>NC_041826.1:916569-1226690 GCF_900964775.1 Scleropages formosus
GTCACCCTCCACCTGCAGGCGATTTCGGTTTTTTGTTTTCAACGCAGTCAATTTTGAAAACCCGGCCTCGCACAAATACGTTGAGGCGAATGGAAGCAGCAATTTAACGGCGGCGTCAGACAACTGAGGATATTCAGTCATCACAGTCAACCAAAACGAAGGCAGAGAGCAAGAGCTATAGACTTTTTAGCTGGAGGTGCTGACGACGGACCATCGCCACAACTCCTTTCAGCACGTGTGATGAATTTATCCATACCAACTTATCACCATGGATTAGTTTGACTGGTATCTCTGACGTTCTGACTCGTGTCTACACTGCCAGCTATACGTAAGGCGGGCTTAAGCTCCGCATCTCCAACTCGGTAAGAAAAGCAGAGGGAGAAGGAACGCGTTTTTAAAATATTTTTAAGTATAATTATTCTTAAATATTTTTAAAATTATATCTTTTAAATAATTAAGAGATTTTTACATAGATTTTTGTAGGTTTTTAATTTTTATGCATATTATAGTTGAAAAGCAATAAAATACACTGAGTACCCAATGACCTGTCTCTGTGCTTTTTTCTTGGAAACAATTTGCGCCCCCCAGATCTCTCCGCGCCCCCCGTTGAGAATCAGTGGTATACACATAGAGCGTCACTTTAACAATAATTTGAACAAGTCATGTTTTGAAATAAATTCAGACTTGTGTTAGCATAAAGCATACAATTTGCCCTGCTACGATCCAAATACAGCGCCAGCATTAACTTGGTTCCAACGGTGTTTACGGTTCAGCAACCGTTATGTTTATTGTAACTAGACCCGGGTTTCCTTAAACACTGTCAATTGTGTTTTTCAACAGAGTGTAGTTCGGAAAGTAGGACATTTTACACTTGTTGCTTGTGGATAAAGTTTATATTTCTTCAAGATGTTATTATCAGGGATTAGGGGAGGACCCGAAATTGTATGTCATTGAACTGCAGGCAACAAGGAGATTTTAGCAACCTTGTGGAGTGCACGATAAACAAGAAAAAATATGAGTGGCGCAATCAGTAAAAATGATCAGTTGCTTGTTTACAGGCATATATAAATCGTAGCATTTTACATTACAGCAGGCTATGTAACAACATGGTTTTAAAAACATCCAGGAAACGATGGATTGTTAAAGAATTCGACTTGGTGAATCCAGTATTGTAGGAAAATCATGATAAAAAGTAGTCCTATTTTATTGTCATAATAAGCATCATTGTTTCTAACTGTTTTACTTGCTTACTGATTTCTGCATCATCCCACATCATGACACAGTTAACAGCTGTCAACTTTTTCGTGCAAAGTGACAACAAAAAAATGTAACCCAGCTACCATAATGTAGTACAGCATTTCCAATAATTGAATAAATGCTATTATGGTTAATAACATTAATAACTTAATAGACTGCACATTCTGTTTTGTCAGCAGCTTTGTTTTGATTTTAGACATCCTTCAAGTACCTTTCTTTGGCCTCGGCGGCTCGGTCTCTCTGTCTTCGGTTCTTGAACCAGTTGCTGACTTGCGTGGTGGTCAGTCCCGTGGCCTCGGCCAGCTCTCTCTTCTCCCGTGGAGAAGGATACGGGTTGTGTGTGTACCACTCCCGCAAGACTCCCCTGGACTTCTCCTTGAAACAATAGCTGGTCTCTTCTCCATCCCAGATAGTGCGCGGCAGTGGAAATTTCCTGCGGACCCGGTACTTGCCAACGGCCCCCAGCGGCCTGCCCCGCAGCTTCTCCGCTTCCACGTAGTGCGCTTTGAGCCACAGCTGCTGCAGCTTTGGGTGGTTGTGTGGGGAGAACTGGTGACTTTCAAGGATCTTGTAGAGCTCCCTGAAGTTGCCTCGGTGGAAGGCCACCACGGCCTTGGCTTTGAGGACGCTCTCATTCTTGTGGAGGTGATCGCAGGCGGGCAGGGACCACAGGAAACGGCCCAGTCTCTCCAGGTTCCCCCCCTGTTGGAGCACCTCGCATACGCAGGCCACTTGTTCCTGTGTAAAGCCGAAAGACGGTAGCATTGACATGTTGCTGGCGGATGGCGGGGTCTAACCCCCAAGTAGAAGCGTATAGTTCCTGAATGTTGTTACATTCGCTGGGATTTAACACTTTTATGCAGTTTGTGCTTGCTGTCGCTGCTACTGATGTGCACGCAGATTAAAGATAAATCGACAGTCACACAGGTCTAGAGTGGCTTAAAGAGCGCAGGGCGGCACGCCCATTGGTCCCCTGTCCGTCCTATGCCATCGCTGCAGTGTAAAAGAATGTCGGGAGTTCTGCTTCCCCCCGGAGGAAACGGGACCTGAAACCAAAGTCGTGGTGTCAGTATCACCTGGAGGAGGAGGGTTGCTCCTTTATAAATTATTTCTGACCTTCAAAGGTCTGCAATAATTTAGAGACAAAATGTTGCATCTTACATTGGATTCATGTTAAGTCAATATAGCGATATAAACTGAAGACTGTAACATATCTGCATTCATACTGGGACACTCATGCCCAAGTCAGGGTCTCGCTGGTTTGAAAGCCTGTCCCAGAAGCTCAGGGCGCAATTAGTTACCTGTCACCATATCATCAAAAATGTAGCTATGCGAGCCGAAGACTCCAGAAAACAACATAACGAAAGGGTTACGCAGTTGCAGATTATACTATGACTGTGATTTTTTTGCACGTATGTAGTCATATACAACATATGCAAAGTGGCACAGTGATAGCTCACAGCACGTAGGCAGTACGGGCATAGGTTCGAATCCAGGCCTGTGGAGCTTGCATATTGTCCAGGTTCTGGTGCAGGATTTTCCCCACAATACAAACGACTTGTGTTTCAGGATAATGAATTACTCTAAACTGGGCATTGTGTGTATTTCCACCCTGGGATGTACTAGTGTCCTATCCAGACTCCAAGTGTACCCTTTTCTATAATATTTCACATTCACAAAGGAGTTAAGGAAGCAACACTGAGGAGGTCATCCTTTAACCAGAAGTTTAGGAGTGGTTATTCTTGAAGTAAGACGACTCTAAGACGAGATAACGAGGACAAGCAGCAAAAAAATAAAGACTGCGCCGAGCTAATGCTGTATTTATCGTGAATATATAAAGAACATCACCGGTAGTTTTTCCTTTTCTGTACAATTATTACGAGTAAAATATTTTTAATTAGCTGTCTCCACAATCCTGACCTATCTTCACTCAGTAGCATCGATTACGCTTTTGGTGAGTATGGAATGAATTACTTTAGAAAATAGTAAATGGCGGTTACTGGATGTACATGTATTGTTTTCAGACGAAAACACATTCGTTTTTTTTTTTTTTTTTTCTTTCTCTCCTCTCTGTACAGTGAAACGTAAAACCGGTCCATTAGAAAACGAGCTCTGTGTTTGGAGAGCTGTTCGCCGTCCAGCCGCTGTTTTAGTGAATAGATCACATTTCTTTATCTTCCTCTAGATCTGCAACGTGACACCGGGACCGCGCGAAGCTCACAGTTACTCAACCGGAATGGAGCGTCTTTTTGCAGTTTCATTTGAAATGGAAGGTCGGGTTTTCTAAGACTTGGTTGCGTTTTCTGTCTGTGCTTTAGTTTAACGCATGGATGTTTGTCTCTATGAATGTACTTATATTTATGGCAAGTTTTTTTGTCTTTAGCTATGAATGAAAAGCGTCTGCTAAATAAATGTGGATTAGTGAACTGTTTAAATTTCCCCCACTTAAAAAGCTGATATTTGATTTCCATGATAATTCTAACGAATTCCGAAATGTCTGGACGCCCTTCTGTAAATTATTAGAAATTGCGAAACGATTATACGTGTGATTTGATTATGGCAATCTTTTTACCCTGAGCCCTCGCTTTATACATAATTTATATGTGGCATATTTGTAATTTCTTCACGTACTGTGTCCCTACCTGCTGTTGTGACCCTGTGCTGTGCACAAAACCAATTTTAAAAAAGATAACGTTAAAATCTAGGTTATGCATAACTGGATAACAGAAAAAGACGGTCAGACTGTCTGTGAGTATTAAACACTTAGCCTAATAAACAGCACAGATTTAGAGTTACAAGCAAGAAACGGCTTAAGTTACTGAACAGCCCAATGATATGTGACGCTGCGATCTTATACACGGGTGAGAAGGTACTAAGTATGTAGGACTGAAACTGAAATAACAATGCTAACAGCTGGAAAGTAACACACACACACACATTTTTAGAACCGCTCGTCCCATACGGGGTGATGGGGAACCAGAGTCTACCCGGTAACACGGGGCATAAGGCCGGAGGGGGAGGGGACACACCCAGGACGGGACGCCAGTCGTCGCAAGGCACCCCAAGCGGGACTCGAACCGCAGACCCACTGAAGAGGAGGACCCGGTCCAACCCACTGTGCCACTGCGCCCCCCTGTAACACACACACACACACACACACACACACACACACACACACACACACACACACACACACACACACACACACACACACACACACACACACACACACACACACACACACACACACACACACACTTTCAGAACCGCTTGTCCCATACGGGGTCACGGGGAACCGGAGCCTACCCGGTAACACAGGGCGTAAGGCCGGAGGGGGAGGGGACACACCCAGGACGGGACGCCAGTCCGCCACAAGGCACCCCAAGCGGGACTCGAACCCCAGACCCACCGGAGAGCAGGACTGTGGTCCAACCCCCTGTACCATTCATGTATTTTATACTATTTTTATACTCTGACGACCGCAAACTCAGCTAAATCAAGATTAAAAGCATTATAATTAAGCTGACACATTTTAAGTAATGAAATTAATCAAATGCAGCTAAAGATTTAGCCTATATACGGGTCACATCTGGTTCAAACATCCTGACCCTTAATATAAACCTTAAAAGCGTGAGAATAAATACTGACGACACACTTTAAAAAAGAATCAGATATCAGAAATTATTCTGATGTCTACCCTATAGCCTACAGTAAAACACATTTAAAAGATTACTTAAACCATGAAAGAGTCCATGTTCTGTTGTCATGGTTGCCTGGAGGAAAAAGGTGACGGACTCAAGCGCAGAATTCTGGTTCTGCGTTCGGGTTTTATTCTGGCTCTGGTTCGGGTTTTATTGCTGCCGAGGGATTAGGGGAAAGAACAGTGGACAGGCAAAGGTCAGGCAATGGGCAAAGTCTTACACAGTGAGAAACAATACTCACAGTCAAAGAACAGGCAAAAGGTCAGGAAATCCAGGAAGCGTAAGACTCAGGAAACAATCAATGGGAGGCAGTGGTTGCTCTTCTCAGAGGTTCCACATGGAAGAACTTCTGGAGCTGCCTTTTATCTGCTGTTCCCTCAAGTGGCAGCAGGTGTCACAGATGGGTTGGCCAATGGGGGCATGACAGTACCCCCCCCCATGGGCAGCACTGGACGTCCTATGCCGAGGAAGATGCCCCCAAGGGCAAAGTGCCGGCCACTCCAGATGGTCCCTGTGGAAGGCAGTTATTAGATAGGGTCTACAATGTCACGCATACCCACCCAAGACCCTTCCTCTGGGCCGTAACCCTCCCAGTCGACTAGGTATTGCAGCCATCCCTGTCGCTGGCGGGAATCAAGCAAGGACCAAATGGCATATGCTGGGTCCCCATCGACCTGCACCAGAGGTGGTGGATCTGTAGAGACAGCAGTTTGGTGAAGGGAGGTACCACAGGGTTTTAGAAGAGACACATGAAACATAGGGTGCACCTGCATGTCAGGAGGCAATTGAAATTGATACATCACCATTGTGACCCGTCGCAATACCTTCAACGGCCTGATGTAGCGTGGGCTTAGCTTTCTTGAGAGGAGTTTCAACCGGAGGTCCCGCGCCGAGAGCCAGACCCGTTGAGATGGGGAGATCCACCAGGAAATCGACCGCTACATGGGTCCAGGGACGGGAAGGCACGGGGAGGGGTTCCAGGAGACCTGCGGGTTTCAGGGACAGGGTCCGAGGTCAGGCAATGATGGCCACCAGAACCACCCCAGCAGAAGGGATAAAGTTCTCCAGACAACAGGATGCCCAGACTTGGGGGAGTCGTGTGCCCACTGCATTAGAGTGGATCGTAGTCTGGGGGGCACATACTCTCTTCCTTCGGGTTTGTATGGTGGAGCTGTTTCTGAAGCTTGGGCAGCCTGTAGCTCTTTAAAGAACTGCCAACGCACTGGAGCCACTAAGCACCATTCAGGTAGGATTCTCTCAGGGTGGTCCCGTGTGGGCTTGGGATCTTGGATCTGGGACACGGTATCTGCCTTGATGTTTTTGGATCCTGGTCTGTACGAAACAGTGAAACGAAACCAAGTAAAGAACAGGGCCCAACGAGCTTGGCAGGAGTTCAACCGGCAAGCCTTCTCCAGGTATTCAAGGTTGCGATGGTAGGTGAGTACCAAAAACAGACGCACCGCACCCTCTAGCCAATACCACCACTCCTCGTGTGTGAGCTTAATGACCAGGAGCTTGCAGTTCCCTATGTCCTAATTGCGTTCAGCTGGTGACGACTTATGGGAGAAGTAGACGCAGGGGAACAGTTTCAGTGTGGTCCTCTGCCGTTGGGATAGTACAGCTCCTATTCCCATAAGTAATGTGTCCACCTCAAACACAAATGGCAAGGTGGGGTCGGGATGCTTGAGCATCGGGGCCAACGTGGAGCATGCCTTCAGGTCCCAGAAGGCTTCCTTAGCAGCTTCGCTCCAGGGTAGTTGGGGTCCCTTGGTGGCGGTAAGGGCCGTGAGTGGGGCGGCCAGGGTACTAAAATCTCTACTAAAGCGGTGATAAAAATTTGAAAAACCTAGGAAGTGTTGGAGTTCAAACTGGCCTTCACTGTGGTGGGTCTGGGCCAGTTTGCAACCGTACTCACCTTCTTGGGGTCCATGGCCACCCTGGCTGGGCTCAGAATGTACCCCAGGAAGGATATGTGTGTCTGGTGGAATAGGCATTTCTCACCTTTGACGTACAGCCGGTTCCCCTCCCAAATTATGTGTATTGGTAGTGTCAGTTGACCAGGTTGACCACAGGGACTCACCTGTGACTCCACGTGGGCTCCTCCTGGGGAACATACCGGGCAGACCGAGTGAACGTGGCCTGGAGCACAGCAGTAGAGGCACAGGTTGTCCTGGAAACGACACCTCTTCTCCTCGGGATCCAACCTGCTCTGTCCAAGCTGCATTGGCTCCGGTTCGTCGCTCTGTGAAGCCTGGAGTGAAGGGGCTCTCCAGCGCTGTGGGGTAAGCTCCTGGCTGAGATTGTCGGTTGAGATCGCGGTCTCCACAAAGCAGTCGAGGGTCCAATTCTCCCCTCAGTACGCTCACTCAGCTTGGAGCCCGTTCCAGAAGAAGGCTGAGAAGGAAGAGGGGTTCACTTTTTTGGCCACGGTCCGATTCTCCTGTCTCAGGAGGCAGTCGCTGGAGGCATGGCTGGCAAGCGGGTGGTCGAACATAGCCTCAAACTTCTTTCGAAAGGCGGCGTAGGTGGTCTTCTGCTGTGTACGCCAACCCACTGTGGCCCATGTATGCACCGGATTGGTAAGCAACAACATCAGAAAAGCTATCTTCACGTTATCAAATTGGTATGTGGGGGGAACAGTTGAACACCAATTGGCACTGCATTAAAAACCCTTGACAGTGCTCTGGTGTCCCGTCATACCTCTCTGGTGTGGTGACATGAGGCCCCAGAAACAGGGTACTCAGAGGCACTCAAACAGCACCCTCTTCTGGGGGATATGTTAGCTCACTCTCCTCCGCCATCTGAAGGAGCCCACTGGCTCTGAGGGCGTTGATCAGCCCGTCGAGCGTCTCCTCGATCCGTTTGAGGGATTGATCATGTGTGCCGAAAAGGGGCTCTGTAAGTTCTGCTGAGTCCATGTGCAAGGCGGAGCCTTCTGTCATGGTTGCCCAGAGGAAAAAGGCAACGGACTCAAGCGCAGAACTCTGGTTCTGGGTTTTATTGTTGCCGAGGGATTAGGCGAAAGAATAGTTAAGGGATAGACGAAGGTCAGGCGATGGGCAAACATCTTACACTGGGAGAAACAATATTCGTAGTCAAAGAACAAGCAAAAGGTCAAGAAATGCAGGAAGCGTGAGACTCAGGAAACAATTAATGGGAAGCATCAGTTGCTCTTCTCAGTGGTTCCACATGGAAGAACTTCCAGGGCTGCCCTTTATCTGCTGTTCCCAGCAGCAGGTGTCGCAGATGGGTTGGCCAATGGGGGCACGACATCTGTTCTGTTTACCTGCAAATGATTGCCTTTATTTAAATAAGTCTATTCTTTTTTATAGAAGTGCTAGGACAGATTAATTTAAAGCCGTTATTTCTGCTTTATTTCTATCTAAGAGGTTTTAATCTGGGTGGTGCAGCAGGTCTGGGCGGGGCCTACTGTGTGGAGGGTCTGGGGTTTGAGTCCTGCTTGGGGTGCCCTGTGGTAGACTGGCATCCTGTCTGGGGCTCTGCCAAAACCTGCTGCATCAATGTATGTATGATAATTTTGTTATTCTCATTATTTTATTATCATTATTGATTATCCTCTGTCACTTATATGTTCACAGTAATATCCCGTTGAATAGTGAGGCTAAACACATAGAGGAACCTGAGAGTCAATTTTCAGGCATCCTAGACCCACCACACAGCAGGCCTCAGCCAAACCTGCTGCACCACCCATATTAAAACCTCTTAGATTAGAAATAAAGTGTAATAAACTGTAAGTCACCTTGGTGAATAAGGTGTGTGTGCTGATAAGACTACATAGAGTTCATTGGAAGTCACTTTAGAGAAAAACGTCTGCTAAATAAATAAAATATAAATAAGAAAATAATAACTTCATCATTACATTATTTTTATTTCAAACATATATGATCAAAATCAAAAATACACACACACACATCCCATACAGGGTCGCGGGGAACCAGAGCCTACCCGGTAACACAGGGCGTAAGGCCGGAAGGGGAGGGGACACACCCAGGGCGGGACGCCAGTCCACCGCAAGGCACCCCAAGCGGGACTCAAACCCCAGACCCACCAGAGAGCAGGACCCAGTCCAACCCACTGCGCCACCACGCCCCCGTATCAAAAGTACTAAAAACAAAATTAAATATAGCGGCACTTCTCTTGCATGTAAGGTCCCAGTATTTCCTTCTTCATCCTTTGAACCATGACTGTTTTGTAAGTAACACCTCATCAATTAGGCCCTATTCTGAGGATGCATTCGCTATCCATTACTTTCTCTTTATATGTTGACATGTCCTAATGTAAGTGAATTTGTGGTTTGTGTATTCTTTATATACAATGAATATTTGTGTGTGAGAGATGTCCTAACATTCCTGGTTTTCAAGATGAGAGCTGTGCACTCTCAGGAGGAAAATAAATTTGTACTAAAATAGGGGTGGGCCCCATGACCTTTAACCCCTCATTAGTGGAGCATGGAGCACAGTGCATTTGATTCTTGTCTCATGTTACATACAGCCTGCAGTCTGTGTCTGTACATTAGATGTCATGTTTTGAAATATCTCCACCATACCACAGATTAATCCTTAGCCTGTCTTTCTAGAGTTGCTTTACTTTCATTCTGTGGGTATGTGTCTCTACAACATTCTTAATTAAGATTAATTAACAGTTACTCTTAATTAATTAACTCTTCATTAAGCCCTCATTTATGTACATAAACAGAAACCTGGGAACTTCATGCTAATGAATATATTGTATACTATATGTTTAGTTCCATTATCTTTAAATTTGTTGCTTCAATTATTTTATTAGTCTTACAAGATTTATTATAAGAATTGTGCAAGGCATCATAGTCAAGCACTGGTCATTACGAGGCTGCAAGTTCAAGTCTCAAAAAGTTGTCTGCTGGTGGATCCTTGACAAAAGTACTTATGTTGAATTACTTTTTTGAATACAAGTATTCACTCTTTTATTATTATCATCCACATGTCCAAGTCAGGGCCATGGTGATCCAGAGCCTATCCTGACAACATAGGGTGCACCCTGGATGGGGTCCCTGTTCATTGCAGGGCAGCCAAACACATTCAAACCCTAACGACAATGCAAGTTTACCAGTTAACTTGAAACACATGTCTTTGGACTGTGAGAAGAAACGTGAGCTCCCAGTGCAAATGTCCAAAATCACAGTTAGAACAAAACAATAAAGGAAACTTTGCACAGAGTGAGTCAGATCTAAACCAATGTCCAAACAGCATAGGTACTGCGAGACAGCAGTCCTCTCTAATGCACCACTGTAGAATCCCACATAAGTATTTAGATCAGTTTATTCTCATATAATGCTCTTCTCAAAAAGATGACTGTCACACCAATATTCCTCAGCATTCCTCAGAGAAAGTAGTGTTGCTGGGAGAAAGCGTTGGGCCCAGTGATATCTTTAAGGGCAAAGTTACTGACACAAAAGTGCAGTGCCAGTGAAAGACTTTAGCATTCTTGTGAAAAGTGCAGGCTACAGTATTTACAAACCCAAATACAAAACATAAAACAAAATGTGAAAAGGTTGTATATTTCCCTGATTCTTTTCTCCAAAGCAACTTACAATTACTTACCCATTTATACAGTTTTAAATAGGGATAAAATAGGGATAATAATAATATAATCATAATAATAATAATGCCACGCCCACACCATGGACACAGCGCAGAACACCTGGGGGCACAGCAAGGGGAGAGGCATAAAAGGCTACAGAAGAGCATTAGCAACTGCAGACCCTCATTCAGCCATTCTACTCGCTACTGTGTGCTCTGTTGCTTACCTCCCCTGTTCTCCTTGCCCCTGTTCCTTTGCCTAACTCCTGACCTCTCCTTCATTGCTTAATGTGTTTTGACCAGTGCCTGCACATCGACGATCTTGCTTGTCTTGAGACCACGATCCTTGGATTCCCCTCAATAAAATCCAGTGCTTTGCAATTGTGTCTGATCCTCTACTTCTAGCTAGGAACATGGCAAATAATATGAAAAATGATAATAATATAGGGATAAATGTCATCTTTCTCCCTTCCTGGATCGGGGCCTTGGCATGGCGAAAGGGCTTGCGTGATCTAGGGATCTCCAGAGCTATGTCGTCGGGAGCATTACGCTCCTGGTAGGATCTCCCAAGGCGAACAGGTCTGGAGTGAAGATCCAGACTAACACGATCCAAAAACCTCCATGAGAAATGGAAACAGAAGAACGTTTACCCTGCCCGGATTAGGGTCACCAGGACCTACCCCTGGAGTCAGGCCTGGGGGTAGTGTTCCTAGGCGAGCGCCTGGTGGCCGGGCAGCCCACGTAGCCCGGCCGGGCTCAGCCCGAAAAGGCATCATGGGGGGGTCATGTGGGCCCACCATCTGCAAGGTCCAGCATGGGGGTCCGGTGCGATGTATACCTGGTGGCGGGAGGGGGCGGGGTGGCGCATGGCGTCACGGTCCCTCGCGACAAAAACTGGCTCTTGGTATGTGGAATGTCACCTCACTTGGGGGGAAGGAGCTGGAACTGGTGCGGGAGGTTGAGAAATACTAACTAGATATAGTTGGGCTCACCTCCACTCACAGTGTTGGCTCTGGAACCAAACTCCTTGATAAGGGGTGATCCCTCTCCTACTCAGGAGTTGCATGAGGTGAGAGGTACCGGGCGGGTGTGGGGATAGTCACAAGTCCCTGGCTGGCTGCCATGCAGTTGGAGTTTGCCCCAGTGGATGAGAGGGTCGCCTCAATACGACTTAGGGTCGCAGAGAGGAAAACTTTGACTGTTGTGTGTGCTTATGCACTAAACAGCAGTTCAGAGTATTCGGCCTTCTTGGAGAAGGTGGGAGGGGTTCTGGACAGGGCCCCACCTACTGACTCCATTGTCCTGCTGGGGGACTTCAACGCTCACGTTGGCAATGACTGGGAAATCTGGCGGGGGGTGATTGGGAAGAACGGCCTGCCCGATCTGAACCCGAATGGTGAAATGTTATTGGACTTCTGTGCTAGTCATGGTTTGTCCATAACAAATACCATGTTCAAACACAAGGATGCTCATAAGTGTACTTGGTACCAGAGCTCCTTGGGCCAAAGGTCAATG
The DNA here is from genome assembly GCF_900964775.1 of Scleropages formosus. Classification (NCBI taxonomy): domain Eukaryota; kingdom Metazoa; phylum Chordata; class Actinopteri; order Osteoglossiformes; family Osteoglossidae; genus Scleropages; species Scleropages formosus. The sequence continues at coordinate 928,622 of NC_041826.1, forward strand.
ATCGACTTTGTAGTCGTTTCTTCTGACTTGAGGCCACATGTTTTGGACACTCGGGTGAAGAGAGGTGCTGAGCTGTCAACTGATCACCATCTGGTGGTGAGTTGGATCAGATGGTGGGGAAAACTGATAGACAGACCCTGTAGGCACAGATGTTTAATGAGCTTCTTCCATGTCCCGGAGGAGGTAGAGGACATGGAGTCTGAATGGACCCTGTTCAAAACCTCCATTGTGGAAGCAGCCAGGCACAGCTGTGGCCAAAAGCTTGTTGGTGCCAGCCAGGGTGGCAACCCGAGAACCCGCTGATGGACACCGGTGATGAGGGAAGCCATCAAGCTGAAGAAGGAGGCCTTTAGGGCCTGGTTGGCCATGGAAAATGACTATCAGTCGGCTTCAAAGAGGTTCTGGAGAATCATCCGGCAGCTCAGAAGGGGTCGGAGGAGTTTCGCTCAGGCTGTGTTTAGCAGGAGTGGAGAAACTCTGACCTCTGATGAGGACATTGTCGGGAGGTGGAAGGAGCACTTTGAAGAACTCTTAAACCCGAGTGATATGCCTCCCTTAGAGGAGTCAGGGCCTGAGACTTTTGGGTTGTCAGAGTCCATTTCCCTGGTGGAAGTCACTGAGGTAGTTGGTAAGCTCCACAGTGGCAAAGCACCGTGTTTCCTGGGAAATTCTGTGGGGGTTGCTTAGGGAGTATGGGGTACCGGGGCCACTACTGTGGGCCATTCGGTCCTTGTACATATGGAGCGAAAGCTGTGTCCACATACTCTGCATTAAGTCAAGCCTATTAAGGGTGGGTGTTGGACTCCGCCAAGGTTGTGCCTTGTCTCCACTCCTGTTTGTGGTTTTCATGGACAGGATATCAAGGTGCAGCCGAGGTCAGGAGGGCATTCTGTGTGGGAGTCGGAAGGTGACGTCTCTGCTTTTGTGGATGATGTTGTCCTTTTGGCACCGTCACATGGCTGCCTCCAGCACACACTGGAACTGTTTGCAACCGAGTGTGAAGCGGTGGGGATGAGGATCAGTACCTCAAAGTCTGAGTCCATGGTTCTCTCACGGAAGAGGATGGTATGTCCCCTCCAGGTAAGGGGAGAGTTTTTGCCCCAGGTGGAGGAGTTCAAGTATCTTGGGGTCTTGTTCACGAGTGAGGGAAGAAGGGAGCGTGAGATCAGCCACAGACTGGGAGCAGCGGCAGCAGTAATGCGGTCGCTATACCGGACTGTAGTTGTCACGGTTGCACGTAGCGCGGACGGACTCAAATGCAGAGTGTTCGGATCGACGTGCACGGAAGCCGAATCAGAATCCATAATCAGAGTCGAGGGGCAGGCGAGGGTCAGGCGATCAGCAAACGTCGTAGAAAGGGCTAGGCAAAGAACGGGATCAAGAAGAAACAGGCAAAGGGTCAAAGTCGGAACGGGTCTCTCGGTAACACGGTTCGCAGGGAAACAAGGAGGCAAAACAAGGTTCCGCATCTGAGCTTCCTCGGCTTCCCTCTTTATTGTCGTTCCCATCAGGGAACGGCAGGTGTCGCAGATGTGCCAGATGCGGAGAACGTGACAGTAGTGGTGAAGGGGGAGCTGAGCCATAAGACGAAGCTCTCCATTTACCGGTCGATCTACATCCCTACCCTCACCTATGGTCATCAATTTTGGGTGATGACCGAAAGAATAAGATCGTGGATACAAGCGGCCGAAATGAGTTTTCTCCACAGGGTGTTGGGACTCACTCTCCATGACAGGGTGAGGAGTTCGGACATCCGGGAAGAGCTCAGAGTAGAGCCGCAACTCTTCCACATTGAGAGGAGCCAGTTGAGGTAGTTCGGGCATCTGATAAGGATGCCCCCTGGGCGCCTCTCTTTGGAGGTATACCAGGCACAGCCAACTGGGGCGAGGCCCCAAGGTCGGCCCAGGACCCGCTGGAGGGATTATATCTCACAGTTGGCCTGGGAACGGCTGGGGGGCAGAGGCGGCTGGGCCTCTCTGCTCTCCCTGCTGCCACCGCGACCCTTTTAGGACAAGTAGGACAGAAGATGAGATGACATGGATACAGAAGCTTTCCATAACTTTTTTAAGTAAATCCAACACACAATTTTTTTCGGTGTAGACCAGGGGTCGGCAACCTTCGGCATTAAAAGAGGCATTTGGGCCTGTTTCCCACCAAATAAAACCCATCTGAAGCCACAAACCCAGTTTGATTCCTAAAACGAAGAAAATACAGCATATATAGTTTCATTACACTTATGCTATGTATATAAAGACTATGATTTGTTACATTTATGAAATAAAGGAACTACAAAGAGAAAACAACTGACATTTTATTTCTAAATTATTTGTAACAACCAAAACAACAAATTCTTTTGAACACTAAAAAAAAAGACATTGGCACATATAAGTTTTTTTATCCCTTACTTGTGGATTTTTTTTAAAAGAATTCAAAAGAGCAAACAAAAAAATGCCAGTTTATTCTAAAGGTTGCCGTCATTGGTTGATTTCTTCAGTCACGTAGCTACAGCAGTCAACCGCCAACCTGAATATAAAACATAACTACATCAGTTCAGGGTCCAATATAAAAATATATATTTTTGCAAAATAATAACTCATTAAATGATTCCGTTCACTTGGTTAATGTGACTTCTGCTCCTGAACCTCACTGCACAGCTGATTAATATCAGGGCTGTAAAACGTCACTTTGATCTTCACGCAGGATTGCAAGCTGTCATCCATGAGGGGGTCAAAAGTTTAAGACAAGTCACTTGCCGGGCGGCAACAGGTGACGCATACAATGGTATCAACCAATACAGAGCTGGGACGCAAATTTTGATCAACAAAGTATTACAACGTTTTATTTTAATGCTACATGATCACCTTAATCTCCAAAATAATAACTATTACACTGATAAAACTAACTAAATAACAAAATAATTTAAATAAAATAGCCATTTATTCACATTATTTTTTCAAAGCTGTGGGGAGCCACGGCAGAGGGATGAAAGAGCCGCATGCGGCTCCAGAGCCGCGGGTTGCTGACCCCTGGTGTAGACAATATTAGGAAATGAATTAGACAGTGTCTTGCAAAAATATTCAGATACTGCACCAATTCTCCAATTTTACTTAATCGCAAATTATTTTGTTCTCTGATCTGTTTAGTTTCAAAGCACTAACAGTCAAAACTAAAGAAAGTTTCATTGTTTTTATGAAAATATTAAGAAAAGAAAACTGAAACATGCTGTTTGTGTAAGTATTCAAACCCTGCTTAATATTTAGTCAAACCACCTTTTGCTGATGGAACTGAATGAACTGCCATGACTGAAGCACACTCTCTTGCAGTATTCCACCATACTACAACATTCTTCTGTTATTTCTTAAGAAAACATGTGAGAGTGAGCCAGCAGTATGTCAGCAGTTAGGGGAGTCTTTCTGCTCTCATAAACTGTCATTACTTGTAACAGCCGCTCAGAGCCATTTAACACCTCACCTATCCTGAGCTCTAGTAATGTAAGAAATGAGTGGAGGCATGTTCGGAATGAAGGCTCAATTCTGAGTAAACGTTATTCAAGAGAGCAAAATTAGAGTAGAGCAAAACTTCTGTGAAGGAAAACAACGTACCTAAGATTTATTTTAATAATAAAACTGAGACAAGACTACAAAAGGAAATTAGTTGGGATACAGTTTAGATCCAAAAAAAGAAAATAATTATTTATACACAGTGCAGTGGCATTTAGAATAAAGTCCCAAGTAATGTCGCAAAGGTATGTTTGTGTGTTCCTCCAGATTTACAGTGAAATCAGCAAAAGTATAAGAATAACTCATGAAATATAATAGCTGGTACCAGGTCTTTGTTAGGGCATACTGCTTTGGCAGGTGCATAAATTTGTCAGGGTTTCAGCATGGCCTATTATTTGGCATTTAGAACAATGCAGTTATAATTAACCTGTGGCCTATGGTTTTTTCGTGCCCTACGGTGTGAGTTTCCTTAATATATGATGAAATAGCCGTAATTACCAAGTATAGGGGCAGAATGTGGCATAGTAGTTAGATTCACCATCTTGCAGTTCAAGAACCTGGGATAAGATTTCTACTCCTGCTGCAGTTCTCTTGAAAGGGTAAATACAATGTATTCAGACACTTGACGAAATCACACATTTTGTTGGATAAAAAAAAAACAATGCTTTAATATTCCATGTGATATTTGAATTCAGAATAATACTACTAAAAATGAATCAAGTCAACATGAGTTTTTCATCACAAAATAAAAAATATAAAACTGAAATATACTGTTTGCATACTTCTTCTAACCCTTTCACTGTAGCAAACATTACGCTAGATACAGAAAATTCCCTTAACAAGCCACCCAGTTGAGTGGCTTATGCCAGTGTGTAAAAATTGCAGTTCACAGTAAATGATCACAGATTTGATGACAAGAACATTTGTATCTGTGCCTGTATCATATGGAAATAATTATTAAAGCATCATTTTGTTATTCAGTAAAATGTGTAATTTTGTTGAGGGTCTGAATACATTTGAAAGCCACTGTAATTGTAAGCATCTTAGTATAGCATAGCCAGCAATGAAGAAAGAGATCAAGCTAAATGATGGTCATCTAGTCAGTCAGTTTCCATTCATACAGTATGTCCTGGTGACAGTTGCAGTGCTAAATATTTCTAATAAAATAACTGAATAACTCTTATACAAATAGATACTATTAACTTACAAAATGACGGAAGGAGGAAGCTAGAACCAAAGTCTACTAAGGCTTAGTTTGATGAGTCAGCTGCTGACAACACCAGAGAACAATCTGAAATGCAGAACATTTGTTAGATACCTGCTGCATGCAAGTATGCTTGACTGTGGAGACAGCAGCAGCTACATTATGCCATCACTGTGTCTGCATGGATACCAGGGATTCCTTGCAGTGTGTGTTTGGAGACGCGGCTATGTGGCACCGTAGAGGCTTACTCCAGCAGTACAGTCATTTCTTTGAGTCATCCTAATGAGCAACCAGTAATCATGCTGGGGTGGGAGCAGTTCTAGGTGTGGGGATGTGGTTTTCTTCCTTACTAGAGATATTGTCATTTGTGCACTTCTTCTTGGGTGTCGCTGCCACATCATTATATACCCCCTCCCTTAGTTGTTGTCTAAATTACAAGCATAGTAACATCCCCAGAGTGTGCTGTCAGACCTACCTCACAAGAGTCCATGGTTTATCTATATATAAGCCGTTGAATGTCATTCTTACCTTTTCATGATATGCATCTGAATAGGTCATTGAAGGTCATTCTTACCTTTTCGTGATATGCATCTGAATAGTTTCGTACAGCTGAGTTTCAAAAACCCTTCTAGCCCTACCTGTTTATGCCTTAGCACAAAAAAAACCTTCTCTTAATGTGGTTATTTAAGGTCTATATAACCTCCTTTGTAGTAATTTTATGATTTTATGAAAGAAGTCAATCCTATCCTGCCTTTCCACCTTCCTTTACTGCAGTTTTTCAGATGATTTTTCTGGATTAGCACAAAGATGCTCAAACATTGCTATGCAAGCTGCTACATTGTACACAACACATATTTACTAAAACATAAATACATTCCTGAGATTCTCCCAGAAAACTATTGAGTTTAATTCAATAACCATAGAATATCTTGAATATGAAAAAGTTATGTGCAGGGGGTGCGGTAGCGCAGTGGGTTGAACCACAGTCCTGCTCTCCGGTGGGTCTGGGGTTTGAGTCCCGCTTGGGGTGCCTTGCGATGGACTGGTGTCCCGTCCTGGATGTGTCCCCTCCCCCTCCGGCCTTACGCCCTGTGCTACCGGGTAGGCTCCGGTTCCCCGTGACCCTGTATGGGACAAGTGGTTCTGAAAATGTGTGTGTGTGTGTGTGTGTGTGTGTGAGTGTGAGAAAAGGTTATATTATATTATATTATAACCATAATATATTATGGTTAGAGCAGTTTCTGATGCCCCTCAAGCAACTCACTCTGAGTCCCATTTTTGAAGTGTCTTTAGCTCACCCCATATGTTAAATCTTACTGCAGGCTATGGAAGACTGGAAAAGGTGGTACATTAAGGCAGTTTTCCGCTGTCTGACTGTTGGAATAAGTTATGATGATGATCTCCTCTTATAATGATGTGGCATGGGCACAGCAGGTGGCACTGGTTCCTCACAGCACCTGAACAGTGACTTGGGGCGTGTGTTTGATCCCCGCACAGTCTGCGTGGTGTTAGCATGTACATTGTGGCCTAACAGATTTCATTTGTTGTGAAGTCATACTGCAAATTAAGCAAATTCCTACTGTGAAATAAGTTGTATAAATAAGTCTGGGAATCAAATTAACATCGTCTTATGAAAAAAAATTGGTTCCTGAAAGAAAAATCAAGTCACCAAAAATTAGAAAATAAAATAAAAGGTATTTTTATGCATGACATTAAAAAAACTAACATTTTATAATATGTGTTGAAAGAATGATTATGTATTTTCTTTTAATGTTATTTACATTTATTTATTTAGCAGACGCTTTTCTTCAAAATGACTTCCAGTAACCTCTATGTAGTGTAATCAGCCCATACACCTTACTCACCAAGATGACTTACACTGCTAGATACATTACTTACAATGGGTCACTCATCCATACACCAATGAAACACACTCTTTCTGTCACTCACACAGTACAAGGAAACATGAACCACATCTCTTTGGACTGTGGGAGGAAACCGGAGCATCTGGAGGAAACCCACGCAGTGAGTCACGGGGAGAACACGCAAATTCCACACAGAGTGAGCAGGGATCAAACCTATTTTTTCTCACACCACCGAGGAGCTGTGAGACAGCAGCACTACTTGCTGCCCCACCATTATGCTTTTGTTTGTTTGTTTGTAACACTACAGCATTCATTAATAACTGCTTGTCCAGTGCAAGGTCACAGTGGTATGGAGTCTTGTGTTCTGTAGTTTTCTTAAAAGTTACCAAGAGTTTATACCATATATATTTTTAGTTGTTGTGCTGGATGACTGCTCTGAAACAGCAGAGTTGTGTTGTCAGGAATAACCTGTGTCAGGTTTAGTGCACATGTGTGGTTGTACTGTCTGCTGCATCTTCATTGGCATAATCTGAAGCACATTTATGGAAGTAAAATCATCACATAACTGGGTAAAATGTAATTCTACTGAATGGAAATGAAGCCTGTTGTATTGAAAAGGAGCTCCTAGATGGAGATGAAAGAACTGTGGTATGTCTCCAGAGAAATTTGTCTGAGGTGAACTGATGACTCTAAATTGCCCATGGTGTGTGTATGTACATTTACATTTACATTTATTAATTTAGCAGACGCTTTTGTCCAAAGCGACATACATCTCAGCAAAAATACAATTTGTGCATCCCATTAAGAGACAGAGACATGGCTGCAGACATGTGACTCTTAAGTAAACCTAGTTTGTTACCTTCCACTTGATGCACTGATGTTCATCGCTCGAATAGGTGCATAAAATGCAGGATAGATGAATCCTGATAACCTCCTACCAAAATGTATGTATGTATGTACTTATTTATTTATTTTTTGTTATGTGTTCTCTTTTACTCTTCTGTGTAGATGAGTGAATGGCTGTAGGGAGTTTAGTCTAGTGTATCTATCATTGTAAGTCACCGTGGATAAGTGTCAGCTAAATATTACTCTTTTTGGAAATTAATCTATTTTCAGAGTATTTTCATGTATTGAATGAGTATCAGTCAAAATGCTATCAATGTTCTAATACTAAATGCTGTAGTCATTTTACATTGCTTTGAAGAAATACATTTACTAAATGAATAAATGCAAATGTATGATGTCAAGAGTCTGATTATGTTGATCAGGGAATAGGAAAAGAATTCATTTATGCCGTTAATAGCAGCACACACTAACACTTCTGTGACCATTATAGAGTTCATTACATAATTTTTTTTTTGGAAATTGATCTATTTTCAGAGTATGTTGAAGTATTGAGTAAGAGTATCAGTCAAAATGCTGTTAGTTTTCTAATTATGGTCCTAGGAATGATGTTTGAAATGTGTTACTCAGAACACAAAAAGAAGCTGTCCTCTGAAAATGCAGTGTGCAGATCCCTGCCACTTGCACATGCCTGGTTTATGGAATAACCTTAAGTCCTGAGAATTCCATTTTGAAGTCAATGTCCCCTTGTAGTTTCTGTAACTGTTGCAAGCTGTCTTCAAACAGCTCTGTCTAAAACATTAGCCTCAGTGAGCCTAGGAAGGACTACTGACTCATTGCTACATTTCTACATGTAGCTAACTCATATTGTCATGGCTCTACTAAGCTTCTGTTAAGCCATTTGTAAACGGTTTCCTTAGAAACCTGGTATGAAGCCTCATACCACTACAGAAGTATAGGGTCAGCAGCTAGCATAGTGTTTTACGATAGACATGGAATCTGAAGGTGTGTAGTGTAAGTCCCAGGCTCTGCTGTATTTCACTTGAGCAGGAAACATAGTCTGAATTGCAAAAGTACAATTACATTCACACACTATGGGGTAACCTGAACAGCATGTCTTTGGACTGTAGGAGGAAACCAGAGCACCCAAAGGAACCCACGCAGACACGGGGAGAACATGCAAATTCCACACATACTGAGCGGGGATCGAGCCCATGTCCTGTAACATGACCCAGGCTATTATTACTATTCGTCTTGCTGCCCCACACCCCGAGTAAAATGTCTTTATTTTCATAAAACTGTAAATTGCTGTGAATGAATGCTTAAAGGTGAAAAAACAATGAAAAATAAAGTGAGGCATTGTCTGCTTTATGGCAACATGAACCTAGTGACCACAGAGCTATGCATGGTGTTTCTCAAGATCATGGCTTACAGTACTGTGAAATTACACTCTTACTTTACGATGCCACATTGACAGGATGTAGGCTGCATTAGAGATTTTTTTTTTTTTTTAAAAAGTTAGTTCACTTCCTGATGTTAAATATAATGCCCTAGCAGGTATATTTTTCAGCATGACCACACATTTTCAGCTAGAGCTACAGAGCCACCCTGCAGCTTGGGTGTCACACAGTTACACATGACTTTCCACTTCCTCTGTCATGGTCGGGTCTGAAGGAAGCGGCGGACCCAAGTGCAGAGCGGTAATCGTGGTGTCTTCGGGGAAATCCAAGAGAGGAGGTCAGAGAATGGGCAGAGGGTCTTCGAGGTGCGAACGTCGTAACAGGGAGGATCCAAAAGGCGAGGTCAGTACACAGGCAAGAGGTCGATGATCAGAAAGAGGCAGTAGATCGGGGGAACAAGGGACGGGTTCGGGGAAGGAGTTCGGGAACAGGAAATGACTAGAGAAGGTCGCTAACGAGAAGGCAGATCAAGGTTCCGCATCAGCTGGTGGTCTGACGCAGCCTTTTATGCTGTAGTCTGCATTGCGTCCCAGGTGTTCCGTGTCGGCCCGGTGGTGTGGGCGTGGCACCCTCAGCATGCTTCAGATCAGAATTATTTATGTGTTTATTACTGATTTGTTTGATGACATGTCTGTTGCAAGAAGCCGATTTATCAGAAAGTGTTTTGTACAGGGGTGGTATGTTGGCATAACGAGTAGTGCTGCTGCCTCATAGCAACTAGGGCGTCAATGTGAGTTTGATCCCCAGTCAGTCTGTGTGGAGTCTGTGAAAATGGATCAAAAACTAAACTTATTTTCAAGACTGAGGCTTAATGGAACAAATAGATATAAACTATTTACCCTGACTAACAGTTTGCTTTATGGAAAATGCTAACTACAAAGTTGCAACATTTTAAAGACATGGGGCAGCGATGCAATAATAATATATGTAAGGCAATCAAGCAAGCAACCAAAATTTTAGATGAAAGCCACTGTGACTTGGAAGGTTCTTCATTCTGAGATAGTGCATATCTTGTCTCTGCCTGCTTGAGAAATGCTTCAGTGCATTTTTTCTCCTTTTTCCACTCTGCTGTTGTAAACACCTGCTCCCTGTTGTTTCTTGTATACCTCTCCTTGATGGATTCCTTGTTCCCCAAGCTGCAGTGACTTCCAGGTTCACCCGTTACTCTGTATCACTGAATTCCAATGTATCAAGAATCCCCAAGTCCACCCATCACTATGTCCCTGAGTCATAGCATCTCTTTGTTCTCAAGACTTCACATCATGCAAGAATTGTTCTGATCACTTTACGCTTGTGTATAGCACCAGAAAATAAACCATTTGAGTTCACCGATATTCAAGTCTCCTCCTTATCATAACAAAGACACAGCTTTTGTAATAAAAATGTTTACTGTCAAGTTTTTATAATTTTTTTAATATTTTTAATTTATTTTTCAATTTTTGTAGCAAAAAAAACAGACCCCTCCTTGAACCGCCACGGTTTGAGTGCCTGAATGATCTCAGGAGCTATGTTGCCTAGGGCTATATGCTCCTGGTAGGGTCTCCCATGGCAAACAGGTCCTGGATGACAGATGAGACAAAGTGCAGTTCAAAAGCCCCTTATGATGACTTTAATAGTTTAAAGCAAGGTTTTCGTTTACCCCGCCTGTTATGGGGCCACTGGGGCCCCACCCTGGAGCCAGGCCTGGGGGGAGGGGGCTCGCATGCGAGTGCCTGGTGGCCAGGTCTATGCCCACGGGGCCTGGCTGGGCTCAGCCCGAAGCCATGACGTGGAGCCGCTCTTCGATGGGCTCACCACCTGCCGGAGAGACCGTAAGGGGCCGGTGCGTTGTGATTTGGGCGGTGGTCGGGGGCGAGTGCCCGGCCGACCTAAACCTCGAGCGCCAACTCTGGTTTTTGGGACTTGGAATGTCACCTCACTAGCGGGGAAGGAGCCTGAGCTGGTGCGGGAGGTTGAGAGATACCGTCTAGATGTAGTCGGGCTCACTTCCACACACAGCTTGGGTTCTGGAACCACTCTTCTCGACCAGGGGTGGACTTTCCACTATTCTGGCGTTGCCCAGGGTGAGAGATGGCAGGCCGGTGTGGGCTTGTTAATAGCCCCCCAGTTCAGCCGCCGTGTGTTGGAGTCTACCCCGGTGAATGAGAGGCTCATCTCCCTGCGCCTTCGGGTCAGGGAACGGTCTCTCACTGTTGTTTGTGCTTCTGCGCCTAGCGGCAGTGCAGAGTACCCGGCCTTTTTGGAGTCCCTGGGGGGCGTGCTGGAAAGCGCTCCCACTGGGGACTCTGTCGTTCTACTGGGGGACTTTAACGCCCACGTGGGCAGCGACAGTAACACCTGGAGGGGCATGACTGGGAGGAACGGCCTCCCTGATCTGAACCCGAGTGGTGAGTTGTTATTGGATTTCTGTGCTAGTCATGGTTTGTCCATAACAAACACCATGTTCAAGCATAAGGGTGTCCATCAGTGCACTTGGCACCAGGACACCCTAGATCAGAGGTCGATGATCGACTTTGTAGTCATTTCTTCTGATCTTCAGCCATATGTCTTGGACACTTGGGTGAAGAGAGGGGCTGAGCTGTCAACCGAGCTCGGAGTAGAGCCGCTGCTACTCCGCATTGAGAGGAGTCAGTTGAGGTGGCTCGGGCATCTGTTCCGGATGCCTCCTGGACGCCTCCCTGGTGAGGTGTTCCGGGCATGTCCCACTGGGAGGAGGCCTCAGGGCAGACCCAGGACACGTTGGAGAGACTATGTCTCCCAGCTGGCCTGGGAACGCCTTGGGGTTTCCCCAGAGGAACTGGAGGAGGTGTACGAGGAGAGGGAAGTCTGGGGGACTCTGCTTGGACTGCTGCCCCTGCGACCTGGCCCCGGATAAGCGGAGGAAGATGGATGGATGGAATTTTTGTAGCAAAATTTGGTTCCCCCAATTTCTGACACCTGTAGGTGATTGTCTAAAGCCCCTAATTATAAACCAGCCCTGCTTTCATTTGTACTTTACCTATTACCAAACTTATGAAAGTGAGGCAAGATACAGTAAAACAACTCTCCTAGATGGGGTTGGAGTAACTGTGCTGCAGTCCAAAAACCTTTCAGTTCATTGGGAATGCTTAGGCTGATCTGTTCAAAAAACCTTATTGCTCAAAATTCATAATATAGTGCTTTCACTCAGAACATATTTCCTTACCAGTCACCTTCAACTTGGCACAGTCTAGTTTTCACTATTAATAAAACAAGGGTTAAAAAACAAACTTTCACATGTGGCTGGCAGGTAGCATAGTTATTAGGGTTCTTACTTTGCAATCTGATGATATCTGCTTTGAATCCTACTGTTGCAAATTAGCATATTTAATTATTAACTACCTGTACAAATAGGTACTGTTCTAAGTTGCCTTGGCTAAATAATGGTAAATAATAATACCATTACTAAAAAAAAAAAAAAAATAAAAAATTATTTCCTCCTTTTCTGGAACTCTGTCAACAGTATAACCTTTACAGGGAGTACTTTCAACACATCCAGTTATCACAGGATACTGAAACTGTTGTCTCAGACATTAATTTTTCATTTTGGAAAGAAAAATCCATAACGCTGCCGGGAAAAAAAAACCGTATCTAAAAACCAACAGAATTTTTTCAAAAACTTCAGTTTGTGCCCTTTGAGAGAAACAGGCCTCAGAAAAATTTTCTATTAGTGACATCCTTGTCTATCCAGTGTCAGAACTTCCCCTTGTCCATAAATTTTGGTCTCAGTCTTGTTAGTTTCAACTATTATCTGCTATTTTATTTGTATTGCCTTATTTAGATTATCTCGTCTATCAGTCTGTATTAAGGACAGTCGGAAAAGCATTTCATTGCACGTCGTACTAAGTATGGTTGTGTATGTGACAAAACTTGAAGCTACTGTATATTAGTATCTGAACAGGTCTTGCAGCATACCGTAAAGGGAACCTCAGCAAACTCATACTTTTTTTAAGTATAAGGAAGAGTTCCCATTATTTTCCTAAGCAAAAAAAAAAACAACTTCTATTAACTACTATTAAATTGTATGAGCAAAAGTAGAAAGTCACCCTCCCAATGGATTTCTTATTGTTGACAGTATGTACAGTGGAAAAATCTATCCAAAACCAAGGGTGTCAGGAAGTTTAAACTTGTTTATAAATGACTTCCAAATGCAACCCAAAGCTTTCCTATTCCTCAGTCATTTGTTTCAGCAATGATTTCAGCATTACCTTATTACAACCATTTATCGTCTCCTACACTGTTACATAATGTCACCCTGCACCTGTTCTCATTTATTCTGTTTGTAGTTAAATATAATTTGGATTGTGATTCTTTGCATAATAAAATTAAAACACCTGTAGCCTGGGTCATTACATAGTACATGGTGTGAAAATAACAGTAGGCCTCTGGCCTGACTAGTAGTGTGGGTGTGCTGATTATGTGCTGAAGTGGGTGACAGCAGAACTCAGCTTTAGAACAAAGATGTGTCCTTTAGAACAAAGGTGAAAAAACGCATGTCACATAGACAGTGGGTACCTTGTATACTCCTTACCCAACCAGTCCAACCTGCTCTCCACACACAGGTATTTCACATCTGTGTCACTGCCCACAAATCACCTAAGGCATGGACAGAGACATTTAATTAGTGTGCCATATTTTAGAAGTATCATAAAATGTTTATTTTATTATACACTTTCAAACAAAAAATGCTTGACACAGTGTTATTGTTTTCCCCTAAAGGACACTAGTCTCTTCTCTGTATGGGTTTCTGGGGGCTCCTGGCATATGCCAGTGACATTCTGCTCATATGAACTGGTTACTGAAGTCTGCCAAATATGTGTATGAAGATGGTGAGATGTCTACAGCTCCAGCTTCTGGCTTATAGGTACTGCAGTCAGGCACTGTACTTCATGACCCAATCTCGTCTAAGTTGTTGCTAATCTCTCTCCGTCCCGCTTTTCCCTTCCTTTACTTATGTACCTCTCCCTTTCAGTTTGTGCTCTCTGATAAGGTGATATTTAATGCAGATTTTAGGGTGAGCAGCACACATCAGGTCTAACAATGGCTGCCCATATCACTTGTGATAGCAGTTTTATTATTAACTGACAATTTTCTATTCCACTGGATAAACTGAGCTCTAGTTTTCTCTTGTTCCATATCTTGCATGTCTGTTAAAGGTAAACTGTTTTAAAAATGCCTCTTCCACAGTAAATCAGTGGTTGAGTGAACCCCATGCAGAAGTCCACTAAGATTTCAGTGAAGTTCAAATCGTGATACAGTGAAATCGTACCATAATGCAAAAAAAAAGGTAGGATCCCCAAAAAAAAACTGGGTTGTATTATTGCAAGTGTAATAAATCAATTACAAACAAAACCTACACATGACAAAAATACTAAAGCTAGTAATACTGTAACATCGGGACATAAAACACAGGCACATTTTACTGTACCATTCAGAGAGAGAGAGAGTGAAATGATAGCAGCAGCAGCAGCATAAATGCAAGTGCACAGTGCTAACCAAGAATTAGACATAGACATAGAGCAAAGCGAAAAACAGGGCATTATACAATAAGTGAAAAGTGTTGCATAAACAAAGATGCAGGGAAAAGATGGAGCGGTACACAGGACCTGTACTGCTAGAGCAGTAACCTGAGGAACCAGGTTAGGTAAGGCTTAAGGCCTTCAGAAATAAGATTGTGGATGCCCATGAGCCTGGGAAGGGGTTTAAAAAGACTTCTAAATTAGTTGAACTCAATCAGTCCACTGTATGGGAAAATCATCTACAAGTGGAAAAGATTTGAAACAACTGCCAATTTGTCTAGGACAGGCTGACCCAGCAAATTCAGCCTAAGGGCAGACTAAGATGCTTAAAGAAGTCTGAAATGGGTTATACAGCAAAAAAAGGAACTAAAGGAATTCTGCATGGTAGAGTGGTGAAAAATTTTATCAAGCCGATTTCAAAGATTGGTAGACAGTTATACAGAACACCTACAAGAAGTTATTTCTGCTGAAGGGGACAATACCAGCTTCTGAGACCTGAGGTGTACTTACTTTTCCATGTAGGAATATTTCATCATTTATTTTTGTTGAATAAATGATTGAAAACTCAATTTTCATTGTTTTTGTTCAAGTATGACACCTTTATCTACAGAAACTGTTTAAATGAAGATCAAATGTCTGCATCTCCAAATATGTTATACACACACACACACACACACACACACACACACAGTCTGAACTGCTTGTCCCATACAGGGTCACGGGGAGCCAGAGCCTAACTCAACAACACAGGGCATAGGGCTGGAGGGGGAGGGGACACACCTAGGACAGGATGCCAGTCCATCGCAAGGCACCCCAAGCGGAACTCAAACCCCAGACCCACCGGAGAGTAGGACCTGGTCCAACCTACTGCGCCACCACACCCCGCTCTTCCAAATATGTTAAAAAAAAAGCAAAATTTTCTTGAGGATGTACTTACTTTTTCACATGACTAGTTCACAACTTTTCTGTGAACAAATGATAACGTCTCAGAATGCTAAGGTCTTAATACTTTAACATATATGAGGGGAAAATGAAAATAGTGATGAGGGTCATTTACTTGTGACAGAGAGAAAGAGTATTTTATGGACTGACTGCTACAATGCAGCTTCATTCATGTGTTGACCACACAGACACACGTTTGCTGAAGCCGCTTGTCCCAAGCGGGGTCATGGTGAACCATAGCCTAACCCAGCAACACAGGGCATAGGGCTGGAAGGGGAGGGGACAGGACAGGACCCAGGACAGGGCACCAGTCCGTCACAAGGCACCCCAAGCGGGAGTCGAACCCCATACTGCCGGAGAGCAGGGCCCGGTCAAGCCCGCAGCGCCACTGTGCCCCCTAGTGTGTTGATGGCAAACATTTATTAATTTAACAGAACTTTTTGTCCAAAGTGACATGCAATACAATAAACAGAAGCGCAGTGGGTTGGACCACAGTCCTGCTCTCCGGTGGGCCTGAGGTTTGAGTCCCGCTTGGGGTGCCTTGCGGCGGACTGGCGTCCCGTCCTGGGTGTGTCCCCTCCCCCTCCGGCCTTACGCCCTGTGTTACCGGGTTAGGCTCCGGTTCCCCGTGACCCCGTCTGGGACAAGCGGTTCTGAAAATGTGAAATGTGCATTTTACCAAGTGGTGAAGAGCTTCAGACGCAGACATGTGATTCTTGAAGTACAGTCAACCACCTACCTGAGAGAAGTGAGTCTGAAAGAGATTGAGACCCTTCTTGAATGTTGAAAGGGCCTCAGTATCTCTGAGGGAGCTCAGTCCATTACATCAGAGAAAAAGCTTTGCTTTTGGGCTCTGGTGAGTGGGACCACCAAGCAGTCAGATGTGGAGGAGCTCAGTGCTGTTGCTGGGATGTAGGGTGGGATCAAGTCTTGTAGGTATCTGGGTACAGTGTTACTTTGGAACTACTAAATTACAGTAGTGACAAGTCTGTTTTCTGCTTCAGTCTGTTTTCCGTTATCCAGATTGTGGACCAGTAATTTCCTGTGTACAAGAATTCTGAGCTCTTACAAAGGTGTGAACTAAAAGATTACATGTCTATTTCTTGTAGAGTCAGTTTAGAAAATGAAATAGGGAACTAATACTACATGGATTAGAAAGATGTTTTTTTAATGGAAAAAAAAAACATTTTCAGTGAATAATAATTCCAGTTTCTGACTCATCCCTTCACACTTTGAAAGCTTTTTTTGTGTCACTGACAACATGTTTGTCATGGCTGCCGAAGTGGGACGGACCCAAGCGCGGTTGCACAGGATTGCAGAATGCGGAAGCCAAGTAGGGACAGACTGAAGCAAAAACCAAGGGACAGGCAGGAGGTCTTCGAGGAGCGAACATCATTTCTAGAAAGATCCGAAGGTGGTGGTCAGTAGGCAGTTGAGAGTTAGGGAGCCGGGGAAACACAGAGATGGGGTAGGCAAACGCGGGAAGAGGGAACTCGGGAAACTCACAGGAAACACTAGGCATGAATGCAGTGGTGTGCTCAAAGAGGTTCCACAACCGGAGGTGGCTGGGCGCCATGCGTTTGTGCACCTGTGCCCTGATCTGCTGCAGGTGCAACCGCTCCGTGCGGGGGCGTGACAGTGCATAAGTGTGACTGTTGGGCATGACTCTTCTTTTTTTAGTCTAGCTGTGTTTTTGTCTTTTGATCATCTGAATGTGAGCTGGAGAATTATTCTGTACAAACAGGTCCAAATGTAGCCAGTGAACTGTAATCCTTGTATTGCCTCTGGCAGAGTGTTGAATGTCCTTTACTTATCTCAAGGTGAACTTGGAGCCAGATGGAAAGATTTACATTATCATCTCTTTGACTGGTTCATTCATTGACAGTAAGACTCCTGTCTCACCCCTGCAACCTAGCAGTCTTCAGTCTGGGCAACACGTATTGAAAACCAGTCAGAAAAAGAAAAGAACAAAGCAAACCACCGCTGTCCAACATCTGTAGACATTTATGCTTATCTTAAAATTACACTGTAAAGCTATCTGCAGTGATTTACCCATTTATGCAGCTGAGTAATTTGATTTACTTAGCCATTTAGGGTAAGTTTAGGGTACTACAGCTGACCTCTGAGGCTCTAACCACTACACCACATGATGCCCCAGCCTCTGGGAATTACTGCAGAAGAGTTTATTTCTTGCACATCATTCATATAGTAATAAATGTTCTATTATATTAATAGCAGACATTTCATGTTATTGGACATGGAGGTGGGGTTCGAAAGTTCTGCCTTGCCCTGTTGTGGAGCACAAGATATGGCTGTGGAAGGATAATGGACAAAAGTTCATTTCCATCGCCTTTTGTCATGTCTTACTTCTACTTTTATGTCTAACTGATATCTGTCGCCTCCCAGATGAGGCCACAGCGAACACAAAACTGTTGCGGAAGTTCACACGAAAGCACCAGGGAGCACTGCGGAGGAAAGTGCACCAGGTGAATGGGCACAAGTTTATGTCCACATACCTCCGCCAACCCACCTTTTGCTGCCATTGCAAGGAGTTTATCTGGTGAGACGGACACCTGGCTATCTTTACCTCTCTGCTATCCATAAGCAACACACATTACACTGTTTACCTACTTACACATGAACACACAGACACATGCCTTTGTCCACACACTGGCACCTAGAAAAGCTGAACAAAAACACCAATCCATTCACATGTACACAAAATCACAGAAATGTTGTACATTCCCTGGTAACCTGTGTTCTCTCTGTGTAGGGGGGTGTTTGGTAAGCAAGGCTACCAGTGCCAAGGTGAGTGAACCACCCTAGTTCAGCATTTCAGTGGGTCAAATGAATGGACAGAAGTACTCTCTAATTTTCAGTAACCACTTGTCCTGGTCAGGGTCATGGCGGTCCAGAGCCGGTCCTGGAATCACTGGGTACAAGGCAAGGAGTGGTACACCCTGGACAGGACGCTAGTCCATTGCAGGGTAGCCACACACGTTCACACGTTACAGACAATTCAGAGTGTCCAGTTGACCTGTACTGCTTGTCTTTGGACTGTGGCATAAAACTAGAGCTTACAGAGCAAACCCACACAAGTACAAGGACATGGAAAAGACACACAGGCAGAGCTAGAGTCAAATTTGTGCCCAAATAGTCCTGGCACTTTGAGACCACAATGGACAAATAGTTTTTATTTCACCTATTGTGTATTGTCTTAAATGTATACTTGGTTGAGGACTTGTCTACCCAAGGTTTTCCTTCTCCTACTTTTTAGCGAGTTTCCTAAATCGCTTGAAGGAATCTTGTTCCCTTGTGTACCATTCTTTATGAGTGGATCAGTAGCATGTAGTGTGGCTTCACTGACTGCCTTTGTGGATGAACTGTGTGGTGTCCTGAACGTTTTCACACTGGAGTTTATACGGCTCCTGTGTGGGCTTTCTTCAACCTTTTAGTATTCTAATTATTGTTTTAAGGGAACAGGGGACTATAGTTTCTCAGACCAAGTGGGGTTGATTTTATGTGTATTCTGTTTTAATAAGAGGGGGCATGGTAGAGCGGCGGGCTTAGCCAGGTTCCGCTCTCAGGTGGGTCTGGGGTTCAAGTCCTGCTTGGGGTGCCTTGCAACGGACTGGCATCCCGTCCTGGGTGTGTCCCCTTCCCCTGCAGCCTTGTGCCCTGTGTTGCTGGGTTAGGCTCCAGTCTGCCGCAGCCCCACTTGCGATTAGCGATTTCAGGCTGTGTGTGTGTTTTAGTAAAGTTTATACTTATTTCTTTACTTCCTGTTGGGTTTTTAATTTTAATTTATTTACAGAGCTCCTCTTAACTTTGGGTGTAAACCAAGGGGTGTAGTCAGTGAAACACACACACACACACACACACACATTTTCTGGACCGCTTGTCCCAGACGGGGTCGCGGGGAACCGGAGCCTACCCGGCAACACAGGGCGTAAGGCCGGAGGGGGAGGGGACACACCCAGGACGGGTCAGTGAAACATATGTTTCTATTTACCCACCCTTTTTATTGACAAGCTAAGTTATGTGGTCCTGTTGCTTGGTTTTTGTGTCTAGTCTGCACCTGTGTGGTCCACAAGTGGTGCCACCAGCTAGTGGTCACAGCATGACCTCGCATGAAGAAGGTGGACAAAGATGAGGTGAGATGCCTCTCATTTTGCATTTATTAATTTCGCTGACACTTTTCTCCAAAGCAGCTTACAGTGTTAACCTGCCTATAGTTATTTACCCATTTATACATCTGGGTAATTGTATTGGAGCAAATTTAAAGGTAAGTACCTTGCTGGAGGGTACTACAGCCAGAAGTGGGATTCAAACCTGTGGCCTGAGGGTCTAAAGGCAGTAACTGTAACCACTACACTACTAGCTGTCCCTGGTGCTCTTGGTATACCTTTGGAACTGAAAGTTGCAGGTTCAAATTTTACCTGCTGCTATGAGCACTTTTATTGGACCAGTTTAGTATTAATAATTCAAACCTGGAACTTTTAGTTTCAAAGGCAGCAGCTCAAACCACATGTAATTCTTCTTGACATTCATTATCGATTACAGCTTACTGTCATGCAGGGTTGCTCTGGTCCTGGGCCTATCTTGGAGGCATAGGTTACGAGGCAGGATACATCCTGAGAGGGATGCCTGTACATCACAGCATAGTGAGACACATTCAAAGAATGGGCAATTCAGAGTCAACAGTTCCCCAGAATAACATGTTTTAGAAATGTGGAAGGAAACCACCGGAGTTGTCGTCGTCATCATCATCATCATCAAAGCCTTCCACCCCTCCTGTGGCATAGGCTGCTAACAGGCATCCTCTCCAAGAACTGAGATGTCTTGAAATCCTTCTTATCATTTCTGTAGCTAGCAAGGTTTTTACGGTGTGGGGTAGCTAGCCCCAGACCACTAGAGTACCTGAAGGTAATTTAAACACTTATCTGAATCCAAAGCTGTGGAGCTGTTTCAGATACCAGGACTACATTTAGATTTATTCATTTAGCTAACCCTTTTCTCCAAAGCAACTTACAACATTAAACTACTTACAATTATTTACCCATTTAAACAAATGAGTAATTTTACTGGAGCAGTTTACATTTACATTCACTTATTTAGCAAATGCTTTTCTCCTAAGCAACTTCCAATGAACTCTATGTAGTGTTATCAGCCCACAACCCTTATTAACCATGGTGACTTACATTACTAGATACACTATTTACAAAGTTTAGGGTAAGTACCTTACTCAAGGGTACTACAGCACTAGGTGATGTTTGAACTTTCAACCTTTGCACCCAAAGGCAAAATATCTAATCACTGTGTTATCAGCTGCCCACTACTACTCCTTGCTCCACCAGCATCAACTACACAAAGGAATTATAAACCGTTTTATTTTGTTATCAGTTAAATGTCGTATTGAGCAGGTGAAGCTGGCATAGCTCAATAAAAATGTACCAGTAAAACATTTTTGAATCATAGAGCAAATATACTATTTTTTTGTTTCAGAGGCCCAATTAAATTTGAAAATATGACAAAAGCAATTGACATATTTTCACAAATAAAAGTCTAGTTTTTTCTTACTTGGTTTCCATAACCTTTAATGGGGATGTAGAAAACTGTAGTGTTGAACATAACAAAAATATGAGAAGATTTTATTGTTACAGTCTTGAAAATTACAGTGAAGTTCATCATGGCTTTGTAGCACTGTAACAAAAAGCACAGAAACAAATAAAGCAAATTACATTTTGTTATGCTATTCCCCCGGCGCGGTTGCGTCGGACCCAAGTGTGGGGCATGGGAAGCTTGGTCAAGGGGCGGTTCAGCAGACATTGTCAGGGAACAGGCAAAGGGTCACTGATGTACAAACAGAATCCAAAGGGACAAATCCAAGAACCACAATCCAAGAAACAGGTGAGTGATCAGGCAAACCAGTGAGTTGGAAACGAGGAGCAGGGCGAGGAGCGTGGAGCAGGACGAGGAACGAGGAACGAGGAGCAAGACTAGGAGCGCAAGTGATCAATAAGGCTGAACAAGGTTCCGCATCGGGCTGTGTTCCGCAGCCCCTTTTTAAGCTTGTGCTTGCTAATTCGAAGCAGGTGTTCCCTGTTGCACAGCCATGGGGGGTGTGACACATATAGTATAGTGCAAAACCATATAAAAGCACCATCAGGGTACATGTTACAATATAAATATACATAATTAAAAGAATTTAAAAGTAAGATAAAGTGCGCACATCTTTCATATTTTGAAATAATTTTAAATTAAGGGGGGATGCGGTGGCGCAGAGGGTTGAACCAGACCCTGCTCTCCGGTGGGTCTGGGGTTCATGTCCTGATTGGGGTGCCTTGCGGCTGACTGGCATACCGCCCTGGGTGTCCCCAGCCCCACACCCTGTGTTGCCAGGTGAGGCTCTGGCTCCCCATGACCCTGTATGGGATGAGTGGTTCAGACACACACACTTTCGGAACCGTTCGTCCCATCGGGGTCACGGGGAACCGGAGCCTACCCGGCAACATAGGGTGTAAGGCCGGAGGGGGAGGGAACACACCCAGGATGGGACGCCAGTCCGTCGCAAGGCACCCCAAGCGGGACTCGAACCCCAGAGCCCCTGGAGAGCAGGACCTGGTCCAACCCACTGCGCCACGACACCCCCCCATGTGGTTCAGACAATAACTTTAAATTAATCCTCTCCGTCAAATTTAAAATGTTTAGAGGTGGGATTTTTTTGACCACTTTGTGTATATAATAACATTACAAATATGGTTTTAATTATTTTCTATAGCTGGAAAAGTACTGATGGTTTTAAACAGCAGACAACACTAACACCTCATGTTTGTGCCTGTCATCTGATTTAGTGAGTGTCGTTTTAAGTGTGAGTGCCATGTAGATCAGTAGACCAGGGATTTATCTCTGATACCCAGAAGAATAATATTTTACCTGGGCAATGGGTATGAATATGAGGCCCTGTAGGTCTTCGGGTCTGAATATTAGCATAATTTGGACAGAGGTATGAGTAGGGTTACCAGTATGATGCAGTATGGTCATCAGTACTATCATCTGGGACAGAGGTTTGAGCACCAGCTATGGAGATGCTGACTGCAGAACGTCAGTGGGAAAATCCAAGACCTTTTTGATACACTGCTTCTGCTTTCTTACAGGCTGCTACTACAGGATTCAGCATCAATGTCCCACACAAGTTCAACGTTCACAATTTCAAGGTGCCCACTTTTTGTGATCACTGCGGCTCCCTACTGTGGGGCATCTTCAGACAGGGCCTACATTGCAAGAGTAAGGAAGCAGCCTTTCTCTCACTTCTCCTCCTCCGGCCATCTTATGCCACCGGCTTCCTTTTTTCTCAGAGCTTGATTCTCCCTGAAATTCTCTGTCTCCTGCTCATTTTCATTTTACTTACCCTTAAGAAGTCTCTTCTAGTTCTTATTTTTTCTGTCTAAATTTAATCTAATCATGATTCTCATTTAGTTCATTCACAATAGTTACCCACCATGTCTTCAGTTTTATTAATAACCAATAAATAATAAAAGTAAAAATAAATTCAGTAAAATTAATAAAAACAAATAAAAATAAATGTTATATGCAATGCCAACAACCTCTCGTCCCAAACAGGGTCATGGCAAGTCAGAGCCTACACAGCAACACTGGGCGCAGGGCCAAGGGGGGGAGGGGAAGCACCCTGGATGGAACGCCAGTCCGCTGCGAGGCTCAGCCCCAAGCCCGTAACACAGCAGGCTAGGGTCAAACCCGCTGCCCCACCTCACCCCCCTAATTTTATATTTAATATCTCACACACACACACACACACACACACACACACACAGAAACCCCTTGTCCCAGGCAGGGTCGTGGCGAGTCAGAGCCAAGCCTGGCAACATGCATGGCATAAGGCTGGAGGGGGAGGGGACACACACCAGTCCATCACAAGGCACCCCAAGCAGGACTTGAACCCCAGACCCACTGGGCTGCAGGACCCAGTCAAACCCTCTGCACCACCCCACCCCACCCCACCCCACCCCACCCCAACATTATATTTAATATATAAAATATACACACACATTGTCAGAAACCACTTGTCCTATGCAGGGTTGCTGGGAGCTGGGAAACTGTTTTATCTCCTTGAAAGGCTTTCCAAGGTCTCCATTACCCAGTCAATATAAAGTAAACTTTATCGGGGCAGAGGCATTGTCTTCCAGAAACTTCTACAGTAGGGCACATCACTGGCATATCAGAAAAAGAATTAAAAAGCAAAGTAATATGCAACTATGTAAAAAGATTCATATCATATGGTGAAAAATAAAATAAGGAATAATCCGAGAATAGATAAAACAGAATAATCATAATAACAAAATAAAAATCATGTAAATAGTAAAACTGTAAAACAGTGGTTACACTCCAACACCTGCCCACTTAGTCTACTAATACTAGAACTGATATACAGTGCATTCAGAAAATATTCAGAAGTCAAAAATCCTGTTTTCACTATGTCATTAATGCGTATTAAATGTAGATTGAGCGGAAAAATAAAAAAATCATGATTTTAACATACGGCTGAAACAGTAAAAAATATGAAAATGTGAAGGGGTCTGCACTGTACACAGAAGAATGCAATACACAGCCACATGCAAAAATATTTGTAAAAATGGATGTGCTTAAACACACACACACAGGTGTGCATGCTTGTCCATACATGAATACATGTTGTCCTGTGTTCATTGTTCCCAGGCATATGCCAGCACAATTGTGCAGCAACACTCCAGTGTTCAAGAGGAGAAAGTTCTGGAGGATCCCCCACAGGTGACCCAACACCTGGACATAGATGACTTTACTTTTGTACAGGTGCTGGAAAAAGGCAGTTTTGGCAAGGTAAGGACATAAGACCTTGGATTTGTGATTTCATGTCTACCTCTGTATAGGTGATACTGTTTGGATTCTGCTGGTGTTCTCCAATTTCTACTTCCCCTGCAGGTGATGTTGGCACGACTTGACAAGATGCAACGGGTGTTTGCAGTCAAAGTACTAAAGAAGGATGTCATCCTTCAGGACGATGATGTCGAGTGCACCATGACGGAGAAGAGGATCCTGGCCCTTGCACACAGCCACCCATTCCTCACGCAACTGTACTGCTGCTTCCAGTCCTTGGTACTAACACCAGCATACAAAAGCTCCACAGAGCTATACCACTGCTTCTAAAATATAGAGTTAATACATATAAACACACACTAACAATTCTCTCTCAAAGCAGGTCTATGCACATCACAAATGAAACCAATGAGATACAGAAAACTCACATGCATACATGTGCTTTACTGTGAAAAAATGTGAATGTATAAAAAATATCCCACAGCTGCTTTTATAAAACCAGAAAGTTTTTTTTTTTTTTAAGCAGAAAAGGTTTTTAATGTTGATGAAATTAAATATTCATCCATCCATTTTTATAAACCGCTTGTCCTGGTAGGGATGGTGGGGGTCCAAAATTTATCATTTATCCCGGAATCAATAGGTGCAGTCTGAGGGAAGGATACACCCTGGATGGGATGCTGATCCATCACAGGGTAACCACATGTGCACACACTGACTTACTTATTCATGCACTACAGGCAATTTAGCATCACAGGTCCACCGGGACTGCATGTCTTTGGACTGTTGAAGGAAACCAGAGCACCCACAGAATCACGCAGACGTAAGGAGAACTTTCAAACTCCACACAGACTGCCGGATTCAAACATAAAGCTGACCAGCTCAGGTACAGTGTGGCTGTAATGTTACTTGTAGCACCACTCTGAAATTAAATACACACACAGTCTACAACTGCTTGTCCCGAGCCTAACCTGGCAACACAGGACACAAGGCTGAAGGGGACACACCCCAGAGGGGATGCCAGTCTGCCGCAAGGCACCCTAAGGGGGGCCCGAACCCCAGACCCACCATAGAGCAGGCCTGGGCCAAACCCACTGCACCACCTGAAATGAAATATACTTTAGATATTGTAGAGGTACAGTTGTGATTAAGGAAATGACATTTTTATCACTGAGAAGCTGCACGTTGCTTTGAATAATGGTGTTGGCTACAGACAGAATACAGCCATTTCTTGATTTGTGAACATTAAAACTGTGAATTTTCACATTTGCAAACCTGTTGAATTTATGCTTGTAAATTTTAAATTATTAAAAATTTTAGTGATCTTTTTGGTCAGTGCTCTGCTTGGAACTGGCTTCTAGCAGTCCAGTGTTTACTTCTCTCTGGAACAAAGACTATATTTATATATTTGTACATTTTCTCAAGGTGACTGCTTGTGCTGTGTGTTGTTATTATTTACTGTTAAACATCAAACTAATCTGAATACTTTGTATTGAAAATAATGCATTACCCCCCTGCTCCGAAATTTTGAAGTCTGAAAGTAAAATTAAAAGGCTAGAAATGCCCTTTGCCTTAAAGTAAAATGAAATATTTTCAATTGTATAGATTACAGTGAAAGAAATGGAAGACATGCTTGGCATTATGTTTAATAAAATCTACAGTCTGTGTATGTACAATGCTGTATTTATTACAGCATATGTAATTGCTTAATAGCGTTATTTTATAATAGTATTTTTTGGTGAGGTTGAAATATTTTTTCTTGTATATATTTGGGTTTTTGAGTATTTTTGGGTATACTCGCATCCTACTTAGAACTAATTTTTCACATAAGAAAAGAATATTTGGCTAAGGAATAGATTTCCAGGAAAAAATTACATCTGTAAACCATGGAACAGGTGTAACTGAAAAACTGTGTAAAAATGGTGAACTCAGGAGTATTATTTTAAATGTTCAGCAGATGGAAGCTGTGACTGATGGCACAGAAATGTTTATGGCAAAATCTTTATTTTCTTAGTGGCAGAAAGCCGATAGTTAATTTCCCTTCTGCATCTGGTCTGTGTAATTACAAAGAAAAGCTGTGGCTTCATACATTACATATAAAGTTTCAAGTTTCAGGTTTATTGTCATAGTGTACAAGTATCATGAAATACTTCTTGAATGCTTCTCCACAGACTATGAGAAAAAACAACTGCACAAAACAAAACAATAATAATGACAATGAGTAATGCTATTAAACAATAAATAACCAGAATCAGAATCAGAACGAGCTTTATTGCCAAGTATGTTCACACATACAAAGAATTTGTCTTGGTGACAGAAACTACCACAGCACAGACAGAATGACAGTAACAACACAGATGAGAAGATAGAGTATGTGAATACTCACAATATACAAAAATAGTCACTAGATACAAATGCGTGAGTAAGTGAGTGTGAGTAAGAGATATGATGTGATAAATAGTTATAAATATAAATATAAAAAGAATTGTGTATTGCACTGGTTTACTCTCTGGGGGGATTTAGCTGTTCATGAGGTAGATGGTCTGAGGAAAGAAACTTTTCTTGTGCCTGGCTGTCCTGGTGCTCAGCGCTCTGTAGCGCCAGCCAGATGGCAAAGGTTCGAAGAGGAAGTGTCCTGGATGTGAGGGGTCTAGAATGATTTTGCTAGCCCTTTTACTGACTCTGGACGAGTGCAGTTCTCTGAGAGCTGGGGGGGATGTGCCGATGATTCTTCCAGCAGTCCGAACTATCTGCTGTAGTCTTCTGATGTCTGATTTCATAGCTGAGCTGAACCAGACAGTTATAGAGGTGCAGAGGACAGACTGGATGACTGCGGAGTAGAATTGCAGCAGTAGCTCCTGTAGCAGGTTGAACTTCCTCAGCTGGCGAAGGAAGTACAACTTCTGTTCGGCCTTCTTCACAATGGAGTCTATGTGGGGCTCCCACTTCAGGTCCTGTGAGATGGTGGTGCCCAGGAACCTGAATGACTCCACTGTTGCCACAGTGCTGTTCATGATTGTGAGTGGGGATAATGCTGAGGTGTTTCTCCTAAAGTCTACGATCATCTCCACTGTTATGAGTATGTTCAGCTCCAGGTTGTTATGACTGCACCAGACAGCCAGCTCTTGGACCTCCTGTTTGTAAGCAGACTCGTCACCATCCCGGATGAGGCCAATGAGTGTGGTGTCGTCTGGAAACTTCAGGAGTTTGACAGAGGGGTCTTTAGCAGTGCAGTCGTTGGTATACAGGGAGAAGAGCAGTGGGGAGAGCACACATCCCTGGGGGGCGCCAGTACTGATCATGCGAGTACTGGATGAGAATTTTCCCAGCCTCACTAGCTGCTGCCTGTCTGTCAGGAAGTTGGTGATCCACCGACAGATGGAGGTGGGCACAGAGAGTTCAGTTAATTTGGACAGGAGGAGGTGTGGGATGATGGTGTTGAAGGCTGAGCTGAAGTCCACGAACAGGATTCTTGCATAAGACCCTGGTTTGTCCAGATGTTGCAGGATGTAGTGCAGTCCCATGTTGACTGCATCATCCACAGACCTGTTTGCTCGGTAAGCAAACTGTAAGGGGTCCAGCAAGGGTCCAGTGATGTCCTTCAGGTAGGCCAACACCAGTCTTTCAAGTGACTTCATGACCACAGACGTTAAGGCAACAGGTCTGTAGTCATTAAGACCTGTGATTTTGGGTTTCTTAGGAATGGGGATGATGGTGGAGCGTTTGAAGCAGGAAGGAACTTCGCACATCTCCAGTGATGTGTTGAAGATCCTTGTGAAGATAGGAAGAGCACAGGTTTTTAGGCAGGCCGGTGAGACACCATCTGGGCTTGGTGCTTTCCTTGTCTTCTGTTTGCGGAAGACCCGACACACCTCCTCTTCACAGATCAAAGGTGCAGGAGGGGGGAAGGTGGGGGTTACTGGAGGTGTTAACTGATGCGTGGAGAGAGGGTCTGAATGGGTGTGGGGTGTGAGACAGGGTTTTTCAAACCTGCAATAAAACTCATTCAAATCATCGGCCAGTTGTTGAGTTGACACGGTGCCAGGGGATGGTGTCTTGTAATTGGTGATGTCTTTCAGGCCATTCCACACTAATGCTGGGTCGTTGGCTGAAAACTGTTTCTTCAGCTTTTCAGTGTAGTTTCTCTTAGCCACTCTGATCTCCTTTGCCAGTGTGTTTTTGGCCTGTTTATACAAGACTCCGTCCCCGTTCTTATAGGCGTCTTCTTTGGCCTGACGAAGCTGTCTGACTTTTGCAGTGAACCACGGTTTGTCATTGTTGTATGTTAAACAAGTCCTGGTGGGGATGCACATATCCTCACAGAAACTGACATATGATGTTACAGAGTCTGTGAGCTCATCTAGATTGGTAGCAGCAGCCTCAAAAACACTCCAATCGGTGCACTCGAAGCAGGCTTGTAAGTCCTGCTC
The DNA here is from genome assembly GCF_900964775.1 of Scleropages formosus. Classification (NCBI taxonomy): domain Eukaryota; kingdom Metazoa; phylum Chordata; class Actinopteri; order Osteoglossiformes; family Osteoglossidae; genus Scleropages; species Scleropages formosus. The sequence goes on from NC_041826.1 coordinate 957,274, forward strand.
TGCTTCCTCAGTCCATCTTTTAACAGCCCTTATTACAGGTTTAGCTGATTTCAGTTTCTGCTTGTAGGTCGGTATAAGTCTGGACCAGGCAGTGATCAGAGAGCCCCAAAGCTGCCCATGGGACAGAGTGATATGCATCCTTTATTGTGGTGTAACAGTGGTCCAGTATATTACTGTCTCTGGTAGGACATGTAACGTGTTGTCTATATTTTGGCAGCTCACGGGAGAGATTTGCTTTATTAATTTAAAGTCCCCGAGAATGATTATAGCAGAGTCCGGGTGTTGTTGCTCTGTGTCTGTGATCTGGTCGCCCAGCTGTTGCAGCGCTGCGTCCACGCACGCTTGCGGTGGAATGTAAACACTTACGAGGATGAACGAGGAAAACTCCCGCGGCGAGTAGAAAGGCTTACAGTTGATGAAGAGCGCTTCTAGGTCGGGACAGCACATATTCTTCAATGCTGTTGCATCTGTACACCACCTTTCGTTGATGTAGAAGCATGTCCCACCGCCATGTGATTTCCCCGCTGATTCCGCGTCGCGATCCGCTCTGAACAGCTGGAAGCCCGGCAGATGTAGCGCGCTATCCGGGATGGCTTCGTTCAGCCAGGTTTCCGTGAAACACAGAGCAGCAGAGTTTAAAAAGTCCTTGTTTCTTTGGGACAGGAGGAAAAGTTCGTCCATTTTATTGGGTAAGGAGCGGAGGTTCGCCAGATGGATACTAGGCAGCGCTGTTCTAAAGCCGCGCTTTCGGAGCTTTACTATAGCGCACCGGCTCGCTTTCCACGCTTGCGCGTCTTGGAGCGCTTGAGCAGCGCCGCTGCACCTCCGACTACAATGTTAAGCAAAACGTCAGAATAATCGAAAACCGGTAAAATGTTGGGTGGTGTGTACTGCCGAATGTTCAGCAGTTCTTCCCTGGTAAAACTGATTGTAGGAGTATAACTAAAGACGGCAAACTAACAAAAAAAGTAAAACAACTGTGGAGCCACACCGAGGCGGCCGTTCGTGGCGCCATCGTCTCCTTTGGTAACAATAATAACAATAAATAACAGTAGGGAGCCAGAGAACTCAAGAGCATGAGAATGCTTAAAGTGAAAGTGTAATCTATCAATGTGCTTGGAAGGAGCAGTCCAACTCTAGTTACAAAAGGTGGAACATTGGTGAGTGTTGTATACTCTGACAGCAGTGGGGTAAAGCTGTTCCTGTGCCTATTTGATAATTGAAAAAATAACAAGAAAGAGCTATCCAGAAGAAAAAACACATTTTTTGGGTCAAGTATGTTGTGTTTACTCAATAAACACACTGAGAATGATATTGTTAACTGGCACGTAGCCTCGTTTAATGTTCACGCTGGGTTTTCACAACCATGTGCTTTTTTACGTATCTCTGCTAAATTCGCTTCCTTGCTACCTAGGTATCCTTCCTGTACCTACCGAACACATCTGCCCTCTATAGGTAATAACAGAAACAACAACTGATCACCACAAAGTACAGTTTAGAAAAAGTGAAAATAAAACTCAGTTCACCGTGACAACAGACTGTTCAGGAAACACCTGTTCATACGATCCACTTTTATCTGTTAGCTCTCCATATCCTGGTGTTACAACATGCTCTCCCTTCTCTCCGTGTAGCTAATTGAAGTGACATAGTTAATTGTATATTTCCATGGAAATAGATACATAAAGAGACACTACTGCATTAGCAATGCTGCAAACTCAGAGTGCAGTCCAGCCCAATTTAGGATGATGTGCTCCTGCACTGCTAGGTCTGTGGTTCTGCTGATTCTAGTAAAAGCTTTGGCTGCAATCTGACAGCTCTTACATGCTTCTGCTAGACTGTAACCCTTCCGTCTGGACCTTCCAGGAGCGCCTCTTCTTTGTCATGGAGTTTGTAAATGGGGGTGACCTCATGTTCCATATCCAAAAGGCACGGAAGTTTGACGAACAGCAAGCACGTTTCTATGCCGCTGAGATAACCTCCGTTGTCATGTTCTTACACAGCAAGGGCATCATCTACAGGTGAGTCTGCTCAATTATAGGACAAAACATCTTTTAGACAGTTTGTCCTATTAATTGAAAAGAGTCTAAGTGCTATCAAGGGCATGTGATTAAAAACCTTCTTAGCAAATAAGTTATGTGACATCCTATGTGACTTAGGCAAGCAGGTCTCAAATTTGTTTATTTTTTAGATCTGCTAAGGTTTTCTCTACAACATCCTTGGAGAAGAGCAAATTTGTACATGTTGAATAATCAACAACGTTCATACCATGTTTCAGGGACCTAAAGCTGGATAATGTGCTCCTGGATAAAGATGGACACTGCAAGCTGGCTGACTTTGGCATATGTAAGGAAGGGATGTTTAAGGGTTTGACAACCAAAACCTTCTGTGGGAGTCCGGATTACATTGCAACCAGAGGTGAATTGAAGTCCTTCAATGCTTTAAATGTAGATGGTCCTCCAGATGAGTACTCACGACTGATGGGAGGCCGTAAGAGGTTTCTATTTCTTCACCACTTGGAATCTTTTCTATTGTCTCCATCTTCCTCAGTTCGTTGTCAGTTCGTTGTCAATTCGTTACCTCTTGTTCCATTCTCCCATATTCTATCCTACACATCTCGGTTTTTGTGTAGGTGAGTGAATCAGTATAAGGTTTGTGTGGCCTGTTGTGTCTTGTCTTTCTGTTTGTGTGCCAAATGTACTATCATGCATTTGTCGATGCACAAATGTATTTACCTGTTCCCCTTACCACTTCAAGGAAAATGTCCATATAAGGAGGCAAACCCCCCAAAAATTGACATTTTGGAGACATCATGAAACAAAATGGTCTTTTGAGTACAGCGGCAGTGAAAAGTTTGAGTCCATCTGTTGGTTTTATCTTCTGATCTGGTTTTAAGCAGATGTGCCAGGACCGAAATAAAAAACTTGAGGATGGAGAAAAAAATTGAGGATGGAATGAGTTTTATGGGCCTAAAAGTATTTATAAGAGTAAGAGTACTTGTAAGACTCAAGGAGGGTGAGTGCATGAGTAGTGTCTGTTCAGTTCCCGCTTTCTAACATAGAAGTGGCAGCGTCCTGGTATGGCTCTGCTTTGCCAATTAAAAAGTTGGTGATCTTTACCAATTTCGTGGCAGTCTCAACCAGTACAGCTATCATAGCATACTTCAGAGGAATTCTATTCCAACAGGATTACAGCCGATTAAGCAGTCCTTCAGTCTTCTGAAAGATACCTACCCAAGATGCACCTCAAAGTTGGGCAAGAAGTATATGGGCAAGCAAGAAATATGAAGGACATTTCAAGCTAATGACCTAGATGTAAAATTACCATTTTTTAAAGTGCCGTATAAAATAGTTAATAATAATAATAATAATAATAATAATAATAATAATAATAATACACTGCCTAACAAGGCAGTTTATCTAATTACTATTGTCACTAGCAGGGCGCAGTGGCACAGTGGGTTGGACCGGGTCCTGCTCTCCTGCGGTTCGAGTCCCGCTTGGGGTGCCTTGTGATGGACTGGTGCCTGGTCCTGGGTGTGTCCCCTCCCCCTCCAGCCTTACGCCCTGCGTTGCCGGGTAGGCTCCGGTTCCCCGCAACCCTGTATGGGACAAGCGGTTCAGAAAGTGTGTGTGTGTGTGTGTGTGTGTGTGTGTGTGTGTGTTGTCACTAGCCACTAGCCACACATACATCCTCTCTGCTGAGTTGTTTAAATAAAAGTATTCTAAGTATTGATAAAGTTCATCCATCTGCCTTGTAGGATGTTTATGTATCAGTTATGATAAATTAATGGTAAATGATGAATTGAATTTAAAAAAATAATAAAGAAGTAAAAATAATAAAATCTAAAAGTGAATCAGGTCGAATTACATTATGAGGTGGAATGCCTGAGTGAACATATAAGTCTTAAGTCGGGATTTGAAAACAGAAGCAGACGGGGCATTACTGACAGTAACAGGTAGACTATTCCATAGTTTTGGTGCTCTATAACTAAAGGCACAACCTCCTACTGAGGTCTTATTGATCACAGGTACTTTAAGGTAACCTGCATCTAATGAACGGAGATATCGTCCTGGGATATAAAAATTAATGATCTCACAAAGGTAAGCTGGAGCAATGCCATGTATTGCCTTATAGGTCAAAAGTAGGATTTTATCTCTATAAGAGACCAGGAGTCAATGCAAGGATTTAAGTACCGGTGTTATATGGTCGAACTTCCTAGTTCTAGTAACAATTCTCGCAGCTGCATTTTGTACCAACTGCAGCCTGGATACAGTCTGGTACGGACAACCCGACAATAAAGCATTACAGTAATCCAGCCTGCTGGAAACAAAAGCATGAACCAGTTTCTCAGAATCCTGTCTACAAAAGAATCGCCGCATTTTAGCTACGCTTCTTAATTGAAGGAAGCACGAATTAGTCAAAGCATTTACATGCGATACAGATGACAGCTTTCCATCCAGCAGGACACCCAAATCCTTGACACAATCCGGACGCTTGAAGGTAATACCATTTGTCGTAAACATTGGTGTGATTATGCTGAGAGTTTTAGCATTACCACCCACCACAAGTACCTCTGTTTTACTGGCATTTAGAGATAAAAAATTATTACTCATCCATATTTTTATACTGGTAAAACAATTAGCTAACGACACCACATGTGATGGATCATCAGGCTTGAACGATACATAAAGCTGTGTGTCATCGGCATATGAATGGAAATAAACATTGTGCTTGCGAATAATATCACCCAGTGGTAACATATGAAGTGAGAACAGTAATGGACCCAACACAGAGCCCTGTGGCACACCATACTGAACCGTAGTAGAGATGGAGGGGGTGCTGTCGTCAAATTTCAATACAACTTGTTCACCGTTAGCTAAATACAATTCAAACCACTTCAGAACAGTACCTCTTAGTCCAACCAGGTTTCCAAGTCTACTCAATAGGATACTATGGTCTACAGTATCAAACGCAGCACTCAAGTCTAGTAGCATAAGAATAGAGATCTGACCAGCATCAGAAGAAATGAGAATATCATTAACAACACGTGTAAGTGCCGTTTCAGTGCTGTGACCAGTGCGGAAACCAGACTGAAATTTTTCAAATATATTATGGTGATTAAGATATTTTACAATTTGGGAAGCTACAATTTTTTTCTAGAATTTTAGATAAAAACGGTAGATTGGAGATCGGTCTATAATTACATGGGTTATTACAGTCCAGATCCGATTTCTTTAGTAGGGGTCTAATAACAGCGATTTTAAGGGCTTTTGGAACACAGTCATTTATTAACGACGTATTAACAATATTAACAATAGGTTCTGCAAGCACGGAAACTGCGGCTTTCAGTAATTTAGTGGGGATTGGGTCTAAAGGACAGGTAGTACTTTTCATAGAGTGAATTAGCACAGTAATTTCTTCTAGTTATTACGTCGAAGTTACTGAGATGGTGCGGACAACTGATATCGTCAGAAGCGCTTCTGTTTGCTAAAACCGAACTAGAGGGCACTATGGATTTGCAGATATTCACTAATTTATTATTGAAAAACGACATAAATTCATCATTAGTAATAGTAGCAGAAAGACATTGTTTATCTTTGTGTTTACCAGTTAAGTAAGCGATGGTATTAAACAGGAAGCGAGGGTTCTTGTGATATTTATCAATTAACTTTGTGTGGTATTCGGATCTGGCATGAAAATGTGCCTTTTTATATATTTTATGAGGACTTGTGGGTGCTTTGATTTAATCCAACCCATTTAAAAGATGTAGTAATCTTTACTGAGTACTATGTGACCGCAAAGTATCCAGTGTACCCTTGCCTTACATTACCAATGTTCAGTCACATCCTGTTCTTAGTTTTTTGGTTTATGAAAGTAAATAAGATTCAAGTTTAAGTTCAAGTTGTTTTTATTGTCATTCCTCTATATAGCTTGTATACAGTGGAATGAAATGTCACTTCTCTAGAGACCATGGTGCAAAACAGAATAGAGTACAAGACAGTAAATATTCCATGATAAATTCATGTTAGTGATGTAACATCAACAATTATCTGATGTTGGTGTGAGTTACCCTAACTTCTTCCCACAGTTTCTGACCAAAAACCCATTAAAGCGGTTGGGTTCAGTGATTGCCGATGGTGGAGAGATTGCTATCACCAGGCATGCCTTCTTCTGCAGCATCTCCTGGGAGCTTTTGAACCGCAAAGAGCTGGAGCCCCCTTTGAAGCCCAAAATTGTGAGTTCCATTTTGTTCCATTGTAAATTTGAACATGTTAACACCATGGTTATGGAAGTTCGGAGTTTCCAGTCCATGCTATGTGCTTAAGCTGAATACATCCAGTAAGTGTCCAGACATATAAATCCAGTTTTCCTCTTCCTGTAGAAAACTCAAGAAGATGTGAATAATTTTGACCCAGACTTCACACAAGAGGAACCCACACTTACACCCATTGAGGACACTCTGATCGCCAACCTTTGCTAAGATTACTTTAAGCACTTCTCTTATACCAGTCCAGAGCTGTTGGATGGCTAGGCTTCCTTCTTCTTATCAGTCTCTCAGATTTGGGCTTTCCATAGTATGACTCGATCCCTTTCTCTGTCTCTTTCTGCTGCCATTCCTGTTCAGTGGGTTTTCCATGTTTGTAGGCAGGGAAACAGGGACACTGTTCAAAAAGTACCTGAAGACCTTGCATGACTCTTGTGAGTGGAGCATTCAATAGATGTAGACTACACAGAGAAAACCATTTGAACAGAATGCTCCTGACAGACCAGTTAACCCAGTACTAGGACACTTTGTAACCACCACTGATCAGCAATGGACACCAACCTCTTAATACAAGTATGTGGACCTTTTATGTAGAGAAAAAAAAAAAAAGGATTTTGCAGATTTTACCAGAACACAGTGCTACATTTGGTCCTCATGTAATTATGTCAAATATTTTCAAAGATACAAATATTTTTCTATTTATTTTTTTTCAGTTTTTTTTTTATTGTATTTTCTTCACATCTATTTTCAAAAATACTTGCTGCAGAGTGAACACAACTTGCATTTCCACCATCATTCATTTGTTTTTAATAAAATGTACCCAACCAGAGTAGACATGTGGGGCCAAATTAATTCAATGCATTTCCACATTGTTTAGAGATCATCCATAGTGTTCCTAAGTGTTTGTATCAATATCAGCATGATGAGCTTTGCACATTTATGAAATGAATTAGTAAACAATTGGCACTGAGCAGGAGATCCTTCATATGACCTCTCCGGACTGCAGAGCGAAGATGGCAAAAATCCAAGACTCGCTCGGACCTGGATGCCTACAAACTGCTCTTAGCTACTTTTCACTCTGCTGTCTCTTCAGCTAAAACTACCTTCTACCACAAAAAAATACAGTCTGCAACTAAAAAAAAAAACCACAGACTCTTTGCCACCTTCTCATCTCTTCTATGTCCTCCACCACCCCCTCCTCCTTCTTCTCTCACTGCTGATGACTTTGCTTGTTTCTCAAAGACAAAGTCAATGCAATCACAGACAAGCTCTCAGCATCACCCTGACCTCCCTGCGAAGTCATGCTCTCCAAATGCAAGCCGCTCTCTGAATCTGAAATCCCCAACCTCTTGATTTAACACAGAGCCACCACCTACTCGCTTGATCCAATCTCATCATCACTCCTACAAAACATCACCCCGCAACTCTCCACCTTCATCTCAAAGATCATAAACTCCTCTCTCTCCTCTGGCTGTTTCCCAGCTGTCTTCAAAAGTGCCCTCATTTCACCTCTGTTAAAGAAACCCTCCCTGGATCCCAACTCAGTCCAAAACTACAGACCAGTCTCTTTCCTTCCTGTCTAAAACTCTGCAGCAGGCAGCCTGTGATTAACTATCTGAATTCCTCACCTGGAACCATCTCCTCGATGGATATCAGTGTGGGTTCAAAGTTGGTCACTCCATAGAGACAGCACTCCTGGCAGTATCTGATGGTCTCCTGTCGGCTTGAACCACCTTCCTCTCTTCGGTCCTCATCCTCCTCAATCTGTCTGCAGCATTTGATACTGTCAACCACCGGATTCTACTCTCCTTTTTCAGTCAGCCAGGGATCAAAGGATCGGCACTAAGATTCTTTGAGTCCTACCTATTTGACAGATCCTATCAAGTGGTCTGGCGAAGCTCCTGATCTTCTCCTCGACCTCTCTCAACCGGTGTCCCACAGGTCTCGATACAGGATCTTCTTCTCTTCTCGATCTACACCTTCTCCCTCAACTCAGTCATAGCCTCCCATGGGTTAAAATACCACTGCTACACTGATGATACTCAGCTCTTTCTTTCCTTTCCACCTGGAGTATCAGACATTTCTGCACGTATTGCTGCCTGCCTGTCAGACATCTCTACATGGATGTCTGATCACCACGTCCAACTCAACCTCTCCAAAACAGAGATTCTCCACCTCCCAGCCGGCCTGTCCTCCTGTCACAATCTATCAATCAAACTGGACAACTTACTAATTTTGCCTACCTCCTCAACTAAGAGTCTGGAAGTGATGATTGACTTAAGTCTATCTTTCTTTCAGCGCATCGAAGCCACAACCCAAACCTGCAGATACATTCTCCATAATAGCCGCAGGATCTGTCCTTATCTCACAACTGACTCTGCCCAACTACTTGTTCAGGCCATGGTGACATCCTGTCTGGACTTCTGCAACTCCCTCTTGTGTAGCCTTCCCGCTACTGCCATCAAACCTCTGTAGCTGATACAGAATGTTGCTGCATGATGAACTGTTACACCCCAACCAGACCACTTCGCTCGTCTACTTCTGCCTGCTTGGTGGTCCCGCGCATGAAAGATAAAGCACAGAGGTTCTCAGTTCTGGCTCTGTTGTGGTGGAATGACCTCCCCCTCTCACTCAGAACTCTGTCTACATTCAGGAAGGGTCTGAAAACTCACCTTTTCCGGACTCACTTTGGCCATGATCTCTCAAGCTCATGTATTGTGTAAATGTTCATGCACCGTAACTTTATGATCATGCCAAGATAAGACTTTACATATCAGTTACTCCTGTATTCTATCCAAATTTGTGTACCTTTTTCAAAAAAAAAATTGTAGGAAGGTCATCGCGATTCATCTATTCTGAGTTTTATGCGCCTACTCGTGAGATGAACATCAGTGCATAAACTGGAAAGAAAGAAACTAAGTTTACCTAAGAATCACATGTCTGCAGCTATGTCTCTTTCTCAGTGGGGGTGCGGTGGCGCAGTCCTACTCTCCGGTGGGTCTGGGGTTCGAGTCCCGCTTGGGGTGCCTTGCGACGGACTGGCGTCCCGTCCTGGGTGTGTCCCCTTCCCCCACCGGCCTTACGCCCTGTGTTACCGGGTAGGCTCCGGTTCCCCGTGACCCCGTATGGGACAAGCGGTTCTGAAAATGTGTGTGTGTGTGTGTGTCTCTTTCTCCTAATGTAATGCACAAATTGTATTCCTCTGAGATGTACGTCTCTTTGAAGAAAAGTGTCTGCTAACTGAATAAATGTAATGTATTTTACCTGGAATGCCAAGGACTGGGGGGCAGCCACTGGCACTTGGACCCCAGGAGATTTTTTGTTCTCTCTCAACTTTCATTTGGGAGTTTTGTGTTCCTTTCCTCCATGGCCAGTAGGCATACTTATAGCTTTATAAAAGCAGTGATAATGTATTATGCTAGTGTGCAGTCAGCTATGCTAGTCTGGTTAACTATTTTCTTTGTTTCCTTGTCTGATGCATTTGTTTCTTTGCCCTATGCCTGTATTCAAGCACTGTGTGTCACCACATGAGAAGAGTGCTCTCTAACAATAAATTGAATTGAATAGTAACAGGAGGCAGTTGGTGGTAAGTAAGGAGGCATGGCCTTGTTAATTAGGTTAGTTTAAGTTTGTGGAGTGGTGGATGTGCAGTTTTTGTTAGTAGGTAAGGTGGTAATCCAGGATGGTTTGAGTTTATGAAGGTGGTGCATTTCAAAGTATGTATGGAGCTGTGGTTTAACTGGGGTAGTTGAGTTTGTGGAGTTGCGGTATTTGTTCAGGGTGAAGGGCATCTAACATGTGTGTGGAGGGGGTGGGTCTGGGATGCCAGACTGCAGTGTTGAGCCTTCCAGAGCTGTTGTGGGCCTAATTCAACAAAAAACCAACAAAGGGAGTGTTTTCTTCCGGTTCAGCCGTAGAAGGCCCTGAAAGAAACACACTCAGACACAAAGACTTTTCACAACAACATCGGCCGATGGGAGAGGCCCGAAAATTGGGTGTCTCCCTTCTCAGTCTTAATTCCCTGCTTTTATTTGCCAAGCTCATACATAATTCATTACAGTAGGAGTGTCAATGTGTTCCCGCCTTTTTGCTTAGTAATTTTCTGCTTCTTTTGTTCTCCAAACCCCTCATTCTAAAACTGAACCATCCAAACCCCATCATCCAGCTTACCTTAAACTGACCTCACTCCAGGCAAGGCAGGACCACTGGCCTTTTATGACATGCTCTTGGTGTGCACATCCTGCCTTTATCAGGAAATCTCTGACCTGGTGCCTGCTACAGCCTGCTCCTCACACATTACATTATTACATTCCACAGCATAGCCTTAAATCCAGTACGAAAATATTACCAGTTGCATGCTTAATTTCCATGACTAAGAAATTTGAACATGCCCGCTTGACAATGAATATCAACGAATATATCCATGAAATACCCATGTTGGTACCCTGTGACTGTGTTGGTTAGGGAAAAAAGTTAAGCTATTTGGTCTCAAGTCATAGAGATATACAGTATGTTGGGAATGCTGGATGTCTTTCTCTGTATCTTCATGGTGATGTTGGTTGGACTGAGTCATTGTGTACAGCCATTGTAATATATGCATGGGGTGTAACATCTTGTCCTGTGTATCTTGAATGTTATATGTTAGAATGTGTATGTTAGTATATTTAGTCTGCTTGAGAACACTGATCTCCCCTGAGCTGAGAATAATACATAAACAATTATACATTTTAAACCTTGGGGAAAATGAGTGATTTGGTGCTCCTTCACAGGGTCCACAAGACACAGGCTTGCTTAGAAAACAGCACTTTTAAATTAAATTAAAGTTTTGAAGAAAACTGTAAACTATGACTATGACAGCCTGTGTTAAAGAAAGTCTAACCCACCCCCAATATGGCAAATACCACATTGTTTAGCTATGATTACCACAGCAGCTGGTAGTGTAGTGGTTAGTGTTACTGTTGCTGAACCCAAAGGCTGTTGGTTCAAATCTTATCTGTACCCTAATAACCTTAAATAAGGTACTTATTCCAAGAATTGCTCCCATAAAAGTTATTTACTGTTACACAGAGTGAGTGTAGACCTATCTGTAGGATTCTTTGTTACAAGGGTCAAAAACAACACTTGTGATTGAGGACAGGTGTGGTTCAATCCACCATGCAAATATTACTCAGAAGAAGAATCTGAATATGTGGTTGATGCTGTGGGAGACTGAAACAAGGGAGGTAACAAGGAAGGTGATGCCCAGAGAAGGGTCTGTTAGGTGCAACAGCCATGTCATGAGCTCAGGAGGGACAGTTGTCTCAAAGAGATTCTGCAACCAAGGAATGTTGGTGTGGCTTCCTTTACGCCTTGCTGCTATGATTACAGCCATGTGTCAGTGTTTTGGATGAGATCATGGGTGTGACACCTAGCTGTATAAATGGGTAAATAAATGCTTTAGGGTAAAGCATCAGCTGAATGAAGTTGTCATGCCCACAAGCCAAGCAGCCACACCTGACAACAATCAACAAGGCCAGGGATAAAGGCACCTCCGTCCAGACACAGGTTTGTGGACTCTTGCAATACCTCCCTGCTTGGCTTGCAAATCAGTGCTTTGCCCCTTACATCTTGTTCTTACCTAGCTTTTGCTGTCTGCTTGTTTTCCCATGTACTGAGTATTGTCTTGCCCCAGAAATGACATTTTGGCCCCAAAAGACCGATGCCTGTCCATGACCACTGATTTTATCTGCCTCTGTGTTCTTGAATCTGGAATAAAGACACCTGCACTTGGCTCCAAAATACCTACCTCCTGTCTTTGCGATGACAGAAGTAATTTATTACACACCCAAACTCAGCAGATACATACATTTATTTATTTATTTATTTAGCAAATGCTTTTCTCCAAAGCAACTTCCAATGGATACTATGTAGTGTTATCAGCCCACACACCTTATTCACAAAGGTGAATTACACTACTAGATACATTACTTACAATGGGTTACTCATCCATGAATCAGTGTAACACACATTCTCTGTGTTATTCACACACTGTGGAGGAACCGGAACAGTATGTCTAAGTTTCTACTGTAGGAGGAAACCCACGCATACACGGGGAAAACATGCAAACTCGATACAGACTGAACAAGGATCGAACCCACATCATTTTGTACCAGTCAGGCGCTGTGAGATAGCAGCACTGCTCACTCTACCACCATGCTGCTGGTTAGGAGTGTAATTACTCAAGTATCATGACTCTAGTGTTCTTGTCAAGGTGTACCAACCGCGGACTAAACACCAAGCTAAACTCCATTCAAGATAAAGAGTCGACTCGTCGTCGTATTTTTTGAGACTTTACTGGTGACTCCTTCACCAAGACATGAAATGAAAACTATAACCAAAATACAAAAAAAAATTACAGAAAATCACACACACACACACACACACACATTCTCAGAGCCGCTTGTCCCATACGGGGTCACGGGGGAACCGGAGCCTACCCAGCAACACAGGGCGTAAGGCCGGAGGGGGAGGGGACACACCCAGGACAGGACGCCAGTCCGTCGCAAGGCACCCCAAGCGGGACTCGAACCCCAGACCCACCGGACAGCAGGACTCCGGTCCAACCCACTGCGCCACCGCACCCCCATTACAGAAAATCAATTTACAAAAATAGTCTGTATCAATATTTTACATAACAAAACATTATATACATGTGGCAAACATTAACATAACCATACAGCTTACATGTACATGTTCGTTTGTCAAAAACATTCTTAGAACATAAATTATTCTATATTTTTATAAAATAATTCTTAATATCGTATCTTTAAACTCTAAATAATAAATTCCAGTCACTTACGACATTGATTTCTCAGTCCTTAGCTGTGGATGCGATCAGATTCTTGTGCTGCTGGCCATGTGGCTTCCTTGCCTTTCCTGGTCTGACAACCGGAAGTGATGCGCTCAATTTTGAACGAACTTTATCGACAAAGGAAAATGTTCCAAACCCCAAAAATGAACTAATAATGTCTTCTAAACATGACACTCCCCGCCTGACCTCAGTGAGGTCACTACCCATATGTATACCACAGGTCAACCTAAACATCTTCAGGGAGACGTAAAACAACTTCTGTAATTGGTCTGCGAAATGTCTTCACAGTACCCTGCTCAACCGTTTTAACCTCGACTTGTCTAACATGACCATCGGTTCCAGGAAACGTGGAGCTTATTCTTGCCATAGGCCAACAATTGCATTCGGCCTGCTTGTCTTTGAGCAGGACCACATCTCCAACTTGCAAGTCTTTGCGATGGGTGGTCCATTTTTGTCTGCGCTGTAAATAAGGCAGGTATTCTCTGCGCCATCGTGTCCAGAATTGGTTTGCCAGTGCTTGTACTTGTTTCCACTGTTGAGTGTACATACCCTTCTCCGAGAAGTCACCAAGTGGGGGTGGAGCACCTGATTTCTGGGTGAGAAGCATGGATGGAGAAAGAACCTGAGGGTTGTCCGGGTCTGTAGAAACCGGTACTAGTGGTCGCGCATTCATAATCGCAGCAAATTACGCCTTTAATGTAGAGAGAACTTCGTGGGTGAGGCGGGCATTTAGCAACATAGAGTCCAAGATCCGTCTAGCAACGCCTATCATTCTCTCCCAACTGCCGCCCATATGCGAAGCATGAGGAGGATTAAACTCCCAAACACATCCTTTTTCACTGAGGTATCTTTGTATTCCCGGGTCCAGTTGGCTTTTATCCATTCCAAGTTCTTTGCTTGCGCCAATGAAGTTCGTGCCACAGTTGGACCTCAGCTGCTTAGCTGGTCCTCTGATGGTGAAAAAGCACCTAAGTGCATTTATGCAACTTGATGCATCCATGGACTCTATCAGCTCTATGTGTACTGCTCTAGAACTTAAACAGCTGAACATGATTGCCCATCTTTTACTTTCTGCATGTCCTCCACGGGTCCTCCTAGCAGTAACCATCCACGGACCGAAAACATCTAGTCCAACATAGGTGAATGGAGGGCATATTTGGAGACGCTCTGTAGGTAAGTCTGCCATGTATTGTTCCTCAACTTTACCTCTAAGCTTCCCGCACGTCACACAGTTATGAATGACTGTGTTGATGAACCTTTTGCCACCTAAGATCCAGTACCCTGCTGCTCGTATGGCTCCCTCCGTGAAGTAGCGTCCCTGGTGTTTCACTTGCCCATGGTGATGGCGCGTCAGCAGTAAGGCTGCATGGCTGTTCCTAGGCAAAATCACAGGATGCCTTTCATTAGTTTCTAAGTTCAAATGTTGTAGCCGGCCTCCAATGCGAATCAAGCCATCTGTGATGATTGGGCTAAGCTTTTGGAGACAGCTATCCTTTGGAATGGGCTTTTTAGCATGCAGAGCCACAAGTTCCTTTTGGAAGGCAGATCTTTGTGCACCAATGCCATCCTTTGCACGCACTAACTTTGCCCGATTGTTTGCAGGATTTGGCTATGTGAGTCACGCATGCAATAGCTCTAAGGAGTGAATGAAGACTAGAGAAGCGCTGGAAGCGATCTGAATTGAGTATGTTCTCCATCAGGTGCGTACTGTAAGTTTTTATTTCTGGCCTGATTTCAATGTCCCTTTCCGGTTGTATTAAGTCAAATCTTTCACATGTGTGCTTGCTTTCTCCAGGGGTATTCCGTAGGAATGATGGTCCAAAGAACGAGGTTGTTTGCGCTAGACAAGAGGCGGGCAGGAATCTTGAAATGTGATCCGCTGGATTTTCTTCAGAGGGAACATAGTGCCATTGTTCTGGTTTGGAAGAGTGGCGTATAAGCTGAATCCTGTTGTACACATAGACGCAGAACCTTTTAGTGGTATTATGGATGTATCCGAGTACTACCTTGCTGTCACTGTAGAAATTAATCTTATCAGACTTTACATCTAGCTCCTCTTGGATGAGGTCTGCCAACTCAACAGCTAAAACAGCCGCACAGAGTTCTAGACGTGGGATGGTGGGTTCGGATTTGGGTGTTAACTGTCCTTTAGCCATGACAAATCCGATCTCAGTGTGACCATCTTTTTGAACAGTCTTGAGATATGCAACGGCTCCAATCGTCTTTGTCGAGGCGTCTGAGAACACACTAAGCTCAATGTGCTCATTGTTGCAAAGTGACATGTCCGTATAGGTTCGTGGTATGTGCATCTGCTTGAGATCGTGAAGCGATTCGCGCCATGAGTCCCGTTTTTCTTCTGGGAGAGGAGTGTCCCAATCGAAGAGGTCAGGAGTAAGCTCTCTAAGAAGGGCTCTCACACAGACAGTGACAGGGGCCAGCAGACCTAGAGGGTCAAAAATGCTGTGTACAGTGGATAACACACCACGATGAGTGAAGGGCTTTGGATCTGTTGATACAGGAAAGGTAAAGGTGTCTGTCGATATCTCCCACAGGAGGCCCAAACTGCGCTGGATGGATTGTGTCTCTCCGCTGAGGTCTAAGTCCTTGACAGTTGTTGCACAGTCTTCTGGGGATAAGGCCTTTAAGACATTTTGACTGTTTGTGGTGAACTTGTGAAGGCGAAGGTTTGATTCCGCTAGAGAGGCCTGTGTCCTTTTAAGCAGGTCAATTGCTTCGTGATCAGTTGGTACAGATATGAGACCATCATCGACATAGAAATGTCTTTCCACAAACTGAACCATATCATCGCCATAACGTGGTGCACCTTCTCTAATGGCTCTTTTCAGCCCGTAGATGGCGACAGCAGGCGAAGGGCTATTGCCGAAAACATGAACTTTCATTCGATAGTCAATGATGTTTTTGTTGATATCATTTTCTTCGCACCACAGGAATCTAAGAAAGTTTTGATGGTTTCCGCTTACCTCAAAACAGTAGAACATTTGCTGGATGTCTGCTAACACGGCTACTTTCTCCTTGCGAAAGCGGAGCAGAACACCGATCAACGTGTTGTTTAAATCTGGGCCAGTCAGTAATACATCATTTAGGGAGATTCCTTGGTATTTTGAGCTTGAATCAAACACCACCCTAATCTGGTCGGGCTTCCGAGGATGATATATTCCAAATGTAGGAAGGAACCAGCATTCCTCATTGTCCCTTAGTGGTGGTGCTACTTCAGCATGTCCATTTTGAAAGATTTTGTCCATGAATGCAAAGTACTGTTTCTGCATTACTGGGTTCCGTTTGACCCCTCCGTGAACCGCCACCTTATCGTGGAGGAGGGGTTTGAGTGCCTGAATGAGTCCAGGAGCTATGTTGTCTGGGGCTATATGCCCCTGGTAGGGTCTCCCATGGCAGACAGGTCCTGGATGACAGACGAGACAAAGCGCGGTTCAAAAACCCCTTATGAAGAAAAAATCAAGGCTTTCGTTTACCCTGTCCGGTATGGGGTCACCGGGGCCCCACCCTGGAGCCAGGCCTGGGGGGGGGGGGCTCGCATGCGAGCGCCTGGTGGCCAGGTCTATGCCCATGGGACCTGGCCGGGATCAGCCCGAAGCCATGACATGGAGCCGCTCTTCGGTAGGCTCACCACCTGCCGGAGAAACCGTAAGGGGACGGTGCATTGTGATTTGGGCGGTGGTCGGGGCCGAGTGCCCGGCCGACCCAAACCTCGGGCGCCAACTCTGGTTTTTAGGACTTGGAATGTCACCTCACTGGCGGGGAAGGAGCCTGAGCTGGTGTGGGAAGTTGAGAGATACCGTCTAGATATAGTTAGGCTCACTTCCACTCACAGCTTGGGTTCTGGAACCACTCTTCTCGATCAAGGGTGGACTCTCCACTATTCTGGCGTTGCCCAAGGTGAGAGGCGGCGGGCGGGTGTGGGCTTATTAATAGCCCCCCAGTTCAGCCGCCATATGTTTGAGTCTACCCCGGTGAATGAGAGGGTCGTCTCCCTACGCCTTCGGGTCAGGGAACGGTCTCTCACTGTCGTTTGTGCTTATGCGCCTAGTGGCAGTGTAGAGTACCCGGCCTTTTTAGAGTCCCTGGGGGGCGTGCTGGAAAGCGCTCCCACTGGGGACTCTGTCGTTCTACTGGGGGACTTTAACGCCCACGTGGACAGTGACAGTGACACCTGGAGGGGCGTGACTGGGAGGAACGGCCTCCCTGATCTGAACCCGAGCGGTGAGTTGTTATTGGATTTCTGTGCTAGTCGCGGTTTATCCATAACAAACACCATGTTCATGCATAAGGGTGTCCATCAGTGCACTTGGCACCAGGACACCCTAGGTCGGAGGTCGATGATCGACTTTGTAGTCGTTTCTTCTGACCTTCGGCCATATGTCTTGGACACTCGGGTGAAGAGAGGGGCTGAGCTGTCAACTGATCACCACCTGGTGGTGAGTTGGATTCGATGGCGGGGGAAAAAGCTGGACAGACCTGGCAGGCCCAAACGCATAGTGAGGGTCTGTTGGGAACGTTTGGCGGAGGCCCCTGTCAGAGAGGTCTTCAACTCCCACCTCCGACAGAGCTTCAACCAGGTCCCGAGGGAGGTGGGGGACATTGAGCCTGAATGGACTATGTTCCACGCCTCCATTGTCGGGGCGGCGTTCGGAGCTGCGCCCATAAGGTCTCCGGCGCCTGGTGCGGCGGCAATCCCCGAACACGGTGGTGGACACCGGAGGTAAGGGATGCCGTCAAGCTGAAGAAGGAGTTCTATCGGGCCTGGCTGGCTCATGGGACTCCTGAAGCAGCTGACGGGTACCAGCGGGCCAGACGGAGCGCGGTTGATTCCTGGTTCCCGAGGAGCGAGGAAGTTTGGTGTGCGGTTCAAGAACACCTGCGCCAGAGTGTCCACCGCTACAAACAACAAGCTGACTGTCATCACTGCACCCTGCTTTCCCAACAAGGACAACCAGTGTGGTTGTCCACCCGGGACATCCAGCTCAAACTGCCCTCCAAAGAACTCTGCCCCTGCTGCATTGGACCCTACAAGATCATTCAACACATCACTCCAGTCACTTACTGGTTACAGTTGCCTCCACACTGTTCTATATGCCCCACCTTCCATGTCTCCCTGCTCAGACCCTACAGGACCTTGCTTCTTCAGGCATCCTGAGAAGACCCGACTCCCCCTCCTGTTGAGGTGAATGGGACACTGGCCTATGCCGTCCACACCCTTCTAGATTCCAAGCATCGACATGGGGGCATCTACTACCTCATGGTAGACTGAGAGGGTATGGCCCAGAGAAATGCAGGTGGGTGCCGGTGCGTGACATCTTGATCCGTCCCTCATCGCCAAATTCCATAGGGACCATCGGATCAGCCAGCGCCCCATACCAGAGGTTGCCCCCCTTCCAGAGATCGCAGGGTGGCAAGTGCCACCCGTGCACACGTGGAGGGGGGTACTGTCATGTCCACGTCTGCACCTCAACCAGCAGCACCTGGCACATAGCGTTAATCGAAACACTCAGCTATAAAAACACCTCTCAGCCTCTTCCCTTTTCCTCTTTGATCTCATTCTGACTGCCAATCAACCGACTAGTCACCTGTCCCCGACAACCAGAACACATCTGATCCCTTGGTTCTAAATTAACGATCCTGCACTTGGGTCCAGCCACCCCTGTGTCCCCTGTTCGCCATGACAGGCGGCTGACAGGGATTATAAGAGGGTGACTGCCTGTTCGGGAATGTGTAACATGCTGTTTAGTCGAATGCCATTTATGCTCTAATTTACGACATTCTAACTTTACAACACGAGTTGATTCATTGGACCACAGCGAGTTTCTTATAGTTCTAATAATTGCTTTTGGTGGAGCCACAGAATCTAAAGTGAATTTTGTCACAGAATTATATTCAAAAGCCGTATGATCTGTATCTATGCTCATTCCAAAATTATAAATACTACTATAGCTGAAGGTGGGATTGGAATCTGCATTCTGTGGATCCAAAGGCAGCAGCTGTAACCACTGTGCTACCAGCTGCCTACTGAATTTTGTGCTTAATTAGAACACAGCTGTGGCTAGAATTGAAACTAGTGGGGACCTAGAAGCACACAACCACAGTCACTATGCATTCCCATATTCATTCTGCCAGCAGGCAAGAAAGGTGGTGTGTGAGAGAGAGGGGCACCATTCACACACACATTTTCTGAACCACATGTCCTATAGGGGGTAGCAGGGAATCAGAGCCTACTGGGCAAATCAGGAGGGGGAGGGGACACACCCAGGATGGGACACCAGTGAGTCCATCACAGGCACCCCAAGCGGGACTCAAACCCCAGACCCACAGGAGAGCAAGACCCAGTCCAACTCACTGCGCCACCACACTCCTCTCAGAGACTATTCACTGGTTCCTCAACTTATGAGCACAAGTTGGATCAAGTCACTACGTCATAATTTAAGCGGAAGAATATGTACTATCCCTCCGTATATTAATAGTTTAAGTTCTGTAGAAACTTAAAGTTGTAACAAAAACATTAATACTTCCTTGAAACAGGTAAAATAAACTACTCAGTATACTATCAAAGAGTGTGAAAAAATTGAATTAATATTTCAGTTACGAATACCTTTCTTCAGCATTGTGATGTATCAAAAGAGACTGGGTAGTAATGCATTGGCGCAACTTGCAAAATTGTACATGGTATATACTATATTAGAGAACTGGCAGAGCTGTAGACTGGTACTGCTATACTGGACTACCGACTGAAGGTGGCGCAGTGAATGTGCAAGAGGAACCGAGTGCGGCTGGTCGGAGAGAGTTCGGGTGCAGAGGGAGCGGGTCTGCTGCGGTTGTCGTAGAGAGTCGCCACTGCTGCACCCCAGCGCTTTACTGCAAAGATCCCTTCCATCCCTCACCCTTGGGCGTTTCGACATGGCTTCGGACAGTGAGTGACTGTATCATTGAGTGACTGTATCTGGCTCTGCTGCTTGTCGTTTTCATTTTTAAACTTGTGTAAATCATACTTAAGACGTACAGCATGCCATTGACATCGTGCGCGCAGTCGGGATTTGCGGATTGCCTCGGTTATCCCGTGAGGAGTTTGTGTTACTAATTCCACCACATAGAATTTACACTATACACACACATATATATACACATGCATGTATTATATATATACAGTGGAAAATTTTCTCACACACGTCTGTTTTCATGACAAAACGCAATGATACGGGTTTTTCTTTGCCTTGATGATTTTCAAGATTATTTTTTAAATATGAGCCTGCAGCCGCGTTGATATTCAGTCTGTTTTCACTATTAAATGGTAAGAAAATCATATCCCACACTACGCAAAATAAAAAAGATTTTTTTATGTACACAAGGTGCAACAAAAACAGTCTTGCTAGGATATCACGGCTATTTGTAAGAAAAGTTCGTGTTGACGTAGCTCCATTCTGTGTTAGACAAGCCGTCGGAGAAGAGCTCTGCTTGGGGTTTGTTCCAGGCCTCTGCGTCTGGCTTCGAGACAGTCGCGTGCACGCGTTCTGCTCTCCTGTTGGAGGGGGCGTCCATCCAGGCATGTGAATATTTACCTGAAATAATGATTGAGAACAAGCGTTTATTCATAATAAATCATGTATTAAAATATGATAGACAAGCACAATTTCCTATGAATATATTATATTCTAAAGTATGTTGTTGGCATTATTTCCATCCATGCATAAAGTACCGTTTGTTTTGATACTTTAATTA
Source organism: Scleropages formosus (assembly GCF_900964775.1). Lineage (NCBI taxonomy): Eukaryota > Metazoa > Chordata > Actinopteri > Osteoglossiformes > Osteoglossidae > Scleropages > Scleropages formosus. The sequence goes on from NC_041826.1 coordinate 978,135, forward strand.
ATTGTAGGTGACATTTTTCGTCCGGTCCAGTGGCAGGAACTCATAATTTTTCCATGACTAATAATAGTAATTTGACCGACTTGCAGCCGGAATTGGGCTAACGGATCGAATTATCCCGTTAAGTGTGGGGATAGGTTTTGACAAAAGGGTTTGCATCTAATTCTAAGCATCATGTTTGAAAAGCAATCTTGTAGTGGTCCTGGATTCAATAAACCGATTATTTTTTCAAATGTCTTTTTTTATAAAGAAACGTTTGACAGGGACCAGCATGAGTCAGACATTTTTTTTTCATTTAGCTGATGATTTCCCCCACAGTAACTTGCAACGTTAAACTGCTATTTGCAGTAATTTTACCCATAGATACAGCGAGGTGGTTCTTAATTCCATTGATACATTTAAGTTTGATACTCTGCTGAAAGGTACTACAGCAGGAGGTGTGATTTACACTCGTATCTTTGGAGTCCAAAGTTGTAACCTCTTTGTACCATCCCTTTAAATGAAACATTCATACTTTTATTGTTAAAGTAGTTGCAAAGCAAATCAGAGACTTTAATTTCAGTTTCAACTTCAGTTTTTCAGTTCTAACTTCAATTTTGACTAGGTTTTGATGAGGTCGTATCTGTCTGTTTGAGTTTGTTGTGTAACAGTTTGGGATAATTGGGATAGCTGGTTCTGCTGTTTTTGGATCCAAAAGTCACAGGTTTGAAGCTTTTCTACTGCTTTACTGCCCTTAAACAAGGTACTTACCCTGAATTGCTCCGGTAAAAATTACCCAGCTGTATAAATGGGTAAATAATTGTAGGTATAGCTTAACATTGTAAGTTGCTTTGGAGAAAAGATGTTGTGGCTGTCAGTATTTACACTGCTTTGAATCAAGTTGTGATAGGTCGTCATGCTTGTTAGTATGTACTGCACTATGTGGGAGCTTGTCATTATGTCGCTGTTTTTTTAGCACTTTTACCCAGAGTGGCCGATGGCTTGGATTTATGGGAGCAATTCTGGTTAAGCAATTCCCCACACCTGGGACTTCAGTTCATGAGTCAATTTCCTCAAAATCCTCCTTTTGCCGGAGGTCAGTACAACAATATTAATTGATTTTGTAAAGAATGAAACAAAATATATTAGATTGCATGAGACATCCAGCTAATCAATTAATTGTGATGTCAGGTCAACACACACACACACTTTCTGAACCGCTTGTCCCATTTGGGGTCGCGGGGAGCCAGAGCCTAACCGGTAACACAGGGCATAAGGCTGGAGGGGGAGGGGACACACCCAGGACAGGATGCCCGTCTGTCGCAAGGCACCCCAAGCGGAACTTGAACCCCAGACCCACCAGAAAGCAGGACCTGGTCCAACCCACTGTGCCACCGCGCCCCCTTCTCAGGTCAACAGATCAGTTTAAATCTACAAAAAATGAAACCTTCAATATTTGCTAAATGAAATCTTTAATTAAATGTAACCCCTTTGCTCTCACTCTAATCCAAGTTGTTGCCCATAGCCCATGTTGTGATCTTGGGTCTCCTACTATCACACTGTCCGTTTGTATTGAAACCACTTCCCATAAATTTTCACTATTACTATCCAGAGGGTATATCTTAGCATGTGGTACCCTAAAATAAGGTTATATGATTTAAGCCTGGGGTGTGGTGGTGCAGTGGGTTTGGTTGGGTCCTCCTCTTTGGCAGGTCATGGGTTTGAGTCCCACTTGGGGTGCCTTGCAATGGACTGGCATCCCATCCTGGGTGTCTTTCCTCCAGCTTTGCACTCTGTGTTGCCAGGTTAGGCTCCAGTTTTCTGTGACCCCACCTAGGATAAGCAGTTTCAGCCATATGTGTGGGTTTAACCTTAACACTAATATGAACAGACATAGCAGTGAATCCTAAAAGATGACTATCTGTGTCATCACAGGTGTGGGTTGAAGACTTCTTTTGGTTGCTCATTGCCTTATTGTTTTATTTGTTGTCATTCATAAAGAAATGTGACAGAAGATTCATCAGCTCATATAACTTGCACCACTTATGGAGTCTTACAGGTTTTGTGCTCATGCTTGCCCTCATTACAAGCCATTTTCAAACAGCAGCTCTATTATGAACATCATGGTTTTTGAAATTGGCTCATAGAGGTGTTTAAACTATAGCTTCCTTATTTGAGGATGGTCTCTTCTTGCTGGTGAGTTTCAGCTTGGTAGTATTTCTGTGGTTTTGTTTTTCTTTCTTTAATTTATTCAGACATTTATTCACTACATACTTTATAACATCTTATTAAGGTGCTGGTATAGCAGGTTGCATTGGTGCCTTACAGCTTATGAGCTATGGGTTTGAATCCATTTAAGTTTACACTTAGCTGGCACTTCTCTCCAAAGGGACTTACAATGTTAAGGTATTTACAATTATTTATCCATTTATACAGTGGAGTTTTTTTTTTTTCCCCCTGTAGCAATTTAGGGTAAGTACCTTGCTCAATGGTACTACAGCCAGAAGTGGAAATTGAACCTGCAACCTTTGGGTCTAAAAGCAGTAGCACTAACCACTATGCTACCAGCTATCACAAAAATGTACCTCAATTTACATATCCCATACATGTAAATATTATTTTTAATTTTAGCCAACACATTTTTTTTTACACAGGAACCAATTATATTTTGAGCAAAAGAAATAATAGTAAACTGACCTCTGTTAATGGATAAATCTGAATTTGTTGCACATGAGTAAGGGACACCAACAGACACCTGAACACGTTTGCTGGCTATAATACATACACCTGGTTACAATAAACACCTAGTTGCCGTGACTCCCCGTCTTCATATTTAAAACCCCCACTTGAAGTCTGAGAAGATGGTTACTGATGTGGAGTGTTAAGGCGCTGAAAGTTCCGAAAGCTGGCAAATAGAACCAGTTATGAACTGAATTGAATTGCATTGAATTGAATTGGGGATGTGTGGTGGCACAGTGGGTTGGACCAGCGCCTCCTTTCCTGTGGGACTGGGGTTCAAGTCCCTCTTGGGGTGCCTTGTGATGGACTGGTGTCCCACCCTGGGTGTGTCCCTAGCCCCACACCCTGTGTTGCTAGGCTCTGGCTCTCCACAGTGCTGTATGGGACAAGCAGTTCAGACAGTGTGTGTGAATTGAACTGAAGACTTTATTGTAATCCTGTTCAAAATTATAATGATATTCCCTGAGTTCTTCAGACATAAAACAACAACAATATAAAATGCAACCACTTAAGTATGAAAAATAAACAAATTTAACAAAATAATACAGAAAACAGTATGACAGGCAATAAAACAAAGTTTTGAGGTGCATGTGCAATTCCATGTATTATGTGTGTATTCGGGGGGTAAATCAGGCAGTATTCAGCTGCTTTATAGCTCTAGGGAAGAAGCTGTTTTTCATCCTAGTGGTATGTAAGTGAATTGTCCTGTTTCTCCTGCCAGAGGGAAGCAGTTTAAAGAGACAGTGTGCAGAGTGAGTGGAGTCCCTGATCATTTTGGAGGTTGTGCTCTGACGTCTAGACAAAGAAATGTTTTCGACTGCCGGTAGCTGTGTGCCAATGATATTTTGAGCCATCTGGTTGACCCGTTGCAGAACCTTCTGGTTTTATCTTGTGCAGCTGGCATACTATGCTGTAATGCAGTATGCCAGTAAACTCTCCACTGTACATAGTAGAAATTCACATCCTGGCGCAGTCTCGCGCTCCTCAGTCTTCTCAAGAAATAAACTCATTGTTGTACCTTTTCAATTACAGTATTTCCAATTACAGGGATTCATAATGGTGTGTGTAAGCTTAATCATCTGCACCTGGGAATTATTTAGCTCAGGAACCAAAGATAGCTTAGAACATCTGAAAAGCCGAGGTATAATTCCTATTGAGCTACAAGAGGCATCCGTAATGTTTTTGAGTAAGTGGAGACTGCACATCTAGAGAGGTTTGAACCCAAATGTGCAATTAGAAAATAGCTTCTATTAGTGTGCTGATCATTTTAAAAAGCCTGAGTTGCTTCAGTGTGTATGTGGAAAACACCCCTTTCCATTCTTTGACTTCACCAGTACAAAAAGTCCTGAAATCAGTCTGATTTTTTTGTTGTGTGTTTAACATTAAACACACCACTGTTTGTACAATATATGTATAATAGCAACAGCAATGATAATAATGATAATAATACAGTCTTCTTTTTTTTCTTGTTGAGTAGTGTTTCCTCACGATGACACCTGAGGAGGCTGGCCATGATACATTTACATTTGCATTTATTCATTTAGCAGACACTTTTGTCTAAAGCGACGTACATCTCAGCGAAAGTACAATTTCTGCATTACATTAAGAGAAAGAGACATAGCTGCAGATATGTGACTCAAGTAAACTTAGTTTGTTACCTACCACTTGCTGCACCGAGGTTCATTGTTCAAGTAGGTGCATAAAACACACGGTAGACAAATCCTGATACCCTCGCAAAAACAGTGCCGCAGTAGTGGCTGATGAAAGGCTTTATCTGGTGAAGATCTGGTGATGATACCAATACTCCTTGTTGAAGGAAGCTGTTGAATGCATGCCGGACGAGGCATGCCTATGTTAACCGGGACGTCAAGTTATTATAACTTACCTACAATGTTATAAATAGCTGTAAATTGACATAGAAGATTTTTATTCTAGAATGCCTGAGGTGGTGGGCAGTCATTGGCACTTGGATCATGTAACAGTGACCACTTGGCAGACATGGGGGAGTGTTCTAAGCATTTATTTCAGTGCTTGGTACTCAGACATAAGGGGGATGGAAAATGGTTGGTGCTGGGGCTTCACAGGTACTTTGGTTAAGTTGGTGGTTTGTCCTTTGTCTCGTAGCCATTCACACTTGCACTTTCTCTGGTCCTGGATGCTGTTCTCCCTACTCTTAGAAAAAGGGGTTAAACAAGGTGAATGATTAGGTACAGTAGCGTGTCGATCCTTCCTCCTCAATGCCCCTGCTTGCTGCAAAACATGCATGCCATACTCCTCCACTGCCAGAAACAAGCGCACCCCTGACTATGCAGCCTGGCCCCATCCCCAGCCCATCAGGAGAGGAAATCCAGGACTGCCACCTTTGCTCCTGGCCACTGAGTGATCTGGAACTGGAAGGGCTGCAGAGCCAGGTATCAGCAAGTGATGCGGGGATTTGACTGCCTTTGGACCCAAAGGTCGCAGGTTTGATCCTTGCCTCTGCCTGTAGTTACTCTTGAGTAAGGTACTTACCCTGAATTGCTCCAGTAAAAAAAAAAAAAATACCCAGCTGTATAAATGGATAAATGAGTGTAAGCTTGTAATAACTGTGATCTTAACATTGTAAGTTGCTTTTGAGAAAAGCGTCAACTAAATTAATAAATGTAAATGATTAGTATCTTTTGTAGACTGCAACCGCTGAAAGGGAGTGTGGTCCATGCAGAGGCAGAACTCCCATCCCAGGAGATAGTAGCAAAGGGTAAGAACTGCACCAGCTTCTGGCTGCTGTGCAGCAGTGGGCAGCACACCTGTCCAACCCCTGGACCATGTTTTGACACATCTGTCTGCAGGAGAAGGGGAAGAGAGAAGTCAGGACATGCTAAGATCTGTCCCCCACACAACCTTTCCTTAATTACGTAGAAGGCAGTCTGGCACTCCTCCGTCCACTGGACTGGGCCCCTTGTCAGGTGAGGTCCGGCAGGGACCTTGCCGGTGGGACTGTAAAACCACCCGAAGGTGGGCCAGGTGCTGTGGCCAGTCAGGTCTCTAGATAATAGCATCATCCAGATAGGCCGCAGTATACCCAGCACGTGGCTTGAGGAACTTGTCCATGAGCCATTGGAATAATGACAGCGTGCACAGATGCAGCAGCCTTTCACGAGCTTAAGGTATTGTTGCCATTATTATGTCATACGTCTAAAATGGCTAGTAGGAGCACTCAGTCTATGAAAAAAACCACCTACAATGGACAGACTATGCTGGAAATCGGTAGCTCGCTCACACGCTACCAAATTGCTCCATTAACTAAAGGAGAGTGGCACTGCCTCGGCTTGCTGCACGAACCAGTCCCTGTGCCTGACCGCTGCAGCAGCCTGCCAGAAGAGGCATCCAGTGTGCTGTGAGAGAAAGCAGATGCGGGGCAAATGTGGAGGTATTTATGCAAAGCTGAAGGCTAACCCTGCCAGACCTGTGCTCCCGTACATTCTACTTGCTAATGTATGCTCACTAGAAATGAAGATAGATTTCATTTGCCTACAAAGAACAATCCACCATGAAGTGGAGGAGTTGTATTTATACTGTATCTTTGTGGAAATGTGGTTAAATGACAACATTCTGGATGCAGCAATTCAACTGGACAGGCTAACCTCCATGAGAGCAGACAGAGCGGCATCACTCTTTGGTAAGAAATGGGAGTGGGCTTGTGCATTTACATCAACAAAAAATGGTGTGATATGGTAGTCCTCAAATACTGTTCATCGTTGTAAAGTACCAGCCTTATTATCTGCCAAGGGAGTTTACTGTGGGTTTTATTGTGGCTCTATACTTGTGTCTGAGCACTAACGTGTCAGTGGCACTAAGTGAAATGTGCCATTAATGAGCAGCAGACATCAGACCCTGAAAACATAATCCATCATTTTTGTCATTGCTGGAGATTTCAATAATACCAATATAAAAACTGCTACCAAAGATCCAACAGCACGTAACTTTTGCAAGCATTCCCTGCCCCCATTTAGGATACTTAGATCACATCTCTGTTATACTAATCCTAGCATACATACCACTTCTGAAACTCACCAAACTAGTTAAGAAACTGATCAGGATCTAGCCTGAGGGGGCTACCTCAGCTCTGATGGACTGCTCTGAGCACATAGACTGGGGTGTGTTCAGAGAAGTAGCCTCTAACAGCCAGCACACAAACATTTACGTTTACATTTATTTATTTAGCAGATGCTTTTGTTCAAACCATCGTACATCTCAGCAAAAGTACAATTTATGCATTACATTAAGAGAAAGAGACATAGCTGCAGGCATGTGATTCAAGTAAACCTAGTTTGTTACCTACCACTCGCAGCATTGAGGTTCATCGTTCAAGTAGGTGCATAAAACACAGGATAGAAAAATCCTGATACCCTGCTACCACAGTGACTGCCTACATCAGCAAATGCACTGAAGATGTTACTGTTGTGTATTGAGTGTTGTATAAATTCAAGGGTAAGTGTTAATAGTAACGTGGGTTAGAGTTTGGTTGGCCAGGTGATACTGTATGTACAAAGTGAAGGAGACTTGTTTCTTGCATGTGGTTCAGTAAAGAAAGAAAGAGAAAACATAATCCATCATGTCTTATCTTTATTTATGTTCGAGTATTATGAATACTCCAGCAAAACACGACAGTTGGCGACAAGGATTTTTCAGATATTGTACTGAAGTTTCTCCTGTTTTTTTTTTTTTTTTGTGGATGGACATTTTCTTTCCTGGGAAAAGTGTGACAGATACGCTCAGATGGAGAGGGGGAAGTACAATACAGACCAGTAAGTGAAATAAGAAATATGGCTGGATAAGTCAGACTAATTGGTGCATTTGACAGTGCTACAGATGATTGTACAATGTACTGTGAACTAATCAAACAGTATTTCAAAGCCAGTGGCATTGCCGATGACAAGTGAGTGTTGGTAATGTTAAGTTCAATGGGAGGAAAAACTTATGGATTGCTGAGGAGTCTCACTGCCCCCACAAAACCTGCAGACCTCAGCTTTGATACATACATACACATACATTTTCAGAACCGCTCATCCCATACGGGGTCGCGGGGAACCAGAGCCTAACCCGGCAACTCAGGGCATAAGGCCGGAGGGGGAGAGGACACACCCAGGACGGGACGCCAGTCCGTCGCAAGGCACCCCAAGCGGGACTCGAACCCTAGACCTACTGGAGAGCAGGACCCACTGTGCCACTGCGCCACCACACCCCCCCACTCAGCTTTGATAATAGTGTGCAAACATTGCAGGACCATTTAACACCAAAACTTCTACTTATAGCGGAACATTTTTGGTTTCAGAAATGTAACTAAAACAAGGGAGAGTCTATCGCAGCTTATGTGGCTGAATTAAAGAAGCTGTCAGAACACTGTCAGTTTGGAGATGGACTGAATGATGCGCTGGGAGTATCCAGAAAAGATTGCTTACGGAGTTGGATCTCACATTCAAACGTGCAGTTGAAGTTGCTGTCGCCGTGGAAACAGCTGCCAGAGACGCAGTAGAGTTGTGATCCGGAGTGAAAATGTCGGTGAACAAAGTGACTACACTGTATATAAACTGAAAAGGACAGTGCAAACTACAGAATTATGCTACCGTTGTGGCAAGGGCAGACAGAAAGCAAACCAGTGCAGATTCAAAACTGAAACGTGCAGAAAATGCAATAAAGTTGGACACATACAAAGAGCATGTCGTTCTGATATTTCATACCATGAGAAAGACAGACAATACAAGGCTCAGAGAAAGAAAAGTAGAGATGTGCATGCTGCTGCTCAAAAATCAGATAAAGAAAGCGACGCAGGGTTGGCAACTCTGGGAATCTACAGTCTGAAAGGTGACTTGAAACAACCAATCTGGCTAACACCACAGGTGAATGGACAGTCAATCAGAATGACGCTAGACACAGGCTCTGCCGTATCTGTAATGTCACAGACTTTGAAAGACACTTCACAAAAGCAAAATTAAAGCCATTACCTGTTAAACTGAAAACATGTACTGGCGAGACCATAGTTCCTCTGGGTGTGATGCCAGTGACTGTAAAGTACAATGATCAACAGCGCAAACAAGATCTGTACATAGTTCCGACGACAGGACCAGCACTTTGGGGATGTGACTGGTTGAGAAAGTTAAAGTTGGACTGGAAATCCATAAAAAGTCTACAAGTCTCAGTTCCTGTTTTGCCAGGCACTCAAAAGAAACTGAAAAAGGTGTTGGATGATGCTGCAGTGGTGTTCCAAAAAGGAATAGGAACATTGAAGCATACACACACATTTTCAGAACTGCTTGTCCCATACAGGGTTGCAGGGAACTGGAGCCTACCCGGCAACACAGGGCGTAAGGCCAGAAGGGGAGGGGACACACCCAGGACAGAACGCCACTCCGTCGCAAGACACCCCAAGGGGGACTCGAACCCCAGACCCACTAGAAAGCAGGACTGCGGCCCAACCCACTGCGCCACCATACCCGCTGCGCCACCATACCCCCAACCATTGAAGCATATTAAAGGGAAAATAACTCTGAATGAGGGCGCAGTACCCAAATTTCACAAAGCATGCCCAGTTCCCTGTGTTATTCGCCAGAAAGTGGAAACGGAGCTGGATCAGTTGGAAGCTGAAGGAATACTGTCCAAAGCTGACTGGAGCCCCTGGACAATGCCAGTTGTTCCTGTCGCCAAGAAGGACAGAACCGTAAGACTGTGCAGGGATTTTAAAGTCTCCATCAACTCTGAACTGCAAGCAGGACAATATCCACTACCGAGAATAGAGTATATCTTTGCTTCATTATCAAGAGTTCAGTTTTTCAGTAAAATAGATCTGACAGAAGCATATTTGCAGATGGAAATGGAGGAGGACTCAAAAGTGTTCCTGACCATTAACACTCAAAGGCTTGTATCAATACAATAGACTGGTTTTCGGCATTGCCTCAGCACCAGCATTATGGCAACGAGTGATGGAGCAGGTACTTCAAGGATGTCGAGGTACCCAGTGCTACCTTGATGATGTTATAGTCACTGAAGAGGATGACGACAGTCATTTGGAGAATTTGACACATGTCCTAGAGAGACTAAGAGATTATGGACTGCGTGCAAGACGTGATAAGTGTGAGTTTTTCAGGAGCACTATTACATATTGTGGACACAAAATTGACACAAACGGCTTGCATGAGTGTCATGACAAGATATAAGGGCTGTTGCAGAGGCCCCACGGCTGAAAGATGTCTCAAAATTTAGGTCATTCCTTGGATTTGTTAATTATTATAACCAGTTTTTGGCGAACCTCGCTACTGTTCTCCACCCTCTGAATGCGTTGTTACGAGCAGGATAGAAATGGATGTGGAAAAAACTGTGTGAATGAGCGTTTCAGGAAGCGAAGAAACTGGTGGAATCAGAAATGGTGTTGACCCATTTTGATCCATGCAAACCCATCAAGCTAGCCTGTGATGCTTCGCCGTACAGTATTGGAGTGGAGTTATCGCATGTCATAGGTGATGGAACTGAACACACTGTGGCTTTCGCCTCACGCTCTCTCAGTGCTGCAGAGAGAAATTATGCACAGATTGATAGAGTCTTTGAGTCTAGTGTGCGGTGTGAAACGATTCAATCAGTATCTGTATGGAAACGAATTTACTTTGGTTACTGATCACCAACCATTGGTTTCCATTTTTAATCCATGGAAAGGCATTCCACTGACAGCAGCAGCACGAATGCAGCGGTGGGCGTTGTTTTTGGGATGAGGACATAGATACCAGATCGAGTTCAAAAGAGCACACAGTCATCCAAATGCTGATGGACTATAATGTCTACCATTAGACGGTGATGATGCAAATCCTGAAAAAGGAAGCACTTCCCTGGATGTTTTTACTCTTGCTCAGCTTGAGAGTTCCCCTGTGACAGCTGAAATGATTCAGAGGGAAACCAGGAGAGATCCAACACTGTCCCGAGTGTACACAGCTACTCAAACTGGCTGGAATGTAGAACAAAAGATGCAGTTCTATCAGTGCCGAGATGAACTGATGCTAGACGGAGGTTGCCTCATGTGGGGTTTAAGGGTCATTATACCTCCAAACTTGCGTGCTCAAGTGTTGGAAGAGCATCGTGCTGGTCACCTAGGAATGGTGAAGATGAAATCACTCACTACAGGTTTTGTGTGGTGGCCAGGAATCGACCAGCAGATCGAACAGCTCGCCATGCATTGCCCAGGATGCCAACATGGTCAAAATATGCCAAAACCTGTACCGTTCCATCCTTGAGAATGGCCTACTGTGCTGTGGCAAAGGATTCATGTTGACTTTGCAGGACCTTTCATGGGCGCTACAGTTCTGGTGGTTGTCAATGCGTGTTCAAAGTGGCCAGAAGCATTTATCATGTCTTCCACAACCGCTGCCCAAACTATAACAGTGCTGAGAGAACTTTTTGCGAAGACTGGTGTCCCAGAACAACTGGTGAGTGACAATGGGCCTCATTTTGTATCTGAAGAGTTCCAGGTCTTCCTAAAGAACAATAGGATCAAACATCTAACCTCTGCCCCATACCATCCCACTGTGAAGGGAATAGTGGACAGATTTGTAGAAAGTTTGAAGAATGTGTTGCATGCCATGATGGGTGACAAGATCACATTAACCCATAAGTTGCATAGGTTTTTCTTTGCGTATTGTTATTCTTAAATTGATGCATGCAACATGTTCCAAAAGAGTTGAGACAGTCGAGCATTTTACCACTGTAACATTACCATGTCTTTTAATAACACTTATTAAACATTTGGGCACTGAAGACACCAGTTAGTTAAGTTTAGCAAGCAGAATTTTCCCCCATTTTCCATTATGCAGGTTTTCCGCTGTGCAGCTGTACGTGACCTTAGTTGCCGTATTTTGCGCTTCATAGTGTGCCATGCATTCACAATCGGAAACAGGTCAGGAGTGCAGGGGGGCTAATCTAATCTTTGCACACTCTGCTTATGCAACCATGCACTTGTAATCAGGGTAGAATGTGGCTTGGCATTGTCCTGCTGGAAAATGTGGGGATGTCCATGGAAAAGGGACAGGGCAGCATGGTGGCACAGCAAGCAGTGCTGCTGTCTCAGAGTGTCTGGATGGTGCGAGAGGACATGGGTTTGATTCCTGCTCAGTCTGGGTGGTGTGTGTGTGTGTGTGTGTGTGTGTGTGTGTGTGTGTGTGTGTGTGTGGGGGGGGGGTTTCCTTCAGTTTTCTCCCACAGTCCAAAGACGTGCAGATTCACCCCTAGTGTGTGAGTGACAGAGAAAGTGTGTGCCACTGATGTATGTATGAGTGACCCATTGTAAGTAGTGTATCTAGCAGTGTCGGTCACCTTGAGGAATAAGGTGTGTGGGCTGATAACACTACAAAAAGTTCATTGGAAGTCGCTTTGGAGAAAAGTGTCTACTAAATAAATAAATGTAAAAGATGGCATCTGGGTTGCAGCATATTGTCATGGTGTTGCACCGGAAGGAAGCCATCGGACCCAAGTGCAGAGCGCCGGAGTTTAATAGGAGAATCCAGGAACCGTAGTCAAAAACCAAGCAAAGGGTTGCCGATGTACAAACATGATCAAGAGGGCAATCCAAAAGCCATAATCTGGGAAACGGGCAGAAGATTGTGGAAACCGTAGAGTCAAGAGATGGATGGGAGAGGAAACGAGAGAACAGAGTAGAGGATGGGTGGAATGGGAAAGGTAGGCAAGGTAATGAGCACACACTAACAGCGAGGAGTAGGGCTGAAGCATGGTTCCGCATCTGTGTGTGCTCCGAGCCGCCCTTTTATGCACCCGTCCCCTGGTCTGCCACAGCTGATCCTCAATGCACTGAGGGGGGCGTGACACATATGTTGCTCCAAAATTTTTCTGCGTTAGTAGTTCCCTCCCATATGTACTAGTTACCCATACCATTGGCATTGACACACTTCCATACCATGACAGACACTAGCTTTTGGACCTGACGCTGATAACAGCTTGGATGGTTTATTTCCTCTTTGTCCCGGAGAACTTGACGGCTGTTTTTTCCAAAAAGTCTTTGCAGTTTTGCCTCGTCAGACCACAAAACACGATTCCATTGTGCTTCTGTCCATCTCAGATGAGACAGAGGCCAGAAAAATCAGTGGCGCTTCTGGACAGTGTTGATGTATGGCTTCTTCTTTGCATAGTAAAGTCTTAGCTTGCATCTCAAGTTCAGGTTCAAGTTGCGAATGGTGTTGACCGACGAAGGTTTACCGAAGTATTCCTGAGCCCATGTCATGATATCCATTACCGATGCATGATGGTTTTTAAGACTGTGACGTCTGAGGGATTGGAGATTACGTGCATTCACAAGTGGTTTTCAGTCTTGCCCTTTACGCGCTGAGATTTGACTGGATTCCTGTGTCTCTTCATTATATTGTGCACTACAAAGGGTGAAATGCCCTAAATCCTACCGATTTGTCTTTGGGGAAATGTTGTTCTCAGAGTTCCAGAATGGGAGTAAAGCTGACCAAAACAAAATATAGACCTTGTAGACCCCAGACAATTTTAATAACTGATTGCCCTGAACAAGGTTGCGGTAAATTGGAGCCTATCCCAGAAGCATTGAGTGCAAGGCTGGGGGGCCTACCCTGGATGTTAGAGTCTGTTGCAAAGTAGCTACACTCACTCACAAAAGGGCAATTTAGAGTTACTAATGTACCTGAGTTGGTGACAAAGAGTTTTTTTTACAAGAATGGATTTTTCAAGCAGATCTTCAGGAACAAATTATGTTTCGTATGAGATGAAAACCTGCACTTAGCATTTTACAAGGGTAAGGAATGTAATAGTATCTCTACAAGGGTAAGGAATGTAATACAATTTGACATGTAGGAAAATAAAGCATGCTCTGGTTTCCTCACACAGTCCAAAGACATATAGTTCAGGTAAAGTGGTGATTCTGAGTTGTTCTTAGTGTATGAATGCATGAGTGACTGTGTGTGTGCATGTATGGCTACCCTGCAATGGATTGGCATCCCATCCTGGGTGTACCCCCCTTGCCCAATGCTCCTGGGATAGGCTCCGAATCGCTGCTAATTTGCTCAGGACAAAGCAGATATTGAAATTGAATGGATGGAAAAACCATAAAGCCTAAACTTCAAGGTTACATTGTAACCAGCACAAGAGATATGCAACCCAAATTCTAAAAAAATTGCATTGATTTTTGAACATACATCTTTATTTTGAAATTGATGTCTGCAACATGTTCCAAAAAAGTTGGAACAGTGGAGTGTTTACCACTGTGTAACATCACCATGTCTTTTAGTAACACTTATTAGGCATTTGGGCACTAAAGATGCCAGATGGTTAAGTTCAGCAAGTGGAATTTTCTGCCATTCATCCATTATACTGGTGTTCAGCAGTGCAATCATACAGGGCCTTCAATGCTGTATTTTTGGTGGCACGGTGGCACAGCAAGTAGCGCTGCTGTCTCACAGTACCAGTACATAGTACTGTCTCATAGACATGGGTTCGATCTCTGAGCGATCTGCGTGGAGTTTGCATGTTCACCCTGTATCTTTGCGGGTTTCCTCTGGGTGCTCTGGCTTCCTGCCACAGTCCAGAGATATGCTATTTAGGTTTACCAATAGTCTGTAAGTTACTGAAAGAGTGTGTTCCACTGATATATGGATGAGTAACCCATTGTTTGTAGTGTACAGTACATTGTAAGACGCCTTGGTGAATAAGTTGTGTGGTTTGACAACACTACATAGAGTTCATTGGAAGTCATTTTTCAGAAAAGCATCTGGTAACTAAATAAATGTAATGTAAATACACCACACATTCTCAGCTGGAGACAGGAAAATGCAGGGACATCCCTGAAAAAGATGGCAACTGGATGGCAGCATACTTTGCTTCAAAATTTGTACGTCTTCCTACATTAATGGTCCCCTCACAAAAGTGCAAGTTACCTATGCCATGGGCACTGACACACCCTCATACCATGACAGATGCTGACTTTTGGACCTGAATTTGATTACAGCTTGGATAGTCGTTTTCCTCTTTGGCCCTCAGAACACGACGGCTGTTTTTTCCAAAAACTTTGAAATGTTGACTCATCGGACCACAAAACACTATCCCACTGTGTTACTGTCCATCTCATATGAGACCAAGCCTAGAGAAGTCAACGGCATTTCTGGACCGTGTTGATGTATGGCTTCTGCTTTGCATAGTAAAGGCTTACGTTGCATCTCTGGATGCAGCGGCAAATGATAGTGAGTGGCAAAGGTTTACTGCAGTATTCCAGAGCCTATGTCATAATATCTATTACAGACACATGACAGTTTTTGAAACTGTGAGATTCGAGGCATTAGAAGTCATGCGCATTTGGGAGCGGTTTTTGGCTTTGTCCTTTACACACTCAGATTTGACATGATTCCTTGAATCTTTTCATTGTATTGTGCACTGTAGAGGGTGAAATGCCCCAAATCCTTCTGAGTTGTCTTCGGGGAAAGTTGTTCTCAAAGTGCTGGATTATTTGCTGACTCATCTGTTGACAAATTGGTGAGCTTTGACCCTTCCTTGGTCTTGAAGGACTAGGCCTTTTTTGGAGGTTCCTTATATACTGTAACACGATTGCCTCACATGTTTAACATCACTTGTTTCACATCACCTTGTTATTGTAACTTATCACATTGTTGAGTCCTAAACTACCCTTGTCCCAATTTTTTTTTGGAACGTGTTGCAGGCATCAATTTCAGAATAAACGTATATCTTCAACAAATAATATACTTGATTAGGTAGAACATGAAATACCTTGTCTTTATACTGTTTTTGTTTGAATCCAAGTCTAAGTAAAGTTACAAATCACTACTTTTTGTTTTTATTAGCTTTTTCTATACGGTGCCAACTTTTTTGGAATTCACTTCTCGATAATCCACACAAAACTGCATAGAGTCATCAGGCTTTGTTACCAATACCATCAGGTTACTCTATGCACTGTGGGACTCCTCCATGATCCCTATTTGCAGCATTTTATCAGTTTCCTCCTTGACTACCTTATCTTTATGGGTCGGAAGGGATAGGGATGGCTACAAACCATCTCTCCCGTCATGAGTTGTATCCCTTGTTGTACACGGTGTGTCTGCCCTGGAAGACAATACACATCTCCAAACTCCTCCTGGCACAGCACACATCCCACAGCTGACTCTCCAAGAGTTGGGAACCCAGGGGCACTGCGGAGGGCGTGTCAGAGTCTGGGGTCTCCGGACCCAACTCGTCCCACACAGGCTCTAATAATGGAGGACCACATCATACCGCCGTTTAAGGAGTTTAAGGTGATAAATGTGCCAGGCGTTTCCCTTATCAGACCATTAATGGCCCTTGCCACTTGGTGAGTAATTTGGATTGTGAAGTAGGGAGCAGCACCAGGACTTTGCCCCTGGTTGCAAAGTGACACAGTTGGACACCCTTGTTATATGAGCAGGCTTGTCACTCCTGGGCTTGGAGTAGGTGTTCTCATGACAAGTATCCCTATGCATGCAACTTCACAAAGGTCCAGGATATTATATATGTCATTCTTACTATGGCTAGGTCCCACCTCCGCCAGTAGTCTTATGTAGAGCTTTAATAATTACATAGTAGTAATTTAGGAGAGCGGTGGCGCAGTCTGTCTTTAAGTTGGATTTTGACCTAAGTCAGAACAGTTAGGTACGGTGGTGTGACAGAGGAGGCAGAGCAGGTAAGGCGCTCGCCTCTCGGCGGTGTTTATTTAGGGCAGTGCACGGGAGACAACAGTGGGGGAAAGGGAGGAACCGAGAACTGGTAGAGCGGGGCGGTGCGTCGGGGTCGGGATCGGGGCTGTGGTTGGGATCGGGGTCATGGCTGGTGCAGGTCGCTCTCTTTCTCTCTCTCTCTCTCTTCTCCTGCGTCTCTCTCTCCTCCTTACGGGCGGGTCCGGGGGAAGGAATAGAGGTTGCAATTAGCCCCAGCTGCGGCTGGCTTACCCACTTCCTGCCTGCCTTGGCGTGTTACAGGTGGGTATCTAATATCAGTTTGTCAAATGTTTGTCTTAGTATATAGTATATCGTGCACCTTTCTATGCACAAAAAACATTAAAGAAACACTTCCAGACACACTGAAACATCTTTAATATAACAATACAGTAATAATAATACATACAATTGTCCTGAGTGGGGTCACGGCAAACCAGAGCCTAGCCCGGCAACACGGGGCACAAGGCTGGAGGGGACACACCCAGGATGGGATGCCAATCTGTGTCGCAAGGCATCCCAAGCAGGACTCAAACCACAGACCCACCAGAGAGCAGGACCTGGCCAAACCCGCTGTCACCGCACCCCCCCAATAAAAATACAATGTTCTAATAATAATAATAATAATAATAATAATGATAATAATGTATATACAGTATTTATAATAGAGAGAGCCATAGAAGGAGAAAATAATAATGTTACTACTGTCATGATGAACAAGAGGATGTGGAGGAGGCTGGAACCAAGTGCAGGATCGTTCATTCAGAGGCAAGGATATGAAATCGTGGCAGGTGGTCGTTATCAAAAGAGATGTGGAACAGGACTGGGGAACGATGACAGACAGGAGTTGAAAAAGTAAAAACAAAGTAGATTTGATGGTTGTCTCTACTGAGATTCCTCAACTGGGAAGAGGTTGAGATGTGTCTATTATAGCCAAGTGATCTCTCAGAGAGAGAGAGAGAGAGAGAGAGAGAGAGAGAGAGAGAGAGAGAGAGAGAGAGAGAGAGCGTGCGTGCCTGCAAAACGTTAAGAAACTTTAATGTAGCAGACCCACCCGAGTGATGGCCAAGACTTGACTGATGATGGTTTAGTTGGTTTAACACAAATATTTAACATTTAATTTCTGTTCGGTCTTTCAGCAACCACAGAACAGTGACAGTACGTTAAACAGCCATAACCATCTCATTTGACATTTCCATGGAGAAAACAAGTATACACACACACACACACACACACACACACACACACACACACACACACACACACACACACACTCCCTATCTGAAACCGTTTGTCCTATGTAGGTATTGGGAAGAATAAGTATGTGAAGACAGCTGATAGCATAGTGGTTAGAGCTGTTGCTAGTGAACCCAAAAGGTTGTAGGTTTGATTCACACCTCTGGCTGTAGTATCCTTGAGCAAGGTACTTACCCTAAAAGAAAAGAAAAAAAAAAAACTGCTCCAGTAACATTACCTAGTTATGTAAATGGATAAATAATTGTAGCTAGCCTAATGTTGTACAGTAAGTTGTTTTGGAGACTAGCATCAGGTAAATGAATAAATATAATGTATTGCACTTGTCCAGAGGCTTGACTGAGAAACACCACCTAACACAGAACAGTTAACTTTAGCAGAGGTGCAGACAGTTCCACAGAAGTACTCTTTTTCAGATTATTATGTGAACTTTGACTTTTGTCCAAGGCAACATACAGGGAAAGGCACTGAACTGAAATGGTAAAAATAACCAAGATGCACAAATGATTCATAATTTAGATTCATTTAGGAGACACTTTTCTCCAAAGCAACTTACAATGAATACTAGTGTTACCAGCCCACACACCTTATCCACCAAGGTGACTTATACTGCTAGATACACTACTTACAATGGGTCACTCATCCATACATCATTGGAACACACTCTCTTGCTGTCATTCATACTTTATGGGGAACCTAAACAGCATGTCTTTGGACTATGGAAGGAAACCCATGCAGACAGAGAGAGAACATGCAACTCCACACAGACTGAGGAGGGATAGAACCCACATTTTCTCACACCACCCAGGTGCTGTGAGGTAGCAGCACTACACGCTATGCCACCCTTACTTAATTATAAGTAGCAACTCTTGACAGTGAGCCACACACACATTGACTGAAACCGCTTGTCCCAAGCAAGGTTGCGGCAAGCCGAAGCCTAACCCAACAGCACAGGGCGCAAGGCTGGAGGGGGAGGGGACACACTCAGGATGGGACACCAGCCCCTTGCAAGGCACCCCAAGCAGGACTCAAACCCAGACCCACCGGAGAGCAGGACCCGGTCAAACCCACCGCGCCACTGCACCCCCTGCTCAAGTACAGTTACATAAAATAAAATTTTAAAAGACATTCACAACAATATATTACATGTACAAACCCTGTGCCTTTTCGGACGGTTGCTAATCCTTATATTAAATAAATTCTTTCGTTCTTGGAGCATGCAGCTAACCACATAAAGACAAGAGTAATTTTCACAACATAAATAACTGTTTTTCAATCAAAACTATATACAGATGTAAATTCCATACTACATTACTCCTAACATTATACGCTTACTCAGCTTCCAACAATACAATTAACCTTTGAACTGGTCCTTCTACCACAAACAGTTTGTTTAGCCGCTCTCCTTTGTTATTTAGACATTTATCTCCTAGAGAGATTTTAACCTTTCTGACGAGCTCATCTTAACCAAAACAGTCTCCAAAACTCTTCCAAGCCTCCATTCACCTCTTGGCAACATTGGATCTGTATCCAATATGATATCCCCTACTTGGAGATTTTGTTTTGGAGTGTGCCATCATTGCCTTGCCATGATGTTGTAAAGGTATTCCTTTTTCCATCTACTTGAAAATTGTTCTGTCAGATATTGCACCTGATGCCATCTCCTTTTACTATACAGGTCTTCCTTCACAAATTTTCCAGGTGGGGGGGAAGTACTATGCTGGGTTTCATAGTGATTATGTGGTTGGGTGTGATGGGTTCTAGGCCTTTGGGGTCATTGAGATTATCAGTAGTGAGTGGACAACTGTTGAACAGTGACATTGCTTCATAGAAAAGGGTCCGTACCGAAGCATTGTCAATTCTGCCAGTGGAAGGTAACAGTGTGGAGGTGTGGATGTTTTTTACAATCCTTATTTGACGCTCCCATACTCCACCTGCATGACTGGAGTGGGGTGCATTAAAAATAAGATCACACTGATTTTCTGTCAGAAAAGTTTTAAGTCTGTCCTTGACAAGCTCCTTAAAGGCTGCGTTGAACTCATTTTGTGCACCCACAAAATATGTACCTTGGTCACATCTAATTTTGCGAACTGCTCCTCTTATGGCAAGGAAGCATCCCAGGGCATTGATAAAGGCAACAGTTGTCACATCTCAATGTGAATGCCTCGTGAACAGAGGTAGGTAAAAAGCAAACCATACCTTTTGTGCTGTTTCCTTCCTTGATGAGTCAAAAAGGGGCCAAAACAGTCCATACCACAGTAGACGAATGGTGGAAATGGCTCTACACGTTCTGCAGGCGCGTCACTCATTCTTTGGCCTTCAGCAGCCATTCTCAGCCTTCTGCAGATCATACAAAGTAACGTATGAAGCTGCATCTCGTTTCATACCAGGAATCCAATGTCCATCTGATCGAATTTCATTGATAGTAAAGCCTTTGCCTTGATTTTTTGCCATTTCATGACAATGTGCCATTAGTAATTTTGTCACATGGTGCTCCTTAGGTATTATCATTGGATCTTTGAGTAAGGGAGAAAAGGATGAGCAACTGAGTCTTCCTCCCACCCTAAATAACTAGTACGCTCACTAGAAAATAAACTGGACCTAATTCGACTCTGCCGGACTACACAGCGTGAGACAAGGGAGTGCTGCGTGTTTGTTCTTACCGAAACGTGGCTAAACAACAAGATCCCAGACTCCGCCATTCAGCTGCACGGGCTAACATGCTATCGAGCGGACAGAGATACAGCACTGTCTGGTAAAACTCGCGGTGGCAGCTTGTGTGTATATATTAACAAGGAATGGTGCAACAATGCTGTGTTAGTGTCAAAACACTGCTCGGCGCTGGTGGAGTTTATAATTGTGAAGTGCTGACCCTTCTATTTGCCGAGGGAGTTCACAGCCATTGTCATCGTTGCTGTGTACATACCCCCTTGTGCAAGCGCTAAGGATGCGCTTCACGAACTGTACAGCGCTATCAGCGAGCAACAAACAAATAACCCTGATGGCTTTTTCATAATATCTGGTGATTTTAATCACGCAAACTTAAAGACAGTTTTGCCAAAGCTCTACCAACACGTGAACTTTGCAACAAGAGAAAACAACACATTGGACTTGGTTTATACAACAGTAAAAAATGCGTACAAAGCTGCACCCCGCCCCCATCTTGGGTACTCAGACCACATCTCTGTTATGCTAATTCCAGCATACAAACCACTTCTCAAACTTGCCAAACCGGTCCAAAAGCAGATCACAGTATGGCCAGACGATGCTACCTCAGCACTACAGGACTGCTTCCAGGACACAGACTGGAACATGTTTAAAGAGGCAGCCACCTACCATGACCACACAGACCTGCAAGAATACACTGAAACAGTGACTGCTTACATCAAAAAGTGCATTGATGATGTGAATGTGATGTTAAAGTGGAAACTGCGCCATTGTTCACCTAGAGCTCTCTCTAATAGCAAGTCATTAAAGGCCAGATCCCTTGTTTTAATGTCTATCGCACATTCAGATGAGGGTAAGTGCCATAGAACGGTGATCTTGTTTGAGATCAACTTGTGAAGGCAAAGACCACCCTTTGCACACACTTCACATGCTTCCTTTGCCAGCTGAATGGCTTTATCCACAGTATAAGTACTGGTGACTCCATCATCCATATAGAAATTCTTTGCTGTAAACTGAGATCCTAAAGGCTGTGACTGAGCACTCTCTTTAGCTAGGTGTTTCAGTCTGTAATTTGCACAACCAGGGGAAGACACTGCAGCAAACAAATGAACCTTCATTCTGTACTGTTGGGGTTGGGTATTCAAATCTCCATTCTTCCACCACAAGAAGCATAGGTAGTCGCGGTCGTTCTCTTGAACATGAAATTAATGGAACATTTTTTCTATGTCGCACATTAAGGCTACTGGACACAGTCTGAACCTTATGAGCACGTCTGTCAGATTACTGAACATGTCAGGACCTGGAAGGAGGTGCTCATTGAGACTGGTACCCTTGTACTTGGCAGAACAATCAAATACGACATGCAGATTATCTGGTTTTTTAGGGTGGTAGACCTCGTGATCAGGAATGTACCATTTTTCACCATGTTCACTATCACTGTGTGCTTCCTCAACATCACCCCTTTCTATTATATTGCTCATGTAGTTGATATAATCTACCTTGTATCTTCCATTTTTGGAGAATTTCTTCTTTAAGTGGTTCAGCCTGATTTCTGCCAGCTGCTTATTATCAGGTAGGCATGGTCATTGTCTGAATGGCAGTGGCATTTCATAATGTCCTTGTTTAATTTTTACTATGCTTTCCTTGAGTTTGTCCAAAAAAATTAGGTCATCTTGTGAAACAGTTTTGTCATCACTTGTGACATCCTTAAAGTCAGGCTCTAAGACGTGAATCACATTCATTGGCGTTATTGCTGGTAGCTTTTTAACAGATACTCTGTGACAGAGACCAGAAGCTGGAAAAGTATCAAGGCGAGGTGCTGTGCTGCCGACAATGCTCCACCCTAAGTCTGTTAAGACAGCATAGGGTTCATTACCTTAATTTTACCTGTCTAGGAGCTAATGTTCTGAGGCAGTTATAGCCAATCAGAAGGCCTACCTCACAATCAAGAAGTGGAGGTATTTTTTCAGTGATTGCTGAGAGGTGGCTCCAAGTTTTGGCCGTTTCACAGGTAGGTATGTGGTCGCGATTTTCCGGAATATAATCTTTTGTGTATATAGGAGGGAGATGGATGTACTCCGAAGATTTGTAGCCCCTCATTCGGAGACCTGACACTCTTTGGCTATCTAAAATTGTATTTTCTCCTATCATTGTGGTAAGTTTTAGCTTTGATGGATAAGCATCCGCTTGCAATCTGCTGCATACCTCCTGATCGACAAATGTGGTGTCACCCTGAGTGTCTAGTAAGGCATAGACAAGTTGTTCTTTGGATGGGTCATTAACTGATGACACTCACACAGGACACAATCATTGATGTGCTAACCGACTACCTTTCAGTGTTAACATTGAGGGACGTGGTATTTGTCATTGCATTTTCATTGCTGTGTGCCATGCTTGCTATGAGTGATGGATTTTCACTGCCTCTGGATCTACAAGTATTATAGTTGTCATCATGAAGACAAGTAGGGTGTCTTCCTTTACATAAATCACATACATGGCAATGACGGTACTCCTTTGCGCAGTGACCTGGCTTGAGACAACCATAACACAGTTTGTTGTCTTGGACATACGTTCTGCGGTTGTTGAGAGAATCTTTCATGAAGTCAGGACATTTGTGAATTTGATGTTAGTTGTCTTGACAGGACATCCTTTTAGTCTTTGGTTTCATTTGCACTTCATCGTCACTTTCAACAGCAATGTGGGTATTGAAGACGTCGGCCTTGGTCTCTTTAGTTTTCTTTAAGTTTCCCTCATCGGAAGTTGGCTTAGATGAATGGAGAGCAAACAAAGGAGTGATGGGATTGCATGCAATTTCTCCTTCCACGGAGATAAACTCAGAAAAATCTTTGAAACTGTGAAATTCCTTACTTTCCAAGAGGGATGTTGTGACCTGACGATTCCATCAAGATGCAGCCCACTCAGGTAGGTTTGAGTCAGTTTTTAATTTTCTTGACAGCATCCTTGTAGGCCTCCTTATCATTTCTGTAAAAGGTGCTTTCAAGAAATTTCTGTGCTGGGCCACTAGTATACATTTTAAGATAGTGCAGTTTGCCTGCAAGTGAAACGCACTTTCTGTCAATAAGTGATGTGAAGGTCGCCTTCCATTCGATGAACTGGATAGGGTCACCACTGAACTTGCCTGGTTCTGGGAGTCTGTATATAGTTATACTATCCTGAATGGCCTGGGCTAAACAATAAATGTCACAAGGGGACGAGGATGAGGAATTAGCTGGTGAATGCTGCACTGGGGGGTAGTTCTTATTTTTTTCTAAATCATACGGTATTGGATGTATCTCAGGGGGGTGCAGTGGCGCAGTGGGTTGGACTGGGTCCTGCTCTCCGGTGGGTCTGGGGTTTGAGTCCCACTTGGGGTGCCTTGCGACGGACTGGCGTCCCATCCTGGGTGCATCCCCTCCCCCTCCAGCCTTACGCCCTGAGTTGCCGGGTTAGGCTCCGGTTCCCTGCGACCCCGTATGGGACAAGCGGTTCAGAAGTGTGTGTGTGTGGATGTATCTCAGTCTCTTGTTCTACCTCTTTAGCATAAACTTCTAACCTAACTCGAGCGACCTCTCTACTCCTTTCAGCTTGCAAACGGCTCTAATTCAGCCCTTTGCAATTCTAATTCTCCCCTTTGTTGTTCTTCAAGGTCTCTTATTCTTTCCTTTTCTTTCATTTCTTCATGCAGCATTTTGCATTGTCTCCTTTGCTGCTAGATCTGCGGCCATATCCGCTCGTTTGACTGCCATCATGGAGGACTGAGACTCATAATTGACATTTGACTGCCACGCCCACACCTCCGAGCCGACACGGAACACCTGGGACGCAACGCAGACTGGGGCATAAAAGGCTGCGTCAGACCAGCAGCTGATGCGGAACCTTGTTCAGCCTTCTCATTTGCGACCTTCCAGCCAATTCCTGTTCCCGAACGCCTTCCCCGATCCCGTCCCTTGTTCCCACGATCCTGTGCCTCTTTATGATCATCGACCTCTTGCCTGTGTACCGACCTTGCCTTTTGGATTCTCCCTGTTACGACGTTCGCACCCCGAAGACCATTCTCCTGTTCTCTGACCTCCTCTCTTGAATTTCCCCGAAGACACCGCGTATACCGCTCTGCACTTGGGTCCGCCGCTTCCTTCCAGAGCCAGACATGACATTGACCATGAAGCGACAGATCCATAAATGTAGCGTGCGAAGTCTGGAGTGAGCAGTTCATGCAGGCGGAGCCTTTCCTGTTCCACATCAAAATCTCCATCCACAGCTGCTAACCTTTCATATATATTTTTCATAATATCCCTTAGTTACTGCTTCACATGTGTCAACCTTGCATGTTACATCAGTTGTTGGCGGAGCATATTTTCATATTTCACTCTATACTTTCATAATCATCCCTTCCCTTTTCAGTGATGTCTGCATTGGAGGCCAAATGCTTGTCCAATATATCTAACTTAAACTGTTCTCTGGCCTTGCAGACTTCAATTTTCCACCGACCCCAGCCACCCTAGTCACGGACTGTTCTACCTACTCCCCTCAGGTAGACGGTACCGGAGCATCCGGTCCCGCACAAGTCGGCTGAGGGACAGCTTCTTTCCTCGGGCCATTAGACTGTTACACACGCAGGACTGAGACCGAAAAACAAATCCGCTGTTTTATTTCTCTGTATTCTTTGTACATACATATAGATAGTTTGTTTATCATTTATTTATTTATTTATGTTTCTGTTGTATATTTTGCGAATACAATTTTTATATATACTGTGTTTAACGTAACTTATGACATACTCTCAGTACCGCATTTTCTGGAGCTGCACTAAAGATTTTCACTCTTCTCTACATGTTATGTTGACGATGATGTGACAATAAAGCTTGATTTGATTTGATTTGATTTCATACATGCAGTTTAACCCTTTTTCCCTTTTGCAAATCTCACTTCTTTCATAAGCAGTCATTTTTTTCTGTGGGGATTCTGGGACGTTCAGAATGTCTTGGTACATCGATACAGTCATTTGTGTTGTTCTGTAGATCAGCCAGTAGGGTTTCCTTGCATTGAATTATTTCTTTCAATTTGTGTCTTTCTTTGCTCTCTGACTACCTTTGAAATGAATTCTTATGTTCTTGTATTTCTGTATTTGTATTTGTAATCTGTTCCTCTGTATGCTCCATTTCAGTGTAGCCTTATTTACTAACCTTATTGCATTGCCCACCACACCACCTCCAACTCACCACTGCATACGCAATGTGCCGTAGAATTCCTTTTCAGCTTTATAGCAGGGTGAGGGAAGCGGTGATGAGGAAGCTCTTACTGTAGCAGACCCACCCGAGTAATGGCCAAGACTTGACTGATGATGGTTTAGTTGATTTATTGAAACTTTAGATTGCCAACCTCCACCAACGTAAGAGCTGGTGTAAAAAAAAAGAAACACAAATTTCATTTCATTTCATTTCAGAACCGCTTGTCCCATAACGTTTAATTTCCGTTCCATCCTTCGGCAACCAGAGTACACTGAGTCTGTGTACATTAAACAGCCGTAACACAACCATCTCCTTTCCATGGAGAAAAGAAGTACAATTACATAAAATAAAATTTAAAAAAAAAAAAAACATTCACAACAATATATTACATGTACAAACCTTGTGCCACTTCAGAGGGTTGCTAATCCTTTTATTAAATAAATTCTTTCGTTCTTGGAGCATGTAGCTAACCACAGGCTGGGCTAAGTTATATCTGCACGCCAACCGCAATAAACTAATTTGGCAATTATAAATGGAGGGCTGGGGGGTGCGGTGGCTCTGGCGGGTCTGGGGTTCGAGTCTTGGCATCCCACTCTGTGTTGCCGGGTTAGGCCTTGCCGCGACCACGGTTGGGATGAGCGGTTTCAGCTAGTGTGTGTGTAAATGCAAATACAAATGCAAATACAGGGCTCTTGAGAAAACAAGACTATGTCAAAATAAAAGCCCCCTTTTAATAACCATATGCCATTGCAGTAATATGGCAAAATAAAAGTACAAATACAAAAGGTAAGCACATTTAACAAAGGTATTCACAAAGGAAGACAAGTTTTAAAAACATCAGCTGGGGTTCTTTACATTTAGTGTTTGCTTTTCCAGTGTTTGTTGGCGTTTCACCTTTCACTTTATTATTTCCACTTTAGTTTCAGTCGTGATCGTTTTATTTTTCTTGGAGGCATCACCATGATTTGCATCACATTTATGCTTTGGTGCTGTGGTTAGGAGGGTAAAAACAAAAGAATTAAAGCCAAATACAGTAACACACAAGACACAGCAATGTGGTGCGACTCAAAAGAAGGAAGTCTTTGTCCTACCTTGGGCTCATGTGCCCCACTGACGAACTGCTGTAGACACGCAATGCTTTGATGTGCATTGCAAAGTAGCGCCCGTTTTTTATTACACTATCATTTTATCCAACTCGAATTTTTAATATAATAGGCTTAACGGGGGTAGTTCATAACCATGGGGTCTATGTAAGTCAGACAATCGTAACCCTGGGACTGTCTGCAGTTCATTTAGCTGATGTTTATTTCCATAGAGACTTACAGTGTTAAGATACTTACAGTTATTAACCCTTTTATACAGGATGATAATTTCAGTGGAGCTATTTAGTGCAATTAGGGTATTTTTCAAGTAAATCCATTTTTATTTTTATAGAGCACTCTTCTCACACAATGGCACAGAGCACTGAACAAAGGGATAAGACAAATCAATAAAATAGTTGACTATATATTAGAGTAATACATTATTCATGCAGTCATTAAAGCTATAAGTAAGCCTACTGGCCATGGAGGAAAGGAACAAAAAACACCCAGCTGAAAGTTACTAGCACTAATACAGGTGGTCCCTGATTTATGATGCGGTTACATTCCGTGAAACCCATCAGAAGTGGAAACTATAAGTCAAAAATGCATTTAATATACCTAATACACACCTCTGCGTGACAGACTGGGAGATGCGGATCGCTGCTGCTGCCGGGGAAAAATTCAAAGTATGGTTTCTATTGAATGTCTGTCACCAGTTCGCCATCATAAAGTCGAAAAAAATCATATGTCGAAAAATCATTAATCGGGGACCACCTGTACACTAAAAGCTCCTAGTGTAATAGTTAGAACTACTTTCTTTGGCCCCAAAGGTCGCAAGTTTGAGCCTCACCTCTGGCTGTAGTACCCTTGAGCAAGGTACTAACCCTAAATCGCTCCGGTAAAATTACCCAGCTATATAAATGGGTAAATATTTGTAACCTCAACACTGTAAGTTGCTCTGGAGAAAAGTGTCAGCTAAATGAATAAATGTAGCCAAAAAATAGCCATTTTAGCACAGACATGTTTTTCACACACGCAGTGTCTGAAACTGCTTGTCCCGAGCATGGTTGCAGCGAACCAGAACCGAACCCGGCAAGATAGGACACTAGACTGGAGGGGGAGGGGACACACCCAGGACGGGATGCCAGTCCATCACAAGGCACCCCAAGCAGGACTCAAACCCAGACCCGCATAAGAGCGGGACCCAGCTAAACCCGCTACGCCACTGCGCCCCCGAAATTTATTTCAATTCAAATCAAATCAATTTAATTTATTTTATGGAGTGCTCTTCTCACACAGTGACACAAAGCGCTGAAAAAAGGATTAGATGAATTATAGAATTAAACAGTTAGCTATACATTAAATTACTACAATCACCATGTAATTATTAAAACTGTCAGTAGGCATACTGCCCATAGAGAAAAGAAACAAAATACATTCACAACCAAAAGTCAAGGGGGAAAAAACCTCTTGGGGTTTAAGTGCCAGTGGCTGCCCACCCCTCCTGGGCATTCTAGATTAAAAAAGAGTTTTAAGTCAATTTACAACTAATAATAACATTCTATATGACTGTTAACTTGATTTCCCAGTTCACATAGGTACATCTTGTCCATCATGGCAGACGATCATCAGCTTCAGTCAGCATGTGGTGCTGGTGTGATAGCTGCCTGGCCTCCTCATGTTTATTTTAGGAAACAATGCTCAACAAGAAAGAAATTGTTAGTAAATGATGACTTAATGAGATTAGAGAGGTTAATACAGATGGGAAAAAATGCAGCCAACAAGAATTATTGTTATAGTGTTGATATTCCAGTGTGAACATGCACATCTTTAGCCAGGATTTAAAGACTAAGACAGATGGGGCATTCCTGACAATAACTGGTAGACTCTTCTAGTGTTTAGGTGCTCTGTAGCTAAAGGCATGCCCTCCTACTGAGATCTTATTGATCAGAGGTACTTTAAGGTAACCTGTATGTAAAGAATGATGACACCATCTTGGAATATAAGAATCAATAGTCTTCCAAAGGTAAGACAGAGCAATGCCATTTACTGCTTTATAGGTCAGAAGTCATCATCATTGGCATCCATCAGTCTAGAAAGACCATAGAATTGCGCCTTGGTTTTGCCCACTTCACGGTGGTTTGTATCGCCAGCCATGACTGTGAAGGCCCAATCGAGAGTGACGGTCCTTGCCACAGTTGCAACAGATGTGCTGGGTGCTGTTTATATGTTCCACTTGAAGCCTGACCTTCCTGCGTCTTAGCCTCTTCTCAGCCTGTAGTCGCAGCTTTTGTTCGCCACGTCCTAGACCTTGATGAAGTTCCCGCCTCCAGCTGCAACGATCAGTTGCCAGCCCCTCCCAGCCGTTCACATTAATGTCAAGCTCTCTCAAATCCTTTTTGCACACATCCCTGAAGCGCAAATGAGGCCGTCCGGTTGGACGTACACCAAAGGCCAGTTCCCCATACAGGATGTCTTTCAGGATCCTTCCATCATCCATCCGACAGACGTGCCCTAGCCACCATAGCCTGCGTTGCCTGAGGATGGTCTGCATGCTTGGCAATCCAGCCTGATTAAGGACGTCACTGTTAGTAACTTTGTCCTTCCACGAGATCTGGAGGATGCGTCTGAGGCAGCGCAGGTGGAATGTGTTCAATCTTTTCTCCTGGTGGGTATACAAAGTCCACGTTTGACTTCCGTAGAGCAGAACTCCAAGAACGCAAGCACAGTAAACTTTGATCTTAGTATGCCTGGAGAGCATGCCATTCATCCACACTCTCCTGCTGAGACTGGACAGAGTCGTGGCGGCTTTTCCTATTCTTTTATTGAGCTCAGGCTCCAGTGACATGGTATCTGTGATGGTCGACCCGAGGTAATTGAATGCGTGAACGACCTCAAGAGTGTAGTTGCCGATGGAGATTGATGGAGGTTGAGGGGTACTTTGACCCATAACATTGGTTTTCTCCAAGCTTATTTTGAGACCAAAGGCCTCAACTGTGCGAGAGAAGCAATCCATCAGCCTCTGAAGCTCTTCCTGTGTGTGTGACACCAGAGCAGCGTCATCAGCAAACAGCATATCACGGATGAAAACCTTTCGTACCTTCGACCGGGCCTTAAGCCTCGCGAGGTTAAACAGGTTCCCGTCACATCGGGTGTGTAGGTAAACCCCCTCTGTGGAATTTCCGAAGGCTTGCTTCAGCAGCACTGCGATGAAGATCCCAAAAAGAGTTGGAGCGAGCACGCATCCCTGCTTGAGACCACTTTTGATGCTAAAAGCGTCAGACGTTGATCCATTGAAGCGGACTGTGCCCTGCATATCAGCATGGAAGGATTGAATCAGCTTAAGTAGCTTAGGCGGACAGCCGATTTTGCCGAGAACCCGGAAAACCCCACTTCTGCTGATGGTATCAAACGCCTTGGTCAGATGGATGAAAGCGACGTACAAGGGTTTCCTTTGCTCTCTACACTTTTCCTGCAGCTGCCTCAAGGAGAAGATCATATCAACGGTTGATCGTCCGGCACGGAAGCCGCATTGTGATGCCGGGTAGATCCGCTCGGCAATTTTTTGAAGCCTTCTGAGGACAACTTGAGCAACAAGTTTCCCAGTAACACTGAGAAGTGAGATGCCACGGTAGTTGTTACAGTCACTTCGGTCTGCCTTGTTCTTGTAGAGAGTTACAATCGTGGCATCTCGCATATCCTGTGGTACCACACCTTCCTCCCAGCACTGACACAGTAACTCATGGAGAGGTTGCAGAAGAGTGTCTCACGCACACTTGATGACTTCTGGCGGTATGCCGTCCTGTCCTGGAGCTTTACCAGCAACTAGGTGGTTGATGGCGTTCTTGAGTTCCTCCACCGTGGGCAGGTCATCCAGCTCACTCATGAGTGGCAACTGTTCAATGGCTTCAAGAGCGGTGTCTGACACTGTGCTCTCGAGGTCATACAGTTCGGAGAAATATTCCAGCCAGTGCTCCATCTGTTTGGTTTTGTCGGTTATAATATCACCTGACTTGGACTTCAGAGGAGCTGTCTTATTCTGCCTGGGACCAATAGCTTGCTTGATGCCATCATACATCTCCCGGAGATGACCGAAGCTGGCATGGATCTGAATCTTGTTACACAAGTTGAGCCAGTAGTCGTTCGCACACCGCCTGGCTGTTCGCTGAACTTCTGCTCTGGCTGCTCTCAGCGCTCGCTTGGTGTTCTCGCAGGGTGATCGTTTGTGTTCCAGAAAGGCGGCACGTTTCTTCTCAACGGCTGGAATCATCATGTCAGAGTACTTCTCAAACCAATCGTTCACTTTTCTAGACTTCCTCCCAAAAACTGCCAAGGCCGTGTCACGAATTGTGTCCCTTAGGTGATCCCACTTCGAGATGACGCTTTCTGTAACGCATCTGGTGGGTAGCATTTTCTCAAGGCAGTCACGGAATATCTTTGCCGTCTCTACATGCAGTGCCTTGTTTCCATCGATGCGGGGATTCCCATAGGATTTCGAATGATGTAACTGCTTGGGCATCAGCTTAACTTGTGAACACACAAGCGAGTGATCCGTGTCACAGTCAGCGCTCTGGAAGCTGCGTGTAGTGATCACCTAGTGATCACCAAGTCCAGTTGGTGCCAGTGCTTCGAGCGTGGATGTCTCCAGGAAACCCTGTGCTGTGGTTTTGTGTTGAAGAAGGTGTTAGTAATGCACAGGTTGTGATATGTGCAGAGTTCCAGAAGGCGCTGTCCGTTTTCATTCATTTTTCCCACACCGAAATAGCCTAAGCATGAGGGCCAAGAATCCCGATTAGCTCCTACTCTTGCATTAAAATCACCCAGAAGGTATACTTGCTCATTTGCAGGTATGCGTTCCAGGACGGCATGGAGATCGTCGTAAAACCGGTCTTTTGTTTCGGGCGAAGCACCCAGGGTTGGTGCATAGGCGCTAACTAGGTGAGCACAGCCAGCACAGGTTTGTAGCTTGATGCAAAGTATCCATTCTGATCCACCCGGACATAGTTCCACCAGTTGCAAGAGACCGTTTCTGATAGCGAAACCCACCCCGTGTTCTCTTGGTTCACGGTCTGATTTTCCTTGCCAGAGATATGTGTAGTCAGCCTCCATAAGGGATCCTGACGCAGCTAGCCTTGTCTCCTGTAGTGCGGCAACGTCAACACGAACCCTCTTCAGTTCATTGTTGATTACGGCAGTCTTCCGTGCGTCACTCACATTTTGTATATTATCAGTCAGGCCAGTTAACATAGACCGTACATTCCAGCAGGCAAGCCTAAAGACCTCTCTCTTTTTCTTGGTTATCTTTTTGCCTGGTGCTTTAATTTCAGTCCACTTGTCGGGTTGAAAGCCTTTAGCCCCATGCACCCAGTGAGGCAGGTGAACTGTGGCGGGACAGCACCTTATTGGCCGGGGGCTCCCAGCTTGAGACGGGCGGTAGCTGTCCAGTGAGACACGATGATCTCTCCCACCGTTGGAGACAATCCCTGGCGTTCATTCTCTACGCCAATCGAGTAAGAACTTATAACCGGTATCTATTGTCTCCCGTGTTGTTTCGTTGGAGTGACCTCTCCAAGGCGCAAACCTGGGCAATGATTTCGGGGGTCCTGAGATGCCCAATCAACAGAACCCCCCCCTCGGCCGAGTTAGCATGTTCCAAAGGAGAGCAATGCAATACATTTGATGCCAGTCTGACTGCAGGAGCTGCAGGTAGGGTGTCAAGGACATCCATCTGCCTTCGGGGCTCCACTCCGGATTTTCTGTCTGGGTTTACTCCCATAGCATTACTGAGACCACCTTCTTGACCATTGGACCTTTCGTGGGTCTCATCCACTCAGTCTGCCGAAATCCATCTTCACATGCTTGGGTGAAGATCCCCTAACTCACCGAGGGTTTGAGGACCATCGGCTACCCTCACCTGGTTTAGCCGGCCTGTCGAAGCCGTTGCCCGGTGTGCGGCCGCTGTCACATGCAAACAGCTTACGGGGAGCTACAGGTGAGAGCCGAGCATCAGGTGGGGACCAAAGGTAGACAAACCGCCCTGAAGAGGGCGCGACATGTTCATCCACCAGAGGTGCTACCCCTCCCTGATACCCCATACACCCCAGGTCAGAAGTAGGATTTTATAATCAACTCTAAGTGTAACTGGGAACCAATGCAGTGATTTAAGTACTGGTGTAATATGGTCGTACTTCCTAGTTCTAGTGACAATTCTCGTAGCAGCATTTTGTACCAACTGTAATCTGGATAAAGTCTGGTATAGACAGGGTGATAATAAAGCATTACAATAGTCCAGTCTACTTCAAACAAAACCATGAACCAGTTTCTCAGAATCTTGTCTACACAGCATCACCTTAATTTTGCTATATTTCTCAACTGAAGGAAACACAACCTAGTCAGTGTAGCCACGTGAGACACAAATGAGAGTTTTCCATCCAACAAAACATCTAAGTCCTTAACACAATCTGTACTCTTGAAGCTTATACCATTAGTGGTAAAGATTGCTGTGATTTTGTCAAGAGTTTTGGCATCATCCCCATCATTCATATACAGCTGGAGGTGAGGCACAAATCTGCAACCTTCAGCTCAAGGCAGAAGCTCTAACTACTATGTTACCAGCCACCCCGACAGTGTGAAATACTCTACTTTTGCATCTATCTGACTCTTTTCTCAAAGAAACCTTACAATGTTGTTACTTAAAATTATTTATTCAATAATGCAGCTGGGTAATTTAACTGGAGCAATTTAGGGGTAGTACCTTTCTTAAGGGTACTACAGCTGGAGGTGGAATTCGAACCTGCAATCTTTGGGTCCACTACGCTACCAGCTGTACTATATAAATATTCCTAGATATCTAGGGTTGCTCTATGGAAATATTAAGTCATTGGGTGTCATGGAGGGGGATGCAAGGGTGCGGTGGTGGCACAGTGGGTTGGACCGGGTCCTGCTCTCTGATGGGTCTGGGGTTCGAGTCCTGCTTCAGGTGCCTTGCGATGGCCTGGTGTCCTGTCCTGTCCTGGGTGTGTCCCTTATGCCCTGTGTTGCCAGGTTGCGCTCTGGCTCTATGTGACAAGCAGTTCAGACAATGTGTGGGTGTCATGGTGGCACAGCAAGTAGTGCTGCTGTCTCACAAGGTGGGTTTGATTCCCTACTCAGTCTGTGTGGAGTTTGCATGTTTGCCCCATGTCTGTGTGGGTTTCCTCCCGTAGTCCAAAGACATGCAGTTCAGATTCATCCATGGTGTGTGAGTGACAGAGTGTTTTCCACTGATGTGTGGATGAGTGACCCATTGTAAGCTGTGTATCTACCATTGTAAGTCTCCTTGGTGAATAAGGCATGTGGGTTGATACACAGAGTTTATTGGAAGTTGCTTTGGAGAAAAGTGTCTGCTAAATGCATAAATGTAAATAACAAGATGGGATGATGAAAAACATGAAAATCTTTCATTGGTACCCTACTGTATATGTTTCACATTATTTGCTGAGAAAATCTCACTGTTGACAGCAGTAACCCTCTGTGTATTATATACCCCTGTCTGTTCCATATCCCTGTCTTCCATCCATCCATTTTCCTCCACTTATCTGGGACCGGGTCGCAGGGGCAGTAGTCCAAGCAGAGCCCCCCAGACTTCCTTGTCCCCGCACACCTCCTCCAGCTCCTCTGGGGGAACCCCAAGGCGTTCCCAGGCCAGCCGGGAGACGTAGTCTCTCCAATGTGTCCTGGGTCTGCCCCGAGGCCTCCTCCCAGTGGGACATGCCCGGAACACTTCCCCAGGGAGGCGTCCAGGAGGCATCCGGAACAGATGCCCGAGCCACCTCAACTGGCTCCTCTCAATGCGGAGGAGCAGCGGCTCTACTCCGAGCTCCTCCTGGGTGACTGAGCTCCTCATCCTATCCCTAAGGGTGCACCCAGCCACTCTGCGGAGGAAACTCATTTCTGCCGCTTGTATCCGCGATCTCATTCTTTCAGTCGTGATCCAGAGTTCATGACCATAGGTGAGGGTAGGAACGTAGATCGACCGGTAAATTGAGAGCTTCGCCTTACGACTCGGCTCCCTCTTCACCACAACATACCGGTACAATGACCGCATTACTGCGGACGCCGCACCGATCCGTCTGTCAACCTGCCGCTCCATTTTACCCTCACTCGTGAACAAGACCCCGAGATACTTAAACTCCTCCGCTTGAGGGAGGAGCTCCCCCCTAACCCGGAGGGGGCAATCCACCTTTTTCCGACTGAGAACCATGGCCTCGGATTTGGAGGTGCTGATTCTCATCCCCTCCGCTTCGCACTCGGCTGTAAACCTCTCCAGTGCACGCTGTAAGTCTTGATTCAATGAAGCCAACAGGACCACATCGTCCGCAAAAAGCAGAGACGAGATCCTGCGGCCACCAAAACAGACACCCTCCGTTCCGTGGCTGCGCCTAGAAATTCTGTCCATGAAGATAATGAACAGAATCGGTGACAAAGGGCAGCCCTGGCGGAGTCCAACATGCACCGGGAACAGGTCTGACTTACTGCCGGCAATGCGAACCAAGCTCCTGCTCTGGTCATACAGGGAACGAACAGCCCATAGCAGCGAGCCCTGAATCCCATTATCCCAAAGTACCTCCCACAGGATGCCACGAGGGACACGGCCGAATGCTTTCTCCAGGTCCACAAAACACATATGGACTGGTTGGGCAAACTCCTATGAACCCTCCAACACCCTAGTGAGGGTATAGAGCTGGTCCAGTGTTCCACGGCAAGGGCGAAAACCGCATTGCTCCTCCTGAATCCGAGGTTCGACTATCGGTCAGATTCTCCTCTCCAGTACCCTGGCATAGACTTTCCCAGGGAGGCTAAGGAGTGTGATCCCCCTGTAGTTGGAACACAATCTCCGGTCTTCCTTCTTAAAAAGAGGGACCACCACCCCGGTCTGCCGGTCCAGAGGCACCGTTCCCGAGCTCCACGCAATGCTGCAGAGGCGTGTCAGCCAAGACAGCCCCACACCATCCAGAGACTTGAGAAACTCGGGGCGGATCTCATCCACCCCTAGAGTCTTGCCACCGAGGAGTTTTTTGACTACCTCAGCAACTTCAGCCAGGGTAATGGACGAGTCCCCCTCCGAGTCCCAGGCCTCAGCTTCCTCTACGGAAGGCGTGTCGGAGGGATTGAGGAGATCCTCAAAGTACTCCTTCCACCGCCCGAGGACATCCTGAGTTGAGGTCAGCAGCGCACCACTTCCACTGTAAACAGTGTTTGTGGAACACTGCTTCCCCCCTCCAAGTCGCCAGACGGTTTGCCAGAATCTCTTTGAGGCCAACCGAAAGTCTTCCTCCATGGCCTCACTGAACTCTTCCCAAGCCCGAGTTTTTGCCGCGGGAACTGCCAGAGCCACGTTCCGCCTGGCCCGCCGGTACCTGTCAGCTGTTTCAGGAGTCCCATGAGTCAGCCAGGCCTGATAGAACTCCTTCTTCAGCTTGACAGCATCTCTTACCTCCGGTGTCCACCATCATGTTCGGGGATTGCCGCCGCAACAGGCACTGGAGATTTCATGGCCGCAGCTCCGAACCACCGCCCCGACAGTGGAGCGTCCTGTCTTCCATGGTCCTGTAATTGGATCTGGGAACTAGTACCAGTTTACATTTATTTGTTTAACTGACACCTGGGGGACACAGTGGTGCAGCAGGCTTGGCCTGTGCCTGCTCTTTGGTGAGTCTGGGGTTTGAGTCCTACTTGGGGTGCCTTATGGTAGACTGGCATCCTGTCCTGGGTATGTCCCCTCTCTCTCCAGGCCTACGCTCTGCATTGCTGGGCTAGGCTCCAGCTTGCCGTGACTCTGCTTGGGAAAAGCAATTTCAGTCCGTGTATGTGTAGCTGACAACTTTTTCCAAAGTAACTTCCAATGTTAAGGTTATACTTATTTACCCATTTATACAGCTGTGTAATTTTAAAGTACCTTGCTCAAAGGGCACTACAGCCAGAGGTAGGAATCAAACCTGCAACCTTATTGATCTAAAGTCAGTAGTACTAACCAGTACACTACCTGCTGTCCCCAGTTACAGCAGTGATATAATTTGGTTTTCGCTATTGTGTTCTTGCTGGCTTTTTTTGTGACATAAAAATTACTAATTTAAATACGGTTAATAAAAGGGTACTGTTTCAATTAAAAAAAAAAAAAAAACTCATTATTAACATGGGTTGTTAATTACTTCTTTTCCTGCTAGACACAATTTGCAGTGTCAATATGAATAAAACCACACTGTCTAAGAAATTTTACTTGGGAGTTTCTGGTTGTAAACAACAACTTTATCTCTCAGCTATGAGATGTTTTTGTGAAAGGTCAAACATAAATCCAAGTTATGTTTTATGTTCAGCTTGTCAATGTTTTGGTCTGTCTTCTCTGTCAGTCACCCCAGAGGCCATCGGCTTCTTGTCAGCAGTGGCTGTCTTCGTGGTACTGCTGGCAGTGCTTTTCCTGTTCATCAACAAGAAGCTCTGCTTCTCCACTGTTGGTGGTCTTCCCTGCCTGGAGCTACACGGAAAGGGGAGGCGTTCCCGGAGCAAAGGTGTGCCCCACCTAGGACTGGGTGAGTGCCAGGGCAACCACATCAGTGCTGGGTCAAGATATATTCGGAAGAATGACTCAAGAATGTGCTGAAATTAGGGCTGGGTGAATGGGTGAATGTCAGGAGAAGGGCATTAGTCAACAGAGTGAACATGCTCCAGGTGAGTGACAGAGACAGGATATCCATTGGTGGGAACAAGATGGGAGTCAGTACGGAGCATAGACACTCTGCTGGCTATCAGGGACTCAGTAAACTTTGAATGTGCACATTGCTCCCACATTGATTCATCAGAAACAGTATTATCTACCATTCAAGACTCTGTTAGCTTCAGACCATCATATCCTTACACTGGATAAGTGGTTGTTAATAATGGGTGGGTTCTGTTGTTCTTTTATTTCACTTTCTTAAAATGTTGTATTTAGCTTTTTCTGTTTTTTTATTGGATGGGTGTGGTGGCGCAGTGGGTTGGATCACAGTCCTGCTCTCCAGTGGGTCTGGGGTTCGAGTCCCGCTTGGGGTGCCTTGCGGTGGGCTGGCGTCCCGTCCAGGGTGTGTCCCCTCCCCCTCCGGCCTTATGCCCTGTGTTACCACGTAGGCTCCGGTTTCCCGCAACCCCGTATGGGACAAGCGGTTTCGAAAATGTGTGTTTTTTTATTGTTGTAATTTTTAACCTGTAATTTTTACATGTTGATAATTATTGTAAGCCGCTTCAGAGTTGTATAGGGGGTCATGGTGGCGCAGCGGGCTTGGCCAGGCTCTGTTCTCTGGCAGGTCTACAGTTCAAGTCCTGCTTGGGGTGTCATATGTTGAACTGGTATTCTGTGCTGAGTGTGTTCCTTGCACCCAGCATTGCTGGGTTAGGCTCCAGTTTGTGGCAAGCAGTTTTGGACAGTGTGTGTGCTTCAGAGCTGTTCTGCTGTGTTTTTCAT
Organism: Scleropages formosus; assembly: GCF_900964775.1. NCBI lineage: Eukaryota > Metazoa > Chordata > Actinopteri > Osteoglossiformes > Osteoglossidae > Scleropages > Scleropages formosus. Next base: position 1,016,284 of record NC_041826.1, read on the forward strand.
TTAAAGCCGTTACTGTTATTACTTTAGGGGCAACTGATAGCATAGTGGTTAGAGTTGTTGACTTTGGAACTGAAAGTTATGAGATCAACTTTCATGTACTGTTGTAGTACCCTTGAACAAGGTAGTTACGCAAAATTTTCCAGTAAAATTACCCACCTGTACAAATGGGTAAGTAGTTGTTATTTTCTCTATGCTTTGGAGAAACTCATCTTTTAAATGTAATATCTCACTATGGTTGTAACCTCTCTTTGCTAAGCTAACTGTTAAGTGTCATTTGCAGTAAACCACTAAAGCCAAATCACAGCAATATTTTTAATGATACTGACTTTCAAGAGAGTCGTATACATTGCATCACTTGCTTTCCTTTGACTTTTCAGCCTTTGGCATTTTCTTTAAAATGTTTTTAAATAGAGATCCTTATTGTAGTACATGATAAGAAAGTCATAAGATTTCCAAGTTTCATGCAAGTTCAATGCACACACCTGTGAAACAACAAAAATATGGGTGGACTATCCCATCATCTTGTGTGTTACTCTACACCATCAACGTACATATTTTGAGCTGAATTTTCTTCTTCTTGTGACTTTAAGGCATTTCTTAAATGTGAGTTGGGAGCTCATGATGCAAATTATATGGTATAAGTTACATTTGCTTGTAAGTCCAAATTCTCATAAAAGGAACCTTTATAATACACGGAAAGCTATACTGCTAACTATATGCAAGAAAAATTAAATTCATTCAATTCAATTCAATTTATTTTTATAGAGCGCTTTTCTCATGCAGTGACACAGAGCGCTTTAACACAGGCATAACGCAAGAAAAACAGACACAAACAAAGAAGACAGTCGATTAATGGCTACCATAGTAAAGTACTTTTATAGATCTATAAGTATGCCTACTGGCCACTGGGGAAAGGAACAAAAACTCCCAACTGAAAGTTGAGGGAGAAAAAAACCTTTGGGGGTCCACGGGCCAGTGGTTGCCCACCCCTCCTGGGCATTCTAGATTAAGTAACAATTGTAAGCCAGTTTAACAGGTAATAATGATATTGTTGCTAAATGGTATCTTGGATCCCCAGCTCAACATGGAACATCTCATTCATCATGGCAGTTGGTCATCATCCTCAGTCAGCATGGGATTCGTCTGTTACCACCAGCCAGCCTCCCCAAGTCTTATGTAGCAAGGCAATGCTCAGCAAGAAGAAAGAACATAGTAATGTGTTACTTAAGTTAATTTGTTATGCACTGATATAATGGTGGTAAGAAACAACCAAGGCAACTGGAATTGCATTTCGAGGGGGAATGCCTGAGTGAACATGTAAGTCTTTAGTCGGGATTTGAAAAAAGAAATGGACGGGGCATTTCTGATAGTAACTGGTAGACTATTCCACAGTTTAGGTGCTCTGTAACTAAAGGTGTGACCTCCTACTGAGGTCTTATTGATCCTAGGTACTTTAAGGTAACCTGCATCTAATAAACGAAGATATCGTCCTGGGATATAAGAGTCAATAATCTCACAAAGGTAAGCTGGAGCAATGCCATGTATTGCCTTCTAGGTCAAAAGTAGAATTTTAAAATCAACTCTAAATGCGACTGGGAGCCAAAGCAATGATTTAAGTACCGGTGTTATATGGTAATACTTCCTAGTTCTTGTGACAATTGTCGCAGCAGCATTTTGTACCAACTGTAACCTGGATACAGTCTGGCATGGACAACCGAACAATAAAGCATTACAGTAGTCTAGCCTGCTTGAAACAAAAGCATGAACCATTCTAACTTTATTGCATGAGTTGATTCGTTGAACCATGGCGAGTTTCTTACAGTTCGAATAAGTTTAGTTTTTCGTGGAGCCACAGAGTCTAGGGTGAATTTTACCACCGAATTATAATCTAAAGCTATTTGATCAATATCTACGCTCGCTCCAAAATCTGAGTTTCTAATATAATCAACAATTTTAGCGGTATTATCGTCAATATGCCGCACGATTTTGGTCTTACTGTGGTTGGATGACACCGGCAGGTGTAGATCAAAGGTTAATAAGTAATGATCAGAAATAGCCTTGTTTAAAGGAATAATATTAACATGATGAACATATACGCCGTAAGTTATGACGAGATCAAGCGTATGGTTATGGGAATGAGTAGGACTGTTAACAACTTGAGTAAAACCGATGGAGTTTAAGAGATACATAAAACTATTGGCGAGAATATCTGACAACACGTCTATATGAATATTGAAATCACCCATCAGGATAATTTTGTCATGATTAATGAGTAAATCGGTTATGAAGTTGCTAAATTCCTCGAGAAAAGAGGAGTACGGTCCGGGTGGACAATAGATACACACACACACACACACATTTTCAGAACCGCTCGTCCCATACGGGGTCACGGGGAACCGGAGCCTACCCGGCAACACAGGGGGACAATAGATAAGTAATATAATTATACTGGGTTTTGACTTGAAATCTAGCTGTAGAACTTCAAATGAGGTGAAGTTATCATGATTTCTCTGTGTTATTTATAATGTATTATTGAAAAGAACGCCAATTCTACCTCCACGACGTACAGAACGAGGTTTATGGAAATAATCATATCCATCCTGAGCAGCTTTTATTAGCGGAATCATATCGGACTCACTGAGCCTGGTTTTGGTAAGAAAGTTTTGTTAAAAAACTTGACTTTGAAAAACTTTGAAAAACTAAGTTTTGGTAAAAAAAATATACTATTTTTGTATATTGGGTACTTTATATTTTTTAAATATTTTTTATCCCTTGCTCACATACTCTATCTTCTCATCTGTGTCTTGTCACTGTCATTCTGTCTGTGCTGTGGTAGTTCCTGTCACCAAGACAAATTCCTTGTATGTGCGAACATACTTGGCAATAAAGCTCGTTCTGATTCTGATTCTGATTCTGAAGAATATGATGCCAGAACTCACACAACACAAAAACCTGTCCCGGGATGTAACTACATATAATAGACATAATTTTTCCTTAATATGCATTGAAATGCAAAATTCTTTAATTTCTCTCTGTTGCAGTCAGGGAAGCGTTTCCGCTACCTAAAGGCCAATACAGAGAGGATGAAGAGGAGCGTCTTCCCTCAAGCTGTTCGGGCCCTCAAGCAATACAACACCTAGGACTAAATACCAGTCACCTTCAGGAACCACTCCACCTCTGCTATTCCATTTCATATACAAATTCAAACTGAACTACCTGCGCGATCTTGCACATTACATGCACTGTTGCACACAATATTGCACTACATCTTATGCTGCACAAATTTTTATAATTAGATACTTATATATTTTTGTCTTACATCTGCATAAATAGATTGTACTTTTTTTTTCTTTTCTTAGATTTTAGTACCTCTTATTTGTCTTTCTAGATTGTTATGTCGGGCAGCTATATAAAGCATTTCACTGCACGTCGTACTGTGTATGGTTGTGTATGTGACAAATAAAATTTGAATTTGAATTTCATATTGGACATGTATACAATAATGTCGCATTGGTATGGATGTTTTAAATGTAGGTTCTAGAGAGAAGGGGATGACAGTTTAAGTATTGATGCATCCTTTTTTTTACTGGAAATTAGATGACCAGACTATAAGTGGAGTCAGTCTGAGAAAAGGCCGGTTGTCTCCTGAGACTCCTAATTACATGGTGCCTCTAAGTGTAAAGTTTCAAAAGCCATTAATGCTGGAGCCATAGGATTTCAGCCTTGCGGAAGCAACAGAACGGAGGACTGTCCCTGAAGCCTGGGGACTCTAAAATGCATTTGCGTATGCTTGTACTCCCCTAGTTACGTACCACACCCTCTACATAAAACGTATAGAGGCAGATACAGTATAGAAGCAATATTTCCAAAAAATATGGGCTGGTTGCTCTTTGCTGGCTGCAGTTGTTGGCATTTTGCCTGAACCTAGGAGTTTCCAGGCAATGTAATTATTTGAATGCTTGTATTTCCAGTGTACATAAGTGACATGGTCAGAGGGCACATTGCCGTGCTAAAACCCACTGGTCCTGCATCGAAAAGTACCTGCTCATCGCAACCAATGTTCTTTCTAGTTCTATTTTAAAATTCTATTTTGAGTAGACACTGTTGTTACATAATGGATTTATGTAACAAAGATAACCAACTGCCATGATGGACAAGATGCACCTTACTGAACTGGGAAATCAAGCTACCATGCACCAACAATATCATTATTACTTGTAAACTGGCTATTTAATCTAGAATGCCCAGGGCTGGGCAGCCACTGGCACTTGGACTCCCAGAAGTTTTTTCTCCCTCGACTTTCAGTTGGGAGTTTTTGTTCCTTTCCTCCATGGCCAGTAGGCATACTTATAGCTCCGTAAAAGCATTGTATTATGATAGTCTGTAGTCAGCTGTCTTCTTTGTTTCTTTGTTCTGATGTATTTGTTTTTTTGGCTTATGCCTGTGTTAAAGTGCTCTGTGTCACTGCGTGAGAAGAGCACTCTAAAAATAAATTGAATTCAATTTAAACATATGTCACAGAAACTGCAACAATCATGACAATCTAACAATCTAAACTGAGTTCTATTAACCTCTTTAACTGATCCAAAAAAAAACTCCATATGTCAGGTTGGCTGTTTGAATTTTGCGCATGAAGTGAAGAGGGGAAGAGTGAGGAGGGGTGGGCCATGGTGAAAGCTGGACAAAGATGTGGCAATTCCATCTCCCTGTCACGTCCCCTGTAGCCGGCACATCAGCGACACCTGCCGTTTCCTAATGGGAACGGCAATAAAGAGGGAAGCCGAGGAAGCCCCGACGCGGAACCTTGTTTTGCCTCCTTGTTTCCCTGCGAGCCGTGTTACAGAGAACCTACTCCTACATCGACCCTTTGCCTGTATATTCCCGACCTTGTTCTTTGCCTAGCCCTTTGTACTACGTTTGCTGATCGCCTGACCCACACCTGCTCCTCGACTTTGCTTTTTGGATTCCGATTCGGCTTCATTTAACATTGGTACGAGAACTCTGCACTTGAGTCCGTCCTTGCTACGCGCAACCATGACAGAAGGTTCCACCTCCTACCAGGACTCAGCGGAGTATGCGCAACTGCGTACAGCGCTTGCCAAACAAGGCGACTTTTTGGGAGCGCAAGACCAGTCATTGCAGCGCCTACAAGAAAAGATCGAAGGATTGATCCAGGTTCTCTTGGCAAGAGGTATTCTCAAACCCGACTTCCAGTGTGCACCCGCGACTCCCGCTGAGCCTGCCCTGCCCACACCACCTGAGGCATCCGGGACGGTCCCAAGGATCGCGACCCCAGAGAGGTATGACGGTTCGCCCAATCAATGTCAGGACTTTCTGATGCAGTGCGAGTTGGTCTTTGAGTGTTCTCCTCGCATGTATCAGACGGACGCAGTTAAGATCGCTTTTGTCCTGTCCTTGTTGACCGGTCCAGCCCGGGCGTGGGCAGCCGCTGGGTGACGCACTCGCCCAAGAACTACCTATGCCACTTTTCACAAGAGGTTCGAAGCGGTTTTTGACCACCCGCACGCGGGGCGCGCGGCGGGTAATTGTCTCATGCATCTCACCCAGGGAAATAGAAGCATGGCTGAGTACGCTCTTGAGTTCAGACCCCTCGTGGCCAAGAGCGGATGGAACTCCCCTGCCCTCCTCACCTGTTTCTTCAACGGGCTGAACCCCTGGATCCAGGACGAGCTCACGTACAGGGGTGAGGATGGGGACTTCGATCGGTTTGTAGAGACAGCCATCGCCATTGACAACCTTGGCAGGAGTCGACAACCCTGGGGAGACCAGACCCTCCCCCCGGGGGCCGGCCCAGAGGAGGACCGGCTCAGGAGAGAAGAAAAGAGATGGCGCCTGGTGGGGAGACTGTGTCTCTATTGCGGGTCCCAGGAGCATCTCCGTGCCGCATGCCCAGTGCGACCACCTCAAGGGACCTCCACAGACACGAAGGCGAGTCCAGGGGAGCACCGGGGACAGTTGCAGCTGCCAGTGAGTATTTCCTGGGGGGCAAGCCGGGTGCAGGCAAGTGCCCTCATAGATTCCGGAGCCGCGGGCCGTTTTATGGATGTGGGCTTTGCCAAAACACACCATGTCCCTCTTAAAACTTGTGAAGTCACCCTGAGCATGAAAGCCCTGGATGGTCAACCCTTGGGTGATGGGGTGGTTGATACCTGGACGGTACCTCTCCTGCTCGAAACAGGCACGTGTCACCACGAGAGACTTACCTTCTTTCTGCTCCGAGCTCCAGACACCCCGATCATTCTAGGTTACCCCTGGTTGGCACGTCATGACCCGGTCTTCAGATGGAGTACCAATGAGCTGGTCTCTTGGGGAGGGTCCTGTCGCTCGTCTTGCCTCACCCTTCCTTGTCGGACCACGTCGGTGGAAGGGGTAGATGGCCTTCCTCCACCGGTCATACCCCTGGACTACGACGATCTACGAGAGGTCTTCAGTAAGGTCCGCGCCGCCGAACTGCCTCCTCTTACCAGGTACCACACCACCTCGGGGTCGGGTGTATCCCCTGTCGTTGCCGGAACAACGGGTCATGCAGGAGTACATCAGGGAGGCCCTCGAGGCTGGGATGATCCGGCCCTCGACGTCACCGGCGGCAGCAGGGTTCTTCTTTATCAGTAAGAAGGACGGGGGACTAAGGCCGTGCATAGATTACCAGGGGTTGAACGCCATAACCATCAAATACCCACACCCACTACCGTTGATCACCTCGGCCCTGGAAGGTATTCATGGGTCGACCTGGTTTACTAAATTAGACCTCCGCAATGCGTATAACCTTATTCGGATCCGTGAGGGGGATGAATGGAAGACGGCCTTCTCCACTACACTAGGTCACTATGAGTACAGGGTCATGCCTTTTGGCCTAGCTAATGCCCCCTCGGTATCCCAGGCTTTTCTGAACCATGTGTTGGGCGATTTCCTTAACTACTGCGTCATCGTCTACCTTGACGATATATTGATCTACTCAAGGACCGGAGAGCAGCATATCCAACAGGTCCGGGCGGTCCTCAGGCGGCTCCTGCAACATCGTCTGTATGTCAAGGCAGAGAAGTGCGAGTTCCACCAACGCCAAGTCTCCTTCCTGGGTTACGTCCTGAGCCAGGAGGGAGTCTCCATGGACCCCAGGAAGGTGGGTGCCGTGACCTCCTGGCCTCGACCCACCACGGTAAGGGCGCTCCAGCGCTTCCTTGGGTTTGCAAATTTCTACCGTCGCTTCATACGAAATTTTAGCACAGTAGCCGCACCCGTTACCGCACTACCTGCTAGCAAGGACCGAAGACTTCCTTGGGGGGCGGAGGCAGAGAGGGCTTTCCAGGATTTAAAGAAACGGTTCACCTCCGCCCCAGTGCTGAAATAGCTGGACCCTTCCTTGCCGTTTGTGGTGGAGGTCAATGCCTCCTCCGTAGGGGTGGGTGCAGTCCTGTCCCAGAGGCAAGGGGACCCTTCGAAGTTGTACCCCTGTGCCTTCTTCTCCAGGAAGATGACCCCTGCCGAACGTAATTATGACATTGGGAACCGGGAACTCCTTGCTATCAAGCTCGCGCTTGAGGAGTGGCGTCACTGGCTGGAGGGTGCTGTCCATCCCTTTGTGGTACTCACGGACCACCGAAACCTTGAATACCATGAGGCCGCAAAAAGGTTGAACTCCCGTCAAGCCCGATGGGCCCTGTTCTTCACCCGTTTTCACTTTACTGTTTCCTATCGCCCAGGTACTAAGAATAGGAAAGCCGATGCTTTGTCGCGGATTCATGACCCAGAACCGATGCCTCCAAAACCAGAGGAGATCCTACCGCAGGGATGTGTGGTGGGTCCGGTCCACTGGCAACTCCTCCAAGACATCCAAGAAGCCCAGGACAGCGAGCCAGAACCGCCCGGGAGACCAGCAGGCCGTGTGTACGTACCCATTTCCTTCCACACAGCAGTGATGAAATGGGCCCATGAGGCTCCAGAGGCGGGGCATCCCGGGATTCGACGTACCCTCTCCCTGGTACAAGGATGGTTCTGGTGGCCTTCACTGTCCGATGACTTCAGGGACTTCGTCCAGTTCTGCACCACCTGCGCTCAAACCAGGACCGTACCCGAAAAGGCGGCTGGTCTCCTACAACCCTTGCCTACGCCGACCCGACCCTGGACCCATGTAGCGCTGGACTTCCTGGTGGACCTACCGGTCTCAGAGGGTAAGTCCGTGATCCTCTCTGTCATAGACCGTTTCTCCAAAGCCTGTAGACTGGTTCCCCTTCCGAAGCTGCCTACAGCTCTCGAGGCATCGGAGATCTTGTTCGAGCAAGTATTTAAACTATACGGACTCCCCGAAGACATTGTTTCAGATTGAGGGCCCCAATTCACCTCTCGGGTGTGGAAGGCCTTTTGGGACCGGCTCGGAGTAACGGTCAGCCTTACATCTGGATACCACCTGCAGGCCAACGGCCAAGCAGAACGCTTACAGCAGGATGTATCAAGGTTTCTCCAAGCCTACTGTTCCCAAAGACTGCACCAATGGGCTCGCTACCTGGCCTGGGCAGAGTATGCCCACAACTCCGCGCCTCATACATCCACAGGTATGTCGCCCTTCCAGTGTGTGTTAGGCTACCAACCTGTCCTGTTCCCTAGAGAGACCACTCCAAGTCCTGTTCAGGCCGTGGAAACGTGGCACAACGAGAGCGCCCGCGTATGGAGGACGGTCCGGTCCCACCTGCTCTGCAGTGCGGAACGCCACAAACGTCAGGCGGACCGGCACCGGCGTACCCTATCGTTCTTGCCCGGGCAAAGAGTTTGGCTCTCCACCCGAGACCTTAACCTGAAGGTCCCCTGAAAGAAACTCGGGGCCCGCTACATCAGCCCCTTCAAGATAGTGCGTCGCGTCACCCCGGTTACTTACCGCCTTCAGTTGCCTCCTGACCTCCGAGTACACCCTACGTTCCATGTCTCTCTCCTGAAACCAGTAGGGTTGTCCTTGCATCAGCCACCAGTAGACACCACACCACCACCGCCGGCGCTACCCCTCGCGGGGGACGATACCTATTTGGTTCGGGCCCTGCTGAACTCGCGCCGATGGAGAGGTCGGTTGCAATATCTGGTGGACTGGGAGGGGTACGGCGCAGAGGAGCGTTCCTGGGTAGCCGCCTCGGACATCCTGGACCCCGACTTGATTTCCGCCTTCCACAGGGACCATCCAGAGTGCCCGGCCCCGCGCCCCCGGGGGCGTCCTCCTTCTCGGCCCAGGGCGTCCGGGGCCGCCCGTGGAGGGGGGGGGTACTGTCACGTCCCCCGCAGCCAGCACATCGGCGACACCTGCCGTTTCCTAATGGGAACGGCAATAAAGAGGGAAGCCGAGGAAGCCCCAACGCGGAACCTTGTTTTGCCTCCTTGTTTCCCTGCGAGCCGTGTTACAGAGAACCTACTCCTACATCGACCCTTTGCCTGTATATTCCCGACCTTGTTCTTTGCCTAGCCCTTTGTACTACGTTTGCTGATCGCCTGACCCACGCCTGCTCCTCGACTTTGCTTTTTGGATTCCGATTCGGCTTCATTTAACATCGGTACGAGAACTCTGCACTTGAGTCCGTCCTTGCTACGCGCAACCATGACACTCCCTACCTGAAGGACAGAAAGTTACGATGCTGCTGTTCTTACATGAAGCCACCATGAGAAATCCTTACAAAGTTAGGCAGTTTCATTATATAGTGTGCTTCCATTAATCAATCAATTTTCATTCACTGGGGTCAAGATCTTTTTCTGGATCGGGGCCTTGTCATGGCGGAAGGGCTTGCGTGATCTAGGGATCTCCAGAACTATATCGTCAGGAGCAGTATGCTCCTGGTAAGGTCTCCCATGGCAACCAGGTCTGGAGTGAAGATCCTAACTAACATGATCCAAAAAACCCCTATGGCAATTGTAAACAAGAGAACTTTTACTCTGCCCGGAATAGGGTCACCAGGACCTACCCCTGAAGCCAGGCCTGAGGGTAGTGTTCCTTGGCAAGCACCTGGTGGCCGGGCAGCACATGTAATTCGACCGGGCTCAGCCCGAAAAGGCAACGTCGGGGAGCCATGTGGGCCCGAAAAGGCAACGTCCAACATGGGGGTTGGGTGCGATGCTTTTCAAGGCAGCAGGAGAGGGCAGGGTGACGCTTGGCGTTGTGGCCCCTCGCTGCAGAGATTGGCTCTTGGCACGTGAAATGTAACCTCACTGGGAAGGGAAGGAGCCAGAACTAGTGCAGGATACCAACTAGATATAGTTGGCTACATCTCCACTCACAGTGTTGGCTCTGGAACCAAACTCCTCGATAGGGGGTGGTCTCTCTCCTACTCAGGAGTTGCATAAGGTGAAAGGCGTTGGGGGGTGTGGGGATACTCACAAGCTCCTGGTTGGCTGCCATACAGTTGGAGTTTATCCCGGTGCATGAGAGGATCACTTCAATGCAAAGAGGAAAACTTTGACTGCTGTGCATGCTGATGCACCAAACAGCAGTTCAGAGTTTTTGACCTTCTTGGAGAGAGTGGGTGGGGTTCTGGACAGGGACCCACCTACAGACTTCATAGTCCTGCTAGGGGACTTCAACGCTCACACTGGCAATTACTGGGAAATCTGAGCAGGGTGACTGGGAAGAACAGCTTGCCGGATCTAAACCCGAAGGGTGAAATGTTATTGGAGTTCTGTGCTAGTCATGGTTTATCCATAACAAACACCATGTTCGAATACAAGGATGCTCATAAGTGCACTTTGTACCAGAGCTCCTTGGGCCAAAGGTCAATGATCGACTCTGTAGTCGTTTCATCTGACTTGAGACCACATGTTCTGGACACTCGGGTTAAGAGAGGTGCTGAGCTGGCAATTGATCACCATCTGGTGGTGAGTTGGATCAGATGGTGGGGAAAACTGACAAACAGACCCAGTAGCACCAAGCGCATAGTGAGGGTGTGCTGGGAACGACTGTCAGAGGACCCTGTCAGGAATGATTTTTAACTCGCACCACCGGGAGAGCTCCTCCCATGTCCTGGATGAGGAAGGGGACATGGAGTCTGAATAGACCCTGTTCAAAACCTCTACTGTGGAAACAGCCAAGCACAGCTGTGGCCAAGAGCTTAGCAGCAACCCAAGAACCCACTGGTGGACACTGGTGGTGAGGGATGCCGTCAAGCTGAAAAAGGAGGCCTTTAGGGCCTGGTTGGCTCTGGGGACTCCTGACTCAGCAGGTACCGGCAGGCAAAAAGGTGGCAGCGGCTGCGGTTGCGGAAGCAAAATCCAGAGCATGGGAGGAGTTTGGAGAGGCTATGGAAAATGACTATCGATTGGCCTCAAAGAGGTTCTGGAGAACCATCCGGTGGCTCAGGAGGGGTCGGAGAAACTTCGCTCAAGCTGTGCTTAGCAAAGGTGGAGAAACTCTGACCTCAAATGAGGACACTCTCAGGAAGTGGAAGGAACACTTTGGAAAAACTCTTAAACCCGAGAGATATGCCTCCCTTACAGGAGTCAGGGCCAGAGGCTTCCGGGGTATCAGAGTCATTGCCCTGGTGGAAGTCACTGAGGTAGTTGGAAAGCTCCACAGTGGCAAAGCACCAGGGGTGGATGAGATTTGCCCAGAATTGCTTCAGGCCCTGGATGTTGTAGGGCTTGTCATGGCTGACACGCCTCTGCAATGTTGCATGGACCTTGGGGACAGTGCCCTTGGATTGGTAAACCAGGGTGATGGTCCCTATCCTTAAGAAAGGGGACCGGAGAGTGTGTGCCAACTATTGGGGTATCACACTTCTCAGCCTCCCTGGGAAAGTCTATGCCAGGGTGCTGAAAAGGACACTTCGGCCGATAGTTGAACCTCGGATTGAAGAGGAACAATGCGGATTCCATCCTGGCAGTGAAACAGTGGATCAGCTTTTTACCTTCTCACAGATAATTGAGGCGGCATGGGAGTTCGCTAATCCACTCTACATGTGTTTTGTGGACTTGGAGAAGACCTATGACAGTGTCCCCCGAGAATTCTGTGGGAGGTGCTTTGGGAGTATGGGGTGCCAGGGCCACTACTGTGGGCCATTCGGTTTCTGTACGCATGGAGCAAGAGCTGTGTCTGCATACTTGGCATTAAGTCAAGGTCGTTCAATGTGGGTGTTGGACTTCACCAAGATTGTGCTGTGTCCCCACTCCTGTTTGTGGTTTTCATGGACAGGATATCAAGGTGCAGCCGAGGTCAGGAGGGCGTTCTATGTGAGAGTTGGAAGGTGATGTCTCTGTTTTTTGCGGATGATGTTGTCCTTTTGGTGCCATCACATGGATGCCTCCAGCACACACTGGAACGGTTTGCAACTGAGTGTGAAGCAGTTGGTATGAGGATCAACACCTCCAAGTCTGAGTCCATGGTTCTCTCACGGAAACGGGTGGCATGCTCCCTCCAGATAAGGGTAGAGAACTTGCCCCAGGTGGAAAAGTTTAAGTATCTTGGGGTCTTGTTCACAAGTGAGGGAAAAGGGAGCATGAGATCGGCTGCAGACTGTGAGCAGCGGCAGCAGTAATGCAGTCGCTGTACCAGACTGCAGTGGTGAAGGGGGAGCTGAGCCATAAGACAAAGCTTGCTATTTATCAGTCGGTCTATGCCCCCACCCTCACCTATGGCCATGAACTCTGGGTAATGACCGAAAGCATAAGATCACAGATAGAAGCGGCTGAAATGAGTTTTCTCCACAGGGTGTTGGGATTCACTCTTCATGACAGGGTGAGGTGTTCAGACATCCGGGAGGAACTCAGAGTAGAGCTGCTACTCCTCCACATTGAGAAGAGCCAGTTGAGGTGGTTCGGGCATCTGGTATGAATGCTCCTTGAGCGCCTCCCTTTGGAGGTATACCAGACACGGCCAACTGGGACGAGACCCCAAGGTCGGCTTAGGATCTGCTGGAGGGATTATATCTCCCAGTTGGCCTGGGAACGGCTGAGGATCCCAGGGTTGAGCTGGAGGAAGTTGCAAGGAACAGGGATGTCTGGGCCTCTCTGCTCTCCTTCTTGCCACCGTGACCTTAGAAGGACAAGCAGACATGAAAATGGATGGATGGATGGATGGATGGAGTCAAGGTTCCAGCAATCTGGAGACTATCACAGAATGACTAGGCTGGGGCAGAGTACACTCTGGGTGGGATACCAGTCCATCACATGGGCCTATAGTGTTCTTTTTATTTTTCTCTTTAAATTGGTTTGTTTTTTGCTGATGGGGGGCGCGGTGGCGCAGTGGGTTGGACCACGGTCCTGCTCTCTGGTGGGTCTGGGGTTCGAGTCCCGCTTGGGGTGCCTTGCGATGGACTGGCGTCCCATCCTGGGTGTGTCCCCTCCTCCTCTGGCCTTACGCCCTGTGTTGCCGGGTAGGCTCCGGTTCCCCGTGACCCCGTATGGGACAAGCGGTTCTGAAAATGTGTGTGTGTGTGTGTGTTTTTTGCTGCAAGTCAGGTTTAATTGTTAGATTGGTAATTAGACTACTATGATTCCTATTTCAAACCCAAATATCAGTTCAGTCTATCACTGAAACCATTGTCCTTTCTTTTTCTTTTTCCTGTGGCTACACTTGTTGATCACACTGTCATATCTGTTGTGTGTGAATAACTGTGCATATGTACATGTGTATATTATTGCACCACTGTGCACACTCATAGTGGACAGCTACGGTGAGGATGATGACCGCTCCACGTCATCGGACAGCGGGGACGAGGTCATGAAGCAGTTTAAGATCTCTGTCTCACGCTCTCAGAGCTTCCATATGGCCAAAGCCAAAAAAGACCAGATGGCAGCAATCCAGGACTGTCATAGACACACATCCCTGCTCTCTGACCAGGGAGGCAATGACAACGAATCCTCTGGCAATGAAGGTACCCAATTGTTTCGGTACAATGCTGTAAAATTACAGTGAAGATTCAGCTCTCTTTAGTAACATTTGCAGCAATTATAGAACCTCTTCTAGAAATGTTTTTATAATCATAGATGGTTAAAAAATAGATATGTATCATTCCATTTATATTGGATTGTATGACATTTCTGTACCATTTTAATGTATCATTCTCAGAAGTAATTTTAAAAAAAAGAATAGAAATATAAGTGGAGGAAAACTGGACCAAATATTCTACTCTAGCAGGGAGTCGCAGGTCTGGGCCGGGTCTCCAGGATAGCCAAATCTGTTGGGATGATCAGCAGGAAGTTATTAGAACTAGAGACTCTGTAGAAGGCCTGGAACTTGTGGTATGTCAGACCTCTGCAAGTAACAAGGGAAGCTTCTGTCAACGGGAGATGGAGACAGCCATGGACAACTTGGGTTATGATGACAGCGAAGCATCTGAGAGCATCCCAACCTGGAACACAGAGGTACAGTTATGTATTATTATAATGCTACGCATTTACTCTGAAGAATTATGAATGTTGCAGGAGGCTTCAGTGTTTTTCATAGGTGCTATTTAACTGTTTAGCAACTATATTACATTTACGTTTATTCATTTAGAAGATTCTTTTCTCCAAAGCGACGTACATCTCATAGAAAACACAATTTGTGGATTATATTAGGAGAAAGAGCCATAGCTGCAGACATGTGATTCTTAAGTACAGTTAGTTTGTTTCTTTCCACCATATGCACCAATGTTCATCATATGAGTAGCTGCATAAAATTTAGAATATTGACGATTCCTGATCACCTTCCTACTAATTTTTCCTACTAATTTCCATGAAAAGATGTCCGACAGGCAAGCAGCGATGCGCGCGGAAATGTCTGATGCTCAAGGTGGAAAGGAGAGGAAGAGCTGGATATCATAAGCGTAGCAGTGGTATTTGAATGCATGGAAGGTAATAACAGGGCCAAGGGAGGAGGTGTAGATCGAAAAGAGCAGAGAGCCCAGTACCAAGCCCTGCGAGACACCAGTTGAAAGAGGCAGAGGAGAAGAACGGGAGCCCTACCGGACCACTTGATAGGATCTGTCAGATAGGTAAGACCTGAACCATCTTAGTGCCGTTCCTTCGATCCCAAGCTGACTAAGAGAGTAGAGTAGAATTTGTTAGTTGCCAGTGTCAAATGCTGCAGACGGGTCGAGGAGGATGAGGGCAGAGGAGAGTGAGGCCACTCTAGCCAACTGGAGAGCATCAGACACTGCCAGGACTGCTGTCTCTGTGGAGTGACCAGCTTTGAATCCAGACTGATATCCATTGAGGAGATGGTTCTGGGTGAGGAATTCACATAGTTGATTACAGGCTGCCTGTTCTAGAGTTTTAGACAGGAAATAGGGGAGGTAGATTAGCCTGTAGTTTTGGACTGAGTTGAGATCCAGGGAGGGTTTCTTTACCAGAGGTGAAATGAGAGCAGTTTTGAAGGCAGATAGGAAGCAGCCAGAGGAGAGCAAGGAGTAGATGATCTTAGAGATGAAGGTGGAGAGATGGTCTGTAGGAGTGACGATGGGCTCACACCAAGCAGGCAGGTGGTGGCTCTGTGTGATATCAGAAAGTTGGAGATTTCAGATTCTGAGAGTGGCTTGAATTTGGAGAGCGTGACTTTGCAGGGAGGTCCAGTGTGAACAGGGTAGGGTGATGTTGAGAACTTGTCCGTGATCTCATTGACTTTGTCTCTGAAAAACAAAGCAAAGTCATCAGCAGTGACAGAAGAAGGAGGAGGGGGCAGCAGAGGATACAGTAGGGATGAGAAGGTGGCAAAGGGTCTCTGTGGTTGTTTAGTTGTAGACTGTATTTTGTTGTGGAAGAAGGTTTTAGCTGAGGATACGGCAGAGTGAAAAGTAGCTAAGAGTATATTTTAACTTTTTTTTTAATATTTATGTTCGAGTCGAGCTTTATTGCCATTCCACTACATGTGTGGACATACAGTGGGACGAAATGTCGTGTCTCGCAGGACCACAGTGCTGTGTAAATAAGCATAAATATAAACATACAACACTAGACATAAATCTAAAATTAGGGCAAATATACACACACACACACACACACACACACACATTTTCAGAACCGCTCGTCCCTTATGGGGTCACGGGGAACCGGAGCCAACCCGGTAACACAGGGCGTAAGGCCGGAGGGGGAAGGGGACACACCCAGGACGGGACGCCAGTCCGGCACAAGGCACCCCAAGCGGGACTCGAACCCCAGACCCACCGGAGAGTAGGACTGCGGTCCAACCCACTGCGCCACCGCACCCCCTAGGGCAAATATACATATCCTATAAACAGTTAACTATACATACACATAATCTAAGACAGACTATATAAGTACTTACATAATAACTGTACATGATATTGTGCAATAGAGGTATTTAAGAAGGAAGTAGTGCAATATGATTTGTAGTGCATTCACAAGTAAACATTTGTGTTATCTTATTAAGTCCTTGTAACATGGGGGGTTTTATAAGAAAGTGTCTGGTGCATATAGAGAGAAAAAAAAGTGTGTTTCCACAGGAGGTTTCCAACAGTTTACATGTGGTGCGTGTGGTGTGGTGGGTTGGGGGGGAGAGAGGATCCTGGTTTCAGGAGCTAAGGTTGTGGATGAGGTTTCAGAGGGTGGTAAGGTGATTGCAATTGAGGGCTCTCACAGCCTGGGGGAAAAAGCTGTTGAGCAGTCTGGCAGAGCGGGCTCTGATGCTCCGATACCGTCTTCCTGATGGCAAGAGCTGGAAGAGACTGTGAGAGGGATGAGTGGGGTCTTTCACAATACTGGTGGCTTTACTGGAGCATCGTGCAAGGAAAATGTCCAGAACGGAGGGGAGAGGGGCACCGATGATCTTTGTAGCTGTGTTCACTGTCCGCTGTAGGGTCTTGCGGTCTGCTGCACTACAGTTCCCGTACCAGACAGTGATGCAGCTGGTTAGCACACTCTCAATTGTTCCCCTATAGAATGTGGTGAGGATGGGAGGAGGGAGACTTGCTCTTTTAAGTCGGCGCAGGAAGTGGAGCCGCTGTTGCGCCTTCTTGGAGAGTGATGTAGTGTTGGTGGTCCAGGTGAGGTCTTCTGTAATGTGCACCCCCAGGAATTTAGTGCTGCTGACTCTCTCCACAGTCGAGCTGTCGATGGTCAGTGGGAGATGGTCAACAGAGTTCTTCCTGAAGTCCATCACAACCTCCTTTGTCTTACTCACATTGAGGGACAGGTTGTTTGCACCACACCGTTCAACCAGTTGTGCCACTTCCTCTCTGTAGGGTGTTTCATCATTGTTGCTGATGAGACCTACCACTGTTGTGTCATCAGCAAACTTGATGATGTGGTTGGAGCTGAACCTGGCAGTGCAGTCGTGGGTCAGCAGCGTAAAGAGCAGCGAGCTGAGCACACAGCCTTGTGGGGCACCTGTGCTCAGTGTGGTAGTGCTGGAGGTGTTGTGGCCGACACGGACTGACTGAGGTCTTCCGGTTAGAAAGTCCAGGATCCAATTACAGAGGGAGGCATTTAGGCCCAGCAGGTTTAGTTTGCTGATGAGCTGTTGTGGGATTATTGTGTTGAATGCTGAGCTGAAGTCGATGAACAGCAATCTAACATAAGAGTCTTTGTTTTCCAAGTGGGTAAGAGCCAGGTGGAGAGTGGAGGAGATGGCATCGTCCGTAGAGCGGTTTGGACGGTATGCAAATTGGAGCGGGTCAAGTGTGTTGGGGAGATTGGATTTGATATAGTGCATGACTAACCTCTCAAAGCACTTCATCATGATTGGGGTCAGTGCTATGAGATGATAGTCATTCAGGCAGGACACAGGTGACTTCTTTGGTACTGGGATGATGGTGGTGGACTTGAGACATGTGGGGACAACTGCTTGGCTTAATGAGATGTTAAAGATGTCTGTTAAGACATCTGTCAGCTGTTCAGCACAGTCTCTCAGTACTCGGCCTGGTATGTTGTCAGGACCTGCAGCCTTGCGTGGGTTAACCCTAGATAGGGTCTTCCTTATATGGACTGGAGACCGATAGAGCACCTGGTCATTGGGAGGTGTGGGTAGTTTGTGTGCAGGTTTGTCATTCTGCATTTCAAACCATGCATAGAACTCATTGAATGCATCTGGGAGGGATGTGTCGTCATCACAGGACTGTGGCAGGGGCTTGTAGTCTGTGATGGTCTGAATAGCTTGCCACAGACTCCGTGTGTCCTTGCTGTCACTGAAGTGATTATTAATTTTTAGTGCATATAACCGTTTTGCTTTCTTGATGCCACGGGACAGGTTAGCTCTTGCTGTTTTGAGGACTGCTTTGTCTCCCGATCTGAATGCGTCATCACGGGTCTTTAGCAGCCCACGAACCTCTGCTGTCATCCATGGCTTCTGGTTGGCACGTGTGGTGATGGTCTTGGTGACTGTCACATCATCAATGCACTTTTTGATGTAAGCAGTCACTGTTTCAGTGTATTCTTTCAGGTCTGTGTGGTCATGGTAGGTGGCTGCCTCTTTAAACATGTTCCAGTCTGTGTCCTGGAAGCAGTCCTGTAGTGCTGAGGTAGCATCGTCTGGCCATACTGTGATCTGCTTTTGGACCGGTTTGGCAAGTTTGAGAAGTGGTTTGTATGCTGGAATTAGCATAACAGAGATGTGGTCTGAGTACCCGAAGTGGGGGCGGGGTGCAGCTTTATTCACTATTCAGTATTTTTAAAGTGGTCTAGTTTGTATTGAGGCAGTACATATTCTTTCAATCAGTTTTACTTGTTGAAGTACATTTTTACCAGTGGGTAATATCAGTGTACGCATCTCTCACATATTGAGGTCCTGTAAAAGTCACTACAACAGCTTGTGCAAATGTATACCACATTCCTATACAATGAGCAATTAATTCAGTATAGCAGAATTTTTGCTCTCTCCATCATTTTATTTCCATACAATAACCTTTATCACATCATAGTGACAGTCTCAACCAGTCACAACCACCAACTACTGTCAATATAATATAAAAAAAAAAAACAACAGGTTGAATGTATGGTTATCCAGCCATCCAATTTCAACAACTGCTTGTCCTGAGCAGGGTTGTAATGATCTCAGTAGCATTGGATGCAAGGCTGAGAGGGTACAGCAGTCCATTGCAGGGTAGCCAGACACAGACAAAGGGAAATTTATGGTCACCAGTCTACATGAACTGCATGTCTTTGAACTGTGGGAGGAAACAGGGAGAATATGCAAATTCCATGCGCACTGAGCAGGGATTGAACCCCTGGTGTCTCACACCACCCAGATGCTGTGAGGTGGTAGCACAACTTGCTGTGCCACCCCCTATTATTAATATATAAGATATATTTATCTTATTTATAGATATATAATAAAATATAATTGTGAGCGTATGGACGACAGATGGAGGCAGCAGTGGAGAATTGAAGTAGTTGGACCAAAAAGGTTTATTTTTCTTTACTTAAAAGAAGTTCTTCAAAACACATTAACCCCAACCAAGCACAACACACACACACACACACACACACTTTCAGAACCACTTGTCCCATATGGGGTCACGGGGAACCGGAGCCTACCCGGTAACACAGGACGTAAGGCCGGAGGGGGAGGGGACACACCCAGGACGGGACGCCAGTCCGTCGCAAGGCACCCCAAGCGGGACTCGAACCCCAGACCCACCAGAGAGCAGGACCGTGGTCCAACCCACTGCGCCACCGCGCCACCACGCCCCCCCCAACCACAACAACAAACATTAAATTACAAAAGAACATAAGGCCTATGAGCCATGGGCTTAACTCCCTGCACTAACAGCAATACACAATGCTACTATTTGCTGTGTGAGTGCCTGACTGCATAAGTTTGCATCAACTGGCAACCTCACTAGTAACCTAGTACAAGCTTATTTAGCAGTAACTCCGCCCTTCTGGCTACACCATAACAGCCTCAACTTATTCCAAAGTGCATTTCCCCAAAAATTACATCCAACATAAATACAGACACATACAAGCCATACAAAACATTCTTCTATCTACTGTAAATATCCTTATGTTACAACTTATAAAAACATTTATCACATTGCACAGTAAAACACCCCTGCCAAGTTGGTTGTGCCCAAGGACTCACACCTAAAAATACCCCAAATGGTTCACTCCATCTGGTTTGCAATACAAGATACCAAACACCACAGAATGCCAGATAGCTGAATGGTAAGCAAAGGTTTACAGAAATGATTTTTAAAAACAATAAATGCATTTACTTTTCACAACCAATTGCACATACCCATCATACTTTCGTAAAAGAAATGCCAATAGTCAATGACAAACAGACAGATACCGGTAGGCCTTTCCTGGCACCTAATCATCAATCTAGTTCAAACAGAAAGTGTTAAGTGGAATACTGGACCAAACCAAACAGTGTAGCAGTACAAAGTGAAATGCATGTGAACAGGCAACAGCAGCAACAAGGTTCAGCACTTCATTGATGGTATTTTGCTGGCATATTACTGATTCCTTGCTACCAACTTGCCTGTCACAGCTCAGTCTGTGACAATAACAGTAATAATAATAATAAAATACTATATCTCTTGCTCTTCTCTAAAATGACTTACATGTTTTACCCATTTATATGGCTGAGTAATTGCAATTTTATTAGTTTAGAGTATCTGCTCAAGCACGGAGGTTCTCGGTTCTGGCTCCGTTGTGGCGCAACGACCTTCCCCTCTCACTCATAACTCTGGAAACTCTGTCTACATTCAAGAAGGGTCTGAAAACTCACCTTTTCCAGACCCATTTTGCCCAAGATCTCTCCAGCTCATGTATGGTGTAAATGTTCATGCACTGTAACTTCATGAGCATCACCAGATAAAGCTTTTTATCAGCCACTACTCCGGCATTGTATTTGCTTGCTTGTATATCTTAACATTATTAAAAAAATTAATAAAAAAGGTAGGAGAGTATCAGGATTTGTCTGTCCCGTGTTTTATGCACCTACTTGAACGATGAACCTCGGTGCAGTAAGCGGTAGGTAACAAACTAGGTTTACGTGAGTCACATGTCTGCAGCTATGTCTCTTTCTCTTAATGTAATCCATAAATTGTACTTTTGCTGAGATGTACGTTGCTTTGGACAAAAGCGTTTGCTAAATGAATAAATGTAAATGTAAGGGTACAACACTAGGATCCTTTGAATCTTAGAGATAAACTATAAGCGTGTAACTGTTAGCTCGGTTATTTCAATAATTGTGAAACATAGGGCTTTTTCAGGGAATGGGTGACAGGTGAGGGAGTGTGGGACCCTACAAGAGGAAGGTCTACAGAGCAGATTCTCTCTGGCTGGGACATGCTCTCGCCGATCTACTTCTCAGGCTTGCGTGCCCTTCTGATTCTAGGGAGGGTTTAAAGAAAAAGTGATGAGCACATTCTCCCTCTTCCCTTTGTGCTTCCACGGCTAGACACACACACCAGCGTGCACCAATAGCATATAAACAGTGTGAAGAACATGAATACCCTAACATAAGTATAAATTAAGCTTTAATTTTGCTATAAAATCATATACCATTCACACGTTTATAATGCTACACAGCACCTTACTATCATGCATAAAAATAGTTTTCATTTTGGTTTTTTAATCAGTATTATTTTACTGTATTTTTCATCCAGGAACCATTTTTCATGAGAACTAACATTAATTTGATCACTTTGCAACAGGTGTTTGCCTAAGAGGGTGAGTTCCCTGAACAATTTAACCCTGTTAGGAAGGGTTAGGTGTGCAAAGGTTTTAACAGAAAACGTTTTCCTAAAGACAAAAAAAAGCTGGACTTTTTTGGAGGAAACTTATTTCTGTACTACAGGACATAGATTTACAACCTGGAGGTTGCTGGACCAAATGCTGGACAAGAAGTTCTGCTGTTGTATCATATACTTATCATAAAATTGATCCAATACAATGTTGGAAATACATGTTGGCTAAGTGCCAGGGAATCATTAGATAACAACTAATTATATAATCAAACACATTTTTTGGTAGTTTGAGTGGCAGGCTGCCCTGTGGGTGCTACCACATGAGAGTGAGGGACAGAGCAGGTAAGGAAAACAGGGAAAAAAGCAAAAAAAGGAAAGGAATACTCAAACATCTTAAATACACATCATCTGAACCGCTTGCCCCATACGGGGTCGCGGGGAGCCGGAGCCTAACCCGGCAACATAGGGCACAAGGCTGGAGGGGGAGGGGACACACCCAAAACGGGACACCAGACCATCACAAGGCACCCCAAGCAGGACTTGAACCCCAGACCCACCGGAGAGCAGGACGAGGTCCAAGTGCTGCACCACCACACCCCCTTCAATGTCTTAAATGATTACAGAATATTATTGAAATTGGTTTTTAGTCCCTCGGGAGTACTAAGCAGAATTTTGACAACTCCTTATTAATCGTCCTAATAATCAGCATTGCCATTCTGTGTCTAACAGGAATATGTTTACAGAACTATTTGCTATGAGATGTATGTTGCTTTTGAGAAAAGTGTCTGCTAAACGAATAAATGTAGATGTAAGCAATGTTTTCCTGGTTTCCCTTCCACACATGTCAGATAGATAGATAGATAGATAGATAGATAGATAGATAGATGCTGAGTATACTGTATGTACTGAGGATAACAATTATGTAGGGCTTGCTTTACTGTACATATACATTATGACAGCTAAATCTGGTTTGCTTCCATTGCAGGCTGTTCACTCTATTCTGCTGTACTTTACACTTCAAAATTGTTTTCAACTTTTTACATGAAGTCATAATGTGACTAACATAAAGTAACTTATTAATTGTAAAATACAGAACACCAGATGTTATGTATGATAAAAACATGTGCTGTTCTATAATGAATGCTGTCTTTTCAGAGTTGCTTAGAATGTCCCCTGAAAATGGGTATTATTAAACAATGAGTGGCAACAGAGTGAAAACTATTCTCTTCCAGTCCACTATATAATGTAAATATGGGGACATTCATATTTATAGTTGAGGGTTACAGGCATGTAAAGGAATTAACTGACATAAGAATTAATCTAAAAGGCAAATATGTATGAAATGATGAATAATGAATTAGTTTACAACAATGATCCCCTATTCACCTTTTTGTAAGTACTATATATAAAACACACACACACACATTTTCTGATAAAACAGCTTGCTGAAATTTTCTTATCTTTCAACTGATTTTTTTTTAATCAGTGTCTTTTCCCCTTAAGTGTCATCGTCTGAGAGGACAGTGCAACCTACCCAGCCTCTGCCTCCACCTATCTACCTGTGGCAACCTCATGACCCACCTAGAGTACAAGGCTAAAGCACAAAGGCTGCTAGTAACGGTGGTAGAGGCACAGGGCATGGCCTCCAAGGAACATGAAGATATTGAGGCCTGGCTGGTACGTGTGGTCCTGCTCCCCAGCCGGCGGAGGCGTCATAAGACCAGCATGCAACAGGGATCAGTGCTTTGCTTCCGTGAGACCTTCCGCTTTTCACGCCTTGATCCCTCTGAGCTGGGCCGCTCCACCTTGCGCTTCCGCCTCTATGCAGTGAACCACGCAGCCCAGGAGTCCCTAGTAAGTCAGGGGCTGCTTCACCTTGATGGCCTCAGTCTGCAAGGGAAGATGGAGGCAGTTGTTGTGCTGGAGCCGTCAAGCAACATAAAGGTCAGAAGTCATCTTTTAACTGCCACAGTTTTCAATAAGCACTGATTTAACAATGATAATTAAGCACTTCTGAAAACAAACTGCTCTGAACATATAATACCACAATTTACCGATTGGAATTTTCTTTTCTAAAGGGTGAGGACTATCTATCTAAAATTCAAAAATTGCTAATGTATCAATCACAAACAGAGAGACATGCAAGCATATGGGGTGGGATCAATAGTACACGGGTATAAATGAAACAGGTACATAGTGATTTTTCCCTCCATAATGCTCCACCCCAGCTGAAGCCATGTACCTCAGGGACCAACATCATCTCATCCAACCAGTTCCTATCCCATGGTATGGGTCCCAAGCTGCTCCTGGGCCTGGCATACAATGCCATCACTGGCCGACTCTCTGTGGAGCTCATCAAGGGATGCCACTTTTGCAGCCCTGGTATCAACAGACCTCCTGGTAAGCTGGCAGCATGCGTGCATGAGTGTATCTTTAGATATGTAGACATTAATGAACGCTCAGAAATTCATACATGCACAGGTAAACACTTCAATACTTGAATTTACATCTGGTACCAATACAGACATTTATGCAGTCACTCAGTCACACACAAACACACACCATGGCAGCAGGTAATCAGGAGACTCATAATAATAATAATAATAATAATAATAATAATAATAATAATACATTTTCATGCATGCACTTTAGGTAGATGCATATCCACAGACACATAAGAACATACAAATTTATTCACAGTTTGAATGTGTACAAGTAATTATACGTAGAGTGTAAACGCATACAATTTTATAAAAACATTTTCCATAACTTTTGTCCCATTGCCCTCCATTTCTTGATGCTAGATACCTACGGAAAACTAACGCTGCTGGACTCCGTGGGTCAGGAGATCTCCCGCTGCAAGTCTTCCATGCGCCGTGGGCAGCCACACCCAGTCTACAAGGAAACATTTGTCTTCCAGGTTGCACTCTTTCAGTTGTCTGACGTCACACTGTTGGTGTCAATCTACAACCGTCGAAGCATGAAGCGCAAGGAGCTGCTAGGCTGGGTGTCACTTGGCCAGAACAGCAGTGGCCATGAGGAGCAGCTGCACTGGCAAGGCATGAAGGAGTCCCAAGGGCAGCAGGTCTGCCGCTGGTATGTCCTGCAAGAGTCCTAGAGCACCCCTTATGGCTCCATCAAGACAAAGCCCCTATTATAGCAACACCTTTGCCATATGTCCAGTGCAACATTCACATACCCCAACAATGGCTCCTTTCCTGTAAAATCCTGCCTCTGAGTGGCCACGCCCCCAGTCATCACCAAATCACATTTCTTGTTAATCTGAACCCAGTAAAGAGACACCACTGCCCAATTTCACTAGGGGAATATGCAACTTTCTCAACATTATTTTAGGCATCCTTAAAGATTGTGGCAATGCTTTCCTGGTTTTGTTATTCTTGTTTTAAACAGTTCCTTATCTAATACAAATATGTGCTTTGAATAAAGCAGATTCATGTGGATCCATTTTGCATTCAAATTGAACTGGCTCCTCCAAGGGAAGCTGAGATTGTTTATAGTCATTCTGGCCTTTGACACTTTTGTCTTCCCTTGTTTTGAATTTGTCCTGTCCATGGTGTATCTGCTTCAGCCTTGTGCCCAGTCATTGTGGGATAGGCTTCGGACCACCATGACCCTAATCAGGACAAGCGGTTACTAAGAATAGATGAATGGAAGGATGGATAGATAGATGAATGAATGGTCTTGGGTGGCTGAGGATGAGAAATACTGAAAGCTGATAAAACCTGTGGCCATTGCTTTCTTGCATATATTCACCTTCATATAAAAGGGGTAAAATCTTAAATTTACATATAATGTATTTACACAATTTAGATGTACTCAGAACTTTAGGGTGTCACTAAACTACATTGTGGTACTGCACAAATTGACAGATGAGGCTGAAGATACAACAAAGTATAGCTGCTATAGTTTGGGGAATAATTACCATGTGTATGGCAGACTGGAACATAATGAATGGCCGTGTTGTATATGGGACACATATTAAATATAATGTGCAATGGAATGTGATAAATACACAATTGGAAAAGGCACAAAATATTGATTGTTCTGTAGTGCTCATGTTTAACCAACTTTCACAGGAGTACTAGTGGTCCGAGCTTCATTTAGCATGTGTAAGAGCAGAAAATTCATGTTTATTTATCTTTGATGCAAGGATGGCTGAATGATACCTTGTAAGAAATCTCCTTTCTGTTGCAATTCCAGTAGAAGTTCAGTTATTTAAATTTACATTTATTCATTTAGCAGACGCTTTTGTCCAAAGAGACTGTCAGTGGTGTGAAAAAGTATTTGCCCCCTTCCTGATTCTTTTTTTTTATTATTTTTTGCATATTTGTCACAGTTAAATGATTAAGATCATCAAACAAATTTTAATATTACACAAAAGTACACACACTTCCTGAACCGCTTGTCCCATACGGGGTCACGGGGAACCAGAGCCTAACCCGGCAACAGAAGGCGTAAGGCTGAGGGGGGAGGGGACACACCCAGGACGGGACGCCAGTCTGTCGCAAGGCACCCCAAGCGGGACTTGAACCCCAGACCCACCGGAAAGCAGGACTGTGGTCCAACCCACTGCGCCACCACACCCCCCTACACAAAAGTAATCTGCGTAAATACAAAATGCAGTTTTTAAATGATGATTTCATTTATTAAGAGAAAAAAGCTGTCCAACCCTACCTGGCCCTATGTGAAAAAGTAATTGCCCCCCCCCCCCCCCCTTGTTAAATCATGAATGAACTGTGATTAACCACATTTTTTGGAAAGCTGAGTTAAATTTCACTTGCCACACCCAGGCCTGATTACTGCCAGACCTGTTGAATCAAGAAATCACTTAAACAGAACCTGTCTGACAAAGTGAAGCACATCTCAAAAAACACATCATGCTGCGATCTTAAGAAATTCAAGAACAGATGAGAAACAAATTAATTGACATGTATCAGTCTGGAAAGGGTTACAAAGCCATTTCTAAGGCTTTGGGACTCCAGTGAACCACAGTGAGAGCCATTATCCACAAAAAGAGAAAACTTGGAACGGTGGTGAACCTTCCCAGGAGCGGCCGACCTACCAAAATTCCTCCAAGAGTGCAGCGACGACTCATCCAGGAACTCATAAAAGAACCTAGAACAACATCTAAAGAACTGCAGGCCTCACTTGCCTCAGTTAAGGTCAGTGTTCATGATTCAACAATAAGAAAAAGACTGGGCAAAAATGGCATCCATGGGACAGTTCCAAGGAGAAAGCCACTGCTGACCAAAAAGAACACAAAGGCTCATCTCACATTCGCCAAAAAAACCTCTTGATTATCCCCAAGACTTTTGGGCAAATATTCTGTGGACTGATGAGACAAAAGTTGAACTTTTTGGAAGGTGTGCGTCCCGTTACATCTGGCATAAAACTAACACAGCATTTCATAAAAAGAACATTATACCAACAGTCAAACATGGTGGTGGTAGTGTGATGGTCTGGGGCTGCTTTGCAGCTTCACGACCTGGACGACTTGCCATAATTGATGGAACCATGAATTCTGCGCTCTACCAGAAAATCCTGAAGGAGAATGTCCAGCCATCAGTTTGTGACCTCAAGCTCAAGCGCACTTGGGCAGGACAATGATCCGAAACACAACAGCAAGTCCACCTCTGAATGGCTCAAAAAAAACTAAATTAATGTTTTGGAGTGGCCTAGTCAAATTCCGGACTTAAATCCGATTGAGATGCTGTGGCATGACCTTAAACAGGCCGTTCATGCTCAAAACCCTTCAGTGTGGCTGAATTAAAACAATTCTGCAAAGAAGACTGGGCCAAAATTCCTCCACAGCGATGTGAAAGACTCATTGCCAGTTATCGCAAACGCTTGATTGCAGTTGTTACCGCTAAGGGTAGCACAACCAGTTATTAGGTTTAGGGGGCAATTACTTTTTCACATAGGGTCAGGTAGGTTTGGACAGCTTTTTTCCCTTAATAAATGAAATCATCATTTAAAAACTGCATTTTGTATTTACTCGGGTTATCTTTGTGTAATATTAAAATTAGTTTGATGATCTCAATCATTTAACTGTGACAAATATGCAAAACAATTTAAAAAAAAAAAAAATCAGGAAGGGGGCAAATACTTTTTCACAGCACTGTACATCTCAGCAAACGTACAATTTATGCATTACATTAAGAGAAGGAGACATAGCTGCAGACATGAAAGTCTCAAGCAAACCTAGTTTGTTACCTACCACTTGCTGCACCGAGGTTCATTGCATCGTACGAGTGGGTGCATAAGACACAGGATAGACAAATCCCAATACCCTCTCACCATTTTTTTTTTTTAATATTATAAGATACATAAATGAGCAAGTACAATGCCAGAGTAGTGGCTGAATAATGGTTGTATCTGGGGATGCTTATGGAGTTACGACACATGAACAGTTACACCATAAATGAGCTGGAGAGATCTTGGGTGAAGTGGATCTAGAAAAGGTGAGTTTTCAGACCCTTCTTGAAAATAGACGGAATTTCCACAGTTCTGAGTGTCAGGGGAAGGTCATTCCACCACAACGGATCCAGAACTGAGAACCTCCGAACTTGACCTTTCGTGCGCGGGACCACCAAGCGAGCAGAAGTGGACAAGCGAAGGGGCCTGGCTGGGGTGTAGCAGTTGATTAAGTCTTGTAAATAGCTGAAAACAGTTCTGAGGATGCATTTGTACACAGTAACCAGGGTTTTGAATTTGATATGGGCAGTTATAGGAAGCCAGTGCAGAGAAATGAGTAGAGGAGATACATGGAAGCGCTTTGGGAAATCAAACGCAACTTGTGCAGCAGCATTCTGTAGAAGCTGCAGAAGTTTGATGGCATTAGCACGACAGCCACACAGGAGAGAGTTGCAGTAGTCAAGACGGGAAGTCACCATGGCTTGGACAAGTAGTTGGGCGGAGTCAGTAGTGAGGTAGGGACGGATCCTACGAATATTATGCAGGATGTATCTGCAGGACCGGGTTGTGGCTTTGACATGTTGAGAGAATGACAGACTCGCATCAATCGTTACTCCCAGACTCTTAGCAAAGAAGTTAGGTGAAATGAGTGAGTTGTCCAGTTTGATTGACAGGAGGACAGGCCAGCTGGGAGGTAAAGAATCTCTGTTTTAGAGCGGTTGAGTTGGAGGTGGTGATCATACATCCATGAAGAGATGTCCGACAGGCAGGCAGCAATGCGTACGGAGATGTCTGACGCACCAGGTGGAAAGGAGAGGAAGAGCTGGGTATCATCAGCATAGCAGTGGTATTTGAATCCATGGGAGGCTATGACCAGACCGAGGGAGGAGGTGTAGATCGAGAAAAGAAGAGGACCCAATACCGAAGCCTGTGGAACACTGGTTGAGAGAGGCAGAGGAGAAGAACGAGAGCTCCACCAGACCACTTGATAGGATCTGTCAGAGAGGTAAGACTCAAACCATCTTAGTGCTGCACCTTTGATCCCAAGCTGGTTAAGAGAGGAGAGTAGAATCCGATGATTGACAGTGTCGACCGCTGCAGACAGATCGAGGAGGATGAGGACCGAGAGGAGGGAGGCAGCTCTAGCAGCTTGGAGAGCGTCAGATACGTCTCAGTGGAGGGACCAACTTTGAAACCAGACTGATAACCATCGAGGAGATGGTTCTGGGTGAGGAAGTAAGACAGTTGATCACAGGCTGCCCACTCTAGGGTTTTAGACAGGAAGGAGAGGAGAGAGACCAGTCTGTAATTTTCAACCAGATTGGGGTCCAGGGAGGGGTTTTTTTAACAGAGGTGAAATTAGAACAGTTTTGAAGGCAGCTGGGAAACAGCCAGAAGAGAGTGAGGAGTTGATGATTGTAGAGATGAAGGAGGAGAGTTGCGGGGAAATGTTCTGAAGGAGTGATGATGGGATCGGATCAAGCGAGCAGGTGGTGACTCTGCGCAATATCAGGAGGTCAGCGACTTCAGATTCGGAGAACAGCTTAAAGTTGGAGAGGATAGCTTCGCAGGGTGGTCCAGCATGAACCGAGCAGGTTGATGTTGAGAATTTACCATTGATCACTTTGACTTTGTCTCTGAAAAACAAAGCAAAGTCTTCAGCAGTGAGAGAAGAGGGAGGAGGAGGTGGCAGGAGACACAAAAAGGATGAGAAGGTGGCAAAGAGTCTGTGTTGTTTTTTGGATGGAGACTGTATTTTGTTGTGGAAAAAGGAGGTTTTAGCTGAAGAGAAGCTAAAACTGAAAAGCAGCTAAGAGTGACTGGTAAGCATCCAGGTCCGATGGAGTTTTGGATTTACGCCATCTTCACTCTGCAGCCCGCAGTTTGGTCCTGTTAGCACGTAACATGTCAGACAGCCATGGGGTAGCGATAGGGCATGCTGGTCTAGAAGACAAAGGACAGAAAGAGTCAAGGGAGGAAGATAAGGCAGAGAGGAAAGTGTTAGTGGCATCATCTGTAGATAGATCTGAGATTGTGGAGCAGAAAGGAGAGCGGTCAAAGTAGCAGAGGCAAAGCAGGAAGGTGAGAGATTTTAAGTTGCGACGAAAGGTGACAACGGGTACAGGAAGAGACAAGGAGTTAGTGGTGAGGGAGGGTTGAAAGGAAATGAAGAAGTGGTCAGAGACATGCAGTGGAGTGACAGAGAGGACGGGACAGCCATAGTTGCGGGAAAATACAAGGTCAAGACAGTTGACCGCTTTGTGAGTAGCAGGGGATTGGGACAGGGAGAAATCAAAGGACTGTAGGAGTAACAGAAGACTGCTTGCATGAATGTCATCGACATGCAGGTTGAAGTCACCCAGGAGAATCAGCGGAGAGTTGTCCCCTGGCAGAGAGCTCAACAAGATGTCAAGGTCATCCAAGAAGCAGCCAAGAGAGCAATAAAGGACAACCACAACAAGAGTGATTGGGGCAGTGATAAAGACAGCATGCCATTCAAAGGAGGACAGATCATGCAAGTGAAGAGGAAGAACAGAGTATTCCCACTGGGGAGAGATGAGCAGGCCTGTGTCTCCACCTCTGCTAGAGGAACGAGAGGTGCGAGAGGAGTAGTAGTTAGTAGAGAGTGCTGTAGGTGTGGCTGAGTTGTCTGGGGTGATCCAGGTTTCAGTTAGGGCCAGGAGGTCCAGTGAGAGATGGGAGGCATAGGCTGGTATGAAGTCAGCTTTTCTCACAGCAGACTGGCAGTTCCAGAGTCCCATGGAGAAAGTAAAACAAGATGGAAGGTTTGACAGGTGAGGATAAACCAGGTTACACTGTACTGTGGACACTGGACTACCCTGGTCTTCAGATGTACTGATGTCTTTGGTACCCTTGATAGCTATAGAATCAACTGGTCTAATCGAAGAAAAGGT
The DNA here is from genome assembly GCF_900964775.1 of Scleropages formosus. Classification (NCBI taxonomy): domain Eukaryota; kingdom Metazoa; phylum Chordata; class Actinopteri; order Osteoglossiformes; family Osteoglossidae; genus Scleropages; species Scleropages formosus. Next base: position 1,047,248 of record NC_041826.1, read on the forward strand.
GCAAGACTAAAAACATTAAATACACAAAAACCAAAACCCAAAATTAAAACTGAGAACAAATTAAAAACAAAGGGATACATTTCTGCATGAAATGACCCATTAGTTTCTGTCTGTACTCTTTATTCAATTGGGCTGTCTTTATCTATTATTGAGACTTAAATGAAGATCACGTCACATTTTGTCTTCCTACAACTTCTCTCCCCTGAATTAGAAATGCTTGAACATCAGTATGAGTTTTTGTAATGTGTAACTTGTGTTTACACAAAAAAATTAGACCACCGGAAGATTTAATGTATACTGTTTTATCATTGTGGAGATATGCAATAAAAAATCTTATTGAGTTGGGCTGTGTACTGATTTTGGTTTTATTAGTGTGACTGAAATTTCCAGGGGAGAATTAAACGGATAACAGTACTCTTATTGAAATAATTTGGTAGAAATGTTTTATTTATAACAATTTTGCAAAAGCAGCTTCTTTGAGATGCTAATATCAGATGGTTTGGGACAGAGATAGACATTTGGTGTCAAAAAGTTTTTGTTCCTGAGTAGAATCAGTGTGGCCATTTTCATTTACTTTTTTAAATTTGACAGCACAGGGTCACAAAATCATAGAGGTGGGAGACTGTACACAGAGGAACTGCAAATATATTGACATACACAGACCCAGGGGTCAAATATTACAATATATCACAGGTTTAATCATGAAACATACAATAATACATGGGGTAAGATGTTAATAACGCTTGTGCTAAAATTATGGGGCTGGACACAAACTACTAACTATACCAACAGTGCCCACTTCCTTCTCAATACTCATACCAACTACCTCAATCCACCAACCATCTTATTTGATCTATCCATACTACCCAAACCTTTTCAGAATACCTCTATACACCTGCACAGCAGCACATGTTAGCCATGGACACTACCCTCCTCACTGGGGATCATCGTGAACACTTTCACTGTTGAACCCACAACACCTCCAGAAGGCTCAACAGCGAGATCTGGCAATCCCCGCTCATGGCGCAGTCCCAGTGACTTAACTCGCCAAAAGCCTCCCATTCCAACCACCTGTTGACCACCCTCCAACCAGCACACAACCAACCCAAAATATAGGCGCATGAAGGTGACAACAAGATCTAACATTCAACGTTCGCAAAAACAAATGCCCACAAGCTTAGGTCTGCTTCCCCCAAGCGTTCTGCTGCCTCCTGCGCCACAACCACTGGCTAGATTTTTCTGCTGCCTCAGACAAGTTTTTTAGCGTTGTCTTTAACGACCGACCCTAACACCAAAGTCCAACAACAGCAATGTGGTTGATTTGGCAACAAACCCTCTCACACCTACCTCAACTGGTCTAATAAAACACTGCTATCCTCTCTCCCTCACCTCAGCAGCCAAGTCAGCATACTTCAACTTCTTCCTCTCGAAAGTGTCCTCCATTGCGTCTTGTTAACTCGATGAAATGTACTACTTGCTTACCCTCAGAGTACAGCGCAAGATGTTTTCCCACGTTGGCTACTAATTTCTAATCTCGCACTTCCCCGTTTAGAACCCAAACCACCACATTCATGTAAAGTACTTGGCATGCAGCACTCTACCCATCCTGCACAAAAGAAATTGCATTGTTTCTCTCGCACCACGGGAGAGAGTTATCCTCAACTTGCTTTGCTTCCAATAAACAAGCCAGAGACTTTAACACCTTGTTTTGCCTCCATGTATACCTGCCCTGAGTTAAACTAACTTTACACGCAGACAAAATATGCCTCAAGGAGGCTATGCTATCACACAGACTGCAAGCCAGCTCTGTACCTACCCAAGAACTGAGATTCTGTGAGTAGGAAGAAGATCGTAGATGGCCCCAATGACGAATTTAATGCGACCGCCGTCCATCACCCACAGGTCATGCCAGCCGATATTCCGTTTCTCCACACGCTCAAAACCTAAACATCACCCCTGAACTCCATGTGACGCTGCAATCGCCCGTCTCGTTTCTTCCTCCTGTTCACAAATAAAGCGATTGCCCATCTTCCTCCTTTTTGGTAACTTAGCTTTACTCCACAACTTTAATGAATCACCTACACCAAGCCCTGCCCTACCTACTTGCACCTAACTAACCACGTCTCTATGTTCCAATGCTGTCTGGGCCTACGCCACCGCTTTCCGTGGATTCCACTTACGTCCTGCTTTTAACCTTATATCTGCCGAGCTCACCACTGGGTCCCTTGTGCCTGACAGTGTCAATTCTAAGCCAACCTTAGCACACTTAAATTCCTCTAACACACTACTCAATGGCAACTCCAGGATCCCCTTTCCGTACAGTGTCGTACCACTCAAACAGTGAGGGACACCCAACCATTTCCTAATAGCCTTACTCATAATTCCTTCTAATCTTTCCAACTCTGATACATAGACCTCATACACAGTTGGTGGCTACCTAATACGGGGCAATATACCAAACTGCAAACACTAAACCTTCAGCTTTCTAAGTAAAAAGGACTTATTAATCATATTAATTGCCTGCACAACATCATTTCTCAGTCCTTTTACCTGTTTCCTGTCGCTTAAGGATGAATTATACCATCTACTTAAGCTCTTAAGTGGCTTTTCAACCGCTGACAGAATTCTCTCTCCATCAGCCTGAAAGTTCTCCTGCGCTAACTTATCCTTAACAATTGACAAACTCCTACACTTATTAGGCTTCACTTTCAACCTGGCTGATTTAAGATTGTCGCTTAACTTTGCTAATAAGCAATGGGTACGCTAAGCAGTAGTAGTGAGTATGGTCATATCATCCATCTATGCTCTAATTGGCAGGAGGCGGGTGCCATCCTTCAACCTCGTACCCCCAACCATCCATTTCGAAGATCTTATTATCACCTCCATGGCCATGGTGAAAGCTAATGGTGAGATTGTGCATCCGGTCATAATGCCAATCCCCAACCGCTGCCAGGATGTGGTGTAATGTTTTGGACAAAAGTAGAACTGAATGTCCTCAATGCCTTAACCAGTCTTGTAAAACACTCTGGAACTTAAAAGAAACCAAATGCCTTCCACAAGAGATCATATGGCACTGAGCCAAAGGCATTTGCCAGATTCAAAAATACTACATGCAGGTCCTTACCTCCCTTCTTGGCTACCTTAATCTGATGCCAAATCATACAGCGATGTTTAGGCATCCTGAAAAACCTGGGACTCCTCCCTTCTGCACAGATGTGTCAATCAATTTTTTTGCTAAGAAATATACAGACAATCTCTGTGGCACTACACTAAAAAATATCTTTCCCTCAGCATTAAGAAGGCAAATTGGCATGAATTGCCCTAACTCTGAAGCATATTTTTCTTTTGGTATAAATACTCCTGTCCTCATTCGGAATAACACCTTTCTTCGATACCACTAGCATCTGCTTCCATAAAAACTGTAGGATATCCAGGGTGTCTTTATAAACACGATAAGGAACCCAATGAGAACCAGGTGCAGATGCTGCCTTTGCACGACGCACCACCTCTTGTACCTCTTTCCACCTCAGAGGACTCACATCCATTTGTGACACAATCTCCCCTAATGGAGGAATATCTATGGGCACTTCAAAAACTCTCTCTCTCAACATTGGTGTGCATTTCCTGCAGGTAACTCTCCAGCCTGCCTCCCAACATTCAAACAATCCGACTTCTCCTGCTCAAGCAACAACTTCACAAATTTAAATGGGTCCTTAAAAAATAAGAATAACAACTTCCAGAAGGGTGTTAGTACCTTCCAGAATTCGTTAAATTTATCATGTAAATCAAATGCTAATTCTTCCAGTAGAAAACACTTCAGTCATCCACATATTTGCAGAGGGAATTTCTAGGGTGGACTTTTTTATTCCCGAATGCCAGTAAAACAGAGGTACTTGCAGTAGTTGGTGGTTCTGAAACCCTTGACACAGTCACATCAGTCTTCACCACCCATGGTTCAAGCTTCACACATTACACAATGTGTTAAGGACTTGGGCATTTTGTTGAATGGAAACCTTTCATTTGTGTCTCATGTTGCTACATTGACTGGGTTGTCGTTAATTCAGCTGCACTGACAAAAATGTTATATTGAATTTACTTAATTTTACTATGTCAAGGGGTTGCACAAAATAAATGTATCTAAATCCGGAAATATTTTTTTTAACTTGACTGTTCTTACTGTTTTTCAGTAAGATCAGCTCTATTTTATTTGTATAGCTTATATTTATGTAGCTTAACTATTTTAAGTACAGTATACAGGCAGTCCCCAGGTTACGAACGTCTGACTTACGTATAACCCATAGTTACGATCCACCCCCTTACTGACTGGATGCTAATTTTTTTGTTACCCTTAAGTAACAATAAAATAGAAACTTCATACTTAAGCCTATTAAAAAATTGAGTTACATACAATGATTCGTAATAACAAACGGGCGCTGCTTCGCGCCCCGCATCAAAACATTGTGTCTACAGCTGTCTCGTGGGTGCAGCGCGTGTGCCAAAGGTAGGACAAAGATTTCCTTCTTTTGAGTTGGACCATGTTGCTGTTAACAGTGACTCGTGTGTTACTGTGTTTGGCTTTCATTTTTTTGTTTTTACCCTCCTAACCATGGCACCAAAGCATAAATGTGATGGAAGTGATGGTGATGCATCCAAGAAAAATAAATGATCATGACTGAAACTAAAATGAAAATAATACAGTAATAGGAAAAATGCGAAATGCCAACGAACATTGCAAAAATGAACATTAAAGTTTCTTTAATGTTTTACACATGCACACACACAGACACACACACTCTCTCTCTCTAATATAAATACTGTAGTTATCACGACCACGTTTGCACCTCAACCAGCAGCTTCAGTCGGAGCACTCGACTATAAAAGACACGTTTCAACCTGTTCCCAGTTGTGGAATCTCACTGGAGACAACCGTCCCCTCTGCTTTCTCAAACCTAGTTCGTTTTACTCTTCCAAGTCCTGTCCCTCATCGTTCCCCAGTCCTGTTCCACGTTTCTTTGATAACGACCACCCACCTTATCTCTCGACCACAATTTTGGATCCTCGCCTCTGTTCAGTTGGCCAATCGACCGAACATTCGCCTGTCTCAGACCATGAGAACAAGTCTAACCTTTAAATTCTGAATAAACGATCCTGCACTTGGGTCCAGCCTCCTCGGGGTCCTCTGTTCATCATGACAGTAGTAACATTTATTATTATCTCTTTCTATGTCTCTCTCTATTATAAATGCTGTAGTTACATTTATTTTTATTATTGTATTAAAGATTTTAGTGTATCTGGAACTGTTTCTTTAATGTTTTTATGCATAGAAAGATACAAGATAAAGATACAAACTTGAAAGATATGACTTAAAGACAGACTGAAATTGTAACTCATTCATAATCCGGGGACTGCCTGTACTCTATTTTCCTTAGTATTTCCAACTATACCCATGTTTCGTATACTAAAATGCATTATGTAACTCAGATTACCATTACCCAGGATTTTTTGGTGCATTCAGATCAATTTAATAGTAAAATTTTTACATACTAATGTTAAGTTTAATCTCATTAAACATTTGTAGCTATTATTAGTATCTTAACTTCCAATTAAATATTCAGAGAAATAAAGCAGACTATATATACAAACCCCTTTTTCAGAAAAAAGTTGGGACACTTTCTTAAAATGCAACAAAAACTAAAAACTGTAATCTGTTCTTTCACTTGAACCTTTATTTATTTATTTTTATTTTTATGGAGCGCTCTTCTCACGCAGTGACACAGAGCGCTTTAACACAGGCATAAAGCAAGAAAAACAGATACAAACAAGACAGTCGACTAGTGACTACCATAATGAAGAACTTATTATACAGCTATAAGTATACCTACTGGCCACCGGGGAAAGGAACAAAAACTCCCAACTGAAGGTTGAGGGAGAAAAAAATCCCCTGGGGGTCCATGGGCCGTGGTTGCCCACTCCTCCTGGGCATTCTAGAAAGTAACAATTTCTAAGCCAGTGTGTAAGAAGTAATAATGATAATGATGCTAAATGGCATCTTGGATCCCCAGCTCGGCATGGAATGTCTCAATCGTCATGGCAGATGGGCATCATCCTCTGTCAGCACAGGATTCGTCCGTCACCACTGGCCGGCCTTCTCAGGTCTTATGTAGTGAGGTAGTGCTCAGTGAGAAGATAGAACAGAGTTAGTAATTTGTTACTTAAGTAAATTTAAAATGCAGTTTTATAAAGGTGATAAACAACCAAGGCAGGTCGAATTACATTACGAGGAGTGAACATTTAAGTCTTTAGTCGGGATTTGAAAACAGAAACAGACGGGGCATTTCTGACAGTAACTGGTAGACTATTCCAAAATTTAGGTGCTCTAAAGGCGCGACCTCCTACTGAGGTCTTATTGATCACAGGTACTTTAAGGTAACCTGCATCTAATGAACAGAGATATCATCCTGGGATATAAAAATTAATGATCTCACAAAGGTAAGCTGGAGCAATGCCATGTATTGCCTTATAGGTCAAAAGTAGAATTTTATAATCAACTCTATAAGCGACTGGGAGCCAATGCAACAATTTAAGTACCGGTGTTGTTCTAGTGACAATTCTCGCAGCAGCATTTTGTACCAACTGTAGCCTGGATACAGTGTGGTATGGACAACCCGACAATAAAGCATTACAGTAATCCAGCCTGCTGGAAACAAAAGCATGAACCAGTTTCTCAGAATCCTGTCTACAAAAGAATCGCCGCATTTTAGCTACGCTTCTTAACTGAAGGAAGCACGACTTAGTCAAAGCATTTACATGTGATACAATTGACAGCTTTCCATCCAGAAGGACACCCAAATCCTTGACATAATCCGTACGCTTGAAGGTAATACCATTTGTTGTAAAGATTGCCGTGATTATGTCGAGAGATTTAGCATCACCACCCACCACAAGTACCTCTGTTTTGCTGGCATTTAGAGATGAAAAATTATTACTCATCCATAATTTAACAGAGAAAAGGACAAAGAAAAGATTTTCAGTGTTTTCACTGATGAACTTAATTCTATTTGTTAAATTTAGAAATTGATGCCTGCAACACACTCAAAAAAAAGTTGGGACAGAGGCATGTTTACCACTGGATCACGTCACCTTTTCTTTTAATTACACTTTGTAATCGTTTGGGAACTGAAGAAATCAATTGTTGCAGTTCTTCAAGTGGAATTTTTGCCCATTCTTGCTGTGTGCAAGACTTGAGCTGCTCAACAGTGCGTGGTCGCCGTTGTCTGATTCTCCTCTTCATGATGCACCATACATTTTCAATAGGAGACGGATCTGGACTGCAGGCAGGCCAGTCAAACACACGCACTCTATGCCTCTGAAGCCACGCTGTTATAACTCGTGCAGAATGAGGCCTGGCATTGTCCTGCTGAAATAGACATGGAGTTCCTGTGAAAAGATGTCGTCTTGACAGCAGCATATGTCTCTCCAAAATTCCAACGTAAGCCTCCACATCAATGGTATCTTCACATATATGCAGATCACCCATGCTGTGGGCACTGATGCACCCCCATACCATCACAGGGACTGGTTTTTTCACTTTTTGTTGGTAACAGTCTGGATGGTCTTTTTCATCTTTGGCACGTAGAATCCGATGTCTGTTTTTCCCAAAAACAAACTGAAACGTAGACTCGTCTGACCACAGAACACGTTTCCACTGTCTTTCGGTCCATCTCAGATGACTTTGGGCCCAGAGAACTCGGCGGCGTTTGTGTGCAAAATTAATAAATGCCTTCTTCATTGCATAATACAATTTCAAGTTGCATTTCTTGATGCAACGGCGGACTGTGTTGAATGACAATGATTTTTCAAAAGACTCCCGAGCCCATGTGGCTATGTCCATCACAGTAGCATGACGGTTTCTCAAACAATACCACCTGAGTGCTTAATGGTCATGCACATTCAGCAGCGGTTTCCGCCCTTGGCCTTTACGCACCAAGATTTTCCCTGACTCCCTGAATCTTTTCGTGATATTATGAACTGTAGATGGTGAAAGACCTAAATTCTTTGCAACCTTGCACTGAGAAACACCGCCTTTGAACTGACAATTCTCTCACGAAGTTTAGCACAAAGCGGTGAACCACGACCTATCCTTGCTTGCAAAGACTAAGCCTTTGGTGGATGCTCCTTTTATACTCAATCTTGATAACCTCACCTATTACCGGTTAAACTGCTAATTGTGGAACCTTCCAGAACAATGTTACTTGTAACCTTTTCAGTCCTGTTTTGCCTCTGTCCCAACTTTTTTTGAGTTTGTTGCAAGTGTCACATTCTGTTGTTTTTTATATTTACAAAATACAACTAGCTTTGTCAGTGAAAACACTGAAAATGTTTTCTCTGTACTTTTATCAGCTAAATAAAAGTTCAAGTGATTGAACAAAGGGGGTGTGGTGGTGCAAGTGGAGCAGTAGGTTTGACCAGGTCCTGCTCTCTAGTGGGTCTGGGGTTCAAGACCCGTTTGGGGTGCCTTGCAATGGACTGGTGTCCCTTCCTGGGTGTGTCCCCTCCCCCTCCAGCCTTATGCCATGTGTTGCTGGGTTAGGCTACAGCTCCCTGTGACCTTGTATGGGACAAGAGGTTTCAGATGATGGGTGTGTGTAATTGAACAAATTACAGTTTTTAATTTTTGTTGCATTTTTAGAAATTGTCCCAACTTTTCTGGAAATGGGGTTTGTATTTTTAATAACTCTGACTATATTATGCCACTTCAGTAAAACAATTCAAAAACATCTCTTTGTCAGAGTAAAGTCTAATAAACCAAGACTACTGAAAACATACAGTTGAATTTCTTCTACAAGTATAACTTGCATTAACTGTAACCTTGATTGCCTTGGTTGCCTTAACTTACACAAAACTTTCTATAAAAAACAAAAAAAAATCTTTTACATTGGAGGAAAATGAAATCTGATGCTTAGATTTTACTAAGCAATGTAAACACACACACACACACACATTTTCAGAACCGCTCGTCCCAGACGGGGTCACGGGGAACCGGAGCCTACCCGGCAACACAGGGCGTAAGGCCGGAGGGGGAAGGGGACACACCCAGGACGGGACGCCAGTCCGCCGCAAGGCACCCCAAGCGGGACTCGAACCCCAGACCCACTGGAGAGCAGGACTGTGGTCCAACCCACTGCGCCACCGCACCCCCTAGCAATGTAAACATTAACATAAATTACAAAAAATCCTGAAGCTTTTATTTTATCAGTCATGATCTGTGACTAGACATAAAACAATTTTTGTTCTCAGAAACAAGAGTGCCAGTAATGTAACTCACTTTCTTAACCTTTGGCTTGATATCTAACAAAATGCACCAGTACCATTAACAAAAAGTAACAGTAGTGTTCCTGACCAGCAGTAACAACAAAAAGAAAAAAATGTACCAGAACCATCCGCAGCTGGAAGATACACACTAAGGACCTAGTGCTGAGACTACAATAAACTGCTAACACTGACATTGAGAAATACACTGAGAGAATATACTACCCAATTTCTCAGAAAAACAAGCACCTTTGTCCAGGGTTGCAATTTTGATGTCATATGAATAGTTCACAAAATCCCTAATACAGGTTTAAATGTCCTTTTTCAATTTTTTCTTTAGTTTGCAAGATCTTCTGAAGCTGCATTTCACATCATTGTAGATGTTCTCTCTCACCCCCCCCAACAATCAATCAATCCATCCACCCATCCATTCTCTTTCTCATTTGTCCAGCTAGGGTCGCGGTAGCAATAGGGAGAGCAGAGCAGCCCGGATGTCCCTGTCCCTCGCAACTGCCTCCAGCTCAACCCGGGGGATCCCCAGCCTCTCCCAAGGGAGCTGAGCGATATAATAGGACAATGAGTAGTGAAGTGTTTGGAGCTGCTGCCTTTGGATCTAAAGGTTGCAGGTTTGATCCCCACCTTTGGTTGTAGTACCCTTGAGCAAGATACTTACCCTAAAATTGCTCCAATAAAAAGCTGTATAAATGGGTAAGTAATTGTAAGCTTGTGTGATAATTATAACTTAACATTGTAAGTTGTTTTGGAGAAAAGTGTCAGCTAAATGAGTAAATGTAATGTAATCTCTCCAGTAGGTCCTGGGCTGACCTTGGGGTCTTGTCCCAGTTGGCTGTGTCTGGTATACCACCAAAGGGAGGTTCCCAGGGGATATCCTTACCAGATACCTGAACCACCTCTATTGGCTCCTCTTAATGCAGAGGAGTAGCGGCTCTCCTCTGAGTTCCTCCTGGATGTCCGAACTCCTCACCCTCTCATGGAGAGTGAGTCCCACCACCCTGCAGAGAAAACTCATTTCAGCTGCTTATATCTGTGATCTTATTCTTTTGGTCATTACCCAGAGTTCATGACCATAGGTGAGGGTAGAGATGTAGACCGACAGGTAAATAGAGAGCTTTGCCTTATGGCTCAGCTCCCCCTTCAACCACTACAGTCCGGTACAACGACTGCTGCCACTGCTTGCAGTCTGCAGCCAATCTCACACTCCCTTCTCTCCTCACTCGTGAAAAAGACCCCAAGATACTTAAACTGCTCCACCTGGGACAAATTTTCTCCCCTTACCTGTAGGGGGCATGCCATCCTTTTCCATCAGAGAACTATGGACTCAGACTTAGTGGTGCTGATCCTCACACCAACCGCTTCACACTCAGTTGCAAACCGTTCTAGTGCATGCTGGAAGCATCCAAGTGACAGTGCCAAAAGGACATCATCCACAAAAAGCCTTTCACTATCCGTCAGAAAGAGCACTTTCTGAATGAATTCATAGTAGTACTTCAGATTTTTGGGGTAAGCCATGTTCAGTGCATAGATGACTCCGAGCATCATAGCACAAGTTCAGGGTAAAAATCCAGTGTTCTACAAAATGACTGCTCCTTCAAGATAAGTGGCAATATCATCATAATGTCCAGTTTCTCCACCCTCCTTATTGATGACATATATGCCCATAGTAGATTTTCAAGGTTTCTTAGGATGTCATCTCCATTAATGTCCTGTATATTTAAAGAAAATAGGAGAAAAAAGAAAGCATGTATTCATGTAATTAATTTAATGTTAATTACATACACTTGTTCACATACCTATCAATCCCTAAAGATAAGTCTGGTGGTATTTTTCTTGAGGGGATGCGGTGGCGCAGTGGGTTGGACCGCAGTCCTGCTCTTTGGTGGGTCTGGGGTTTGAGTCCTGCTTGGGGTGCCTTGCGATGGACTGGCGTCCCGTCCTGGGTGTGTCCCCTTCCCCCTCCGGCCTTACGCCCTGTGTTGCCGGGTAGGCTCCGGTTTCCCGTGACCCCGTGAGGGACAAGCGGTTCTGAAAATGTGTGTGTGTGTGTGTATTTTTCTTCTTATCAAATCTTTTGTGCAGAGCCAACCTTATAATGAATGTCTCCCGCTAACAAGTGTATTAAAGCCTTATATATACTCAGTTGTCAGTTTATTAGGTCCATTTAGCCAAAACCAATAAAGTTTAATATAATGGTCTTGAAATATACTCCTTTCATTAAGGTTATAATGTTTAGTTTTTGTTCAAACTGTTTCAAAAGGCGCTAATTCAACTTTATTATCACTTTGGAGGCTCCTGTTCGTGGTGCTGTTGAATTGTACTGGTTTTACTTACAGGTGTTTCTGTTATTATTCCCATTTATATCAACAAAGCTAGGCTAAATAAAAACACCTCTCTATGTCACACTGTGAAAGCTTTTTATCTACCCATTCAACAGTTTTGAACCAAAGTTACTGAGGCTGACGGCTTGTAATGACTAGTGTGCAAGTGACATTAAATCATAAAACATTTTCTATAATACATGACAGCACATGTGATGCTGAGTTACCACATACTCCTAAACAAGATGCCAACATCTTCTTTGTCCAACAGTGTGCGCACATTTCATGTTCCGAGTGTTAGACGGATTGTTTTCAACTTTTTCTTTACCATTTGTTTTCGACCGCATGAGAGGGGTTCCCTCCAGCCGCGGTATGCTAGCCAGAAATTTTTGGAGCAGGCAATGTTTAGGGCACCTTTTCTAGCCCCTTCCTCATTCTACAGAAGTGAGCAGTGCTGTCCTGAAAAAGGCTGCTCAGTCGCACAGGTGGCTGCCGGATGCCGTTGCTGCTCTACGACGACGAACGACCCTATAGACTGAGCCGCCTGTGTGCAGATTTGTGGCTACGACTCCCAACGTACCCAGACCTGTCACTCCGTTGCTCCTCTGTCGCCACAGGGCTTTGATGGTTTGGGCTATTTGTCAGATGACCAGATGACTTGCGCAATAATTTTGATAAAAGTGAAGAAGAGTTGCGCAACATCAACCTCATTCTCTCGTCTGAAATCATCTAAGTCTAGCAGCAAGACTAGGTCAAGACGGCTAGAGATGAAATCAGATGCAGTGGATGACCATGATGTTCTGTGTGCCCCATCATGCTCAGTACGCTCCACAGCGCATTGCTGAGTTCACCTTCCTGCCCATCGAACCATGAGGATCCCTCCACGCAGTCGCCGAGATCAGTCTTTGCATGCATAGGTAGGCAAGCCTGGGATCACTGAGAGTCTAAGACTCGTCAGTTACTCTCATCTGGTTTAGCCAGCCAGTCGAAGCCATTGCCCGGAGTGTGGCCGCTGTTATTATTATTATTATTATTATTATTTTTATTTTTTATAAAGCGCTCTTCTCACGCAGTGACACAGAGCGCTTTAACACAGGCATACAGCAAGATGCTGCATGCAGACAGCTACTAGGAGCCACAGATGAGAGCTGAGTGACAGATGAGGACCAAATTGAGAGAATTGCTCCTCCAGAGCACAACATGTCTCCCAGCAGAGGTACTACCCCTCCCTGAACACTCCGTACACTACTACACTCCGTACAGACCCTCAAGAAGAACTGTACTGATTGCACGCGAGCTTGCTAGATACAAAATCGACACAGCAGTTCTAAGTGAAACTCGGCTTGCTGGACAAGGGGCGCTGTATGAAAGAGGTGCAGGATACACTTTCTTTTGGAATGGATGAAGCAGTGAAGAAAAGCGTGAGGCTGGTGTCGGCTTTGCAATAAAAACATCACTTGTGGAAAAATTGACAGAACTTCCAAAAGGTGTAAGTGACAGGTTTATGACCATGAAACTACCTCTCTGCAACAAAAATAGACACCTTAACATTGTCAGTGCTTATGCACCCACCATGACCAACCCTGATGAAACCAAAAATAAATTGTATGACGAACTAAACACAGTCATTAGTAGTGTTACTAAGGCACACAAGCTCATCATACTAGGTGACTTCAATGCTAGAGTCGGCACTGATAGTACCTTGTGAGAAGGTGTCATCGGTAATTATGAAGCTGGCAGCTGCAACAGCAATGGTCTCCTTCTGCTGCAAACATGCTGACAACATCAGCTTCTGATAACTATTACTCTATTCCGCCTCCCGAACCGTAACAGGACATCATGGATGCATCCACACTCCAAACATTGGCATTTGAAAGATTATGTGATAATCAGACAAAAGGACAGGCAGGATGTCAGAGTGACTAAAACTATGTGTGGCGCTGACTGCTGGACAGACCACCGTCTCATTGTTTTGAAAATCAATATTCGTATTCATCCTAAGAGACGTCCACAATGTAAAGGAGTAGCAAAACATCTAAATGTCGGCAAGATGACTAACAACACCGTTCAGATGTCGCTTGCTAACATACTGGACGCACGTCTTAAACTGATACCATCACTTAATCAGAATGTAGAGACCGTCTGGGAGGCAGTGGGAGAAACGGTTTACAAAGCTGCTGTTGATGTCCTGGGGTTTTCAACAAAACGCCACAAGGACTGGTTTGACGAAAACGATATCGAGATCCAAAAACTACTAAACAAAAAACACCTTACTCATCAAGCATATCTTAGTAAACCGGTTTCACCTACTAAGAAAACTGCATTAAACAACATACGTAGGTTATTACAGCAGAAACTGCGTCACATGCAAGACTCCTGGTTGAAAAATAAGGCCAATGAGATTCAAGGCTACGCGGATAGGCACGACTTGAAGAACTTCTATGCAAGCCTGAAGGAAATTTGTGGTCCAACCATTTTTCGTGTATCTGCTCTCCTCAGTGAAGATGGGAACACTCTTATCGTTGACAAATCAAAAAATCTTGACTGATGGGTCGAACATTTTTAGAAGATACTGAATCAGCTATCATCCATAAATGCGGAAGCAACTGAACGCCTACCACAAGTAGATGTCAACGAATCCCTTGATGAATTACCCAGCCTTGAAGAAGTACAGAAAGCGATTTATCAGATGTCCAATGGAAAAACACCCAGCACAGACTCCATTCCAGCCAAGATTTACAAGCAAGGTGGACAGGGACTGACCATGAAACTGCTGCAACTTTTTCAACTAATCTGGGAGAAGGAGGCAATACCTCAAGACTTCAAGGATGCCTCAATTATCCACTTGTACAAGCATAAAGGGAACCGCCAAATATGCGACAATTATCGCGGCATCTCTATACTATCCAGTGCCGACAAAATTCTTGCTAGACTGCTGCTTAATCGTCTTGTTGCACACCTTGATCAAGGACTCCTACCTGAAAGTCAATGTGGATTTTGTAAAGAATGCAGTACTATCGACATGGTGTTTTGTGCAAAGCAACTTCAAGAGAAATGTTAAGAGCAGAACACTGACCTATATTCCACCTACGTTGATTTAACAAAAGCATTTGATATGGTTAGTAGAGAAGGATTGTGGAAAATCATGGCAAAGTACGGCTGTCCAAAAAAATTCATCTCATTAGTGAAACAGTTTCACGATGACATGCGGGTCAGAGTCCAAAGCAATGGTGTAATATCTGAGCCCTTTCCTGTCACAAATGGAGTCAAACAAGAATGTGTTCTTGCGCCAACATTGTTCAGTATTATGTTCTCGGCAATGTCGACTGTTGCCTTTAGCAAGGAAGATGTTGGAATCCATATTAACTATCGTACTCTCGGTAAACTTTTAAACCTTAAAAGGTTGAAATCCAAAGCCAAAGTTGTAACAGATACCGTCAGGGATTTTCTGTTTGCTGATGACTGCGCTCTCAATGCTACTACAGAAGCCGATATGCAGTATTGCGTCAAGAAGTTCACCATGGCCTGTAATGATTTCGGCTTGACCATAAATATGAAGAAGACTGTAGTTCTACACCAGCCTGCTCCAGGAAAACCTTACAACGAGCCTAACATCACAATAAATGGAAAAAGGCTCAGTACAGTGAATAAGGTCACGTACCTTGGAAGCACACTGTCCCGAAACGTTCTAATTGATGACGAAGTGAACGCAAGAATCGCCAAAGCCAGTGCAACCTTCGGCAGACTACATTCAAATGTATGGAAAAGAAGAGGCATACGTCTGCAGACAAAACTCGCTGTTTATCGCGCAGTCGTACTATCTACACTGCTCTATGCAAGCGAGACATGGACAGTTTACAGTCGTCATGCCTGAAAACTGAACCAATTTCACACAACATGCCTACGTAGAATTCTTGCTATTAAATGGCAAGAAAAGGTTCCCGATATGGAGATTCTCGACCGTGCTGGCCTACCAAGTGTTCACACTATTCTAATGTACTCCCAGCTTAGATGGGCAGGTCACTTGGTACGCACGTCAGACCTACGGCTTCCCAAACGACTCTTCTATGGCGAGCTATCCCAAGGTAACCGATCTAGAGGTGGTCAGAAGAAGCGATTCAAGGACGCACTCAAATCGTCCATAAAGGCATTTGGCATTGACACGGATAGCAGGGAAGAATCTGCAAAGAACAGAACGAGATGGCGCACCTCCATACAAAGGCGCTGTGTTGTACGAAGTTAATAAAACAACTTTAGCCGTGCAAAAAAGACAGGAACGGAAATCTTGAGGCGCTCGTTCCCAACAAAATGGCACAATCACATGTCTGCAGTGTCAGAGAATCAGTCTAATCAGCCATCTTCACACGCACAACGCACCCCCGCCCCTACCCAAGTCTGACTAGATGGTCCTCGTCAACAACGACGAACAAACAAACAAGATGTCTATCATCCTCACCAAAATAGATGCAAAGTGCTTTGAGGACTGCTGCCCTTTTAAGGTTAACCTCACTTGTAGCCTGTGTAAAAGGATTACAATTATTAAAACATTCATAAATATATAAATAATATTAAAAAAACTTTACAAAAACCTGAGGTAACCTAAAAAACTGTACATTGATTTCATTATACATAAATGTACTGCCCACTAACTAAAGAATGTTAGTGAATTGTGACTTCATTTTCACAAAATGTAAGAGGTCTGAATGTGTAGGGCAACAGAAGTTCAGAACTATTTTAACTTTTATTTGTTTCTTCCACCTTACAAATCATCCAGACAGTTGAGTCTGGGATCTATGAGACAGGTACATTATTTCATAAAGTTACACAACAGTGTATGTGAAAATTAGTATACAGCAATGTATACACACCTCTTGCAAGATCGCTAGATGTTTGGCTAGTTTCTGGCCAGAAAACACCTCCCTTCTCTGGAAAAACAGATGTCAGTTTAGATACATGGTTGTCCAACTGCGCCATGAACGTTGTTTCGGGAACTGCTGTGATGCACTAGAATTCACAATGACAATGCAAAGAGAAATATGAGTGCCAGGGGAATGAGTATTATACAAAAATGCTTAAGTATGTATGTAGTTCAAATACTAGTTTTCAGGCCTTTCTCGAGGTTAGAGATGCCGATGGTCCTGTTATAATTCTTGACGCCATTTTTAAAATACAATAAAGAGTTTTTTTTCCTGCGACTAAAATAAATTGCATTTATGAATATGATATTATTTTGCAACTACAATATGACTAATCAAATATTTATTTTCCCTCTCTGCCGACGTCACAAAACCACACACACACACCTCATTGCACAACGTTTGGGACGCTAGGATTCGCCCGTTAGAACTACAACGTCACCACGGCTCTAGGTTCCCTCTCCGCCCCCAGTTGAAATGTGCTCGGACTGTTTTCCGCTATGCGCGTCAGTGATTGACTGGTCGCGGACCGAACCGGAGATAGTCCTCCGCCGATATTCACTCGGATACCGGGCGACCTTACAGTCATCTCTGAAGTGTACGCCGTTCTTCGTTTATTTGTTATTATTCATTTATTTATTTATCATTAGACCGTGCAGATCGCAGTCTGTTCGCTAGTAGTTAGTGGACGCTGCCTGTGGGCACGCTGGTCGGACAGCTGGTGTGCATCCTTGCTGCACGTTCATGCGGTTCTTCTTGCCGTTTGTCGACAAATGAAATGGCGAAGCATCTGAAAACGGAGTTTCTGGGGCTCTGTCGCTACCTGCAGGACCCGCACCTCGTGGCACGTTTCCAGAGAACGTGCGGGGTGCAAGGCACATTCCCACGACGCTGCGAGGAGCACAACGGCGACTGCGCCAAGGACGACCTTCGCCAGAGGAGCCGCCCCGTGCAGGTGGAGCGCTCGCCGGCGCTTATGAACGGCGCAGCTCAGCCGACCGCGCACTCCGAATGCTCGCTCCAAGAGACGGACTCTCGCGGTACATTGAAGCCCCTGCGCAAGAACTCACTGACGGGTGACATCGGACAGGAGTTCATCATCGAGAACAGGCCGCTCTTCTACCTGTTCACGTTCGGCACCGAGTTGGGCAACGAGATGTTCTTCATCATCTTCTTCCCTTTCCTATACTGGAATGTGGACGCGTGTGTGAGCCGCCGCCTCATCATCGTGTGGGAGCTCATCCTGTACCTGGGCCAATGCGCCAAGGACCTGGTGCGCTGGACACGCCCCGCCTCGCCACCTGTGGTCAAGGTGGAGGTCTTCTACAACACTGAGTACAGCATGCCCTCTACGCATGCCATGACGGGCACCGCCCTCCCGCTCTCCCTCCTGCTGCTCACCTATGGTCGCTGGCAGGTGTGTCTGCACCACCCTACTGTCACTCAGTTTTGCTGGTTCAGGCAACTTGCAGCACAGGGCTGCCTGCCCTGATTTATCTTTTTATACTGTATCGCTCCATTGTGTGTACCTTGCTCATGGATCCTGTAGGAGGAGTGGGATTGGAACCCGGTTCCTTCAGAGTATGGCCATAATAGGCAGCCTGTGATTTACATCTGGAATGCAGAGCGAGGTGGCTTGCAGTAATAATTACTTAAATAATAATTACACTGGGTCCTCAATGTACGAACACGGTAACAACTGCAGGTTTGTTCGTAACTTGATTTGTTTGCAAATCCAGCCACTGCATCACATACAGTAAAACTTATAAAATACAGACTTCCCTGAATTTAGTCACAGTTTAGCCTGTGGAAAAACCACAGCTCTAGATTGAATTAAAAATCTACTGTAAGACACACACACACACACATTTTCAGAACCGCTTGTCCCTTACGGGGTCACGGGGAACCGGAGCCTACCCGGCAACACAGGGCGTAAGGCCAGAGGGGGAAGGGGACACACCCAGGACGGGACGCCAGTCCGCCGCAAGGCACCCCAAGCGGGACTTGAACCCCAGACCCACCGAAGAGCAGGACTGCGGTCCAACCCACTGCGCCACCGCACCCCCGTCCCTACTGTAAGACTTTATTCCATTTTCATCAGTTGCTTGTACTGGCCAGAGTTACTTTTCCACAGCCTGTCCTGCTTGCACAGGTAACAAATCAGGAAACAGCATGGATGTAAATTGAAACACACACACACACACACACACACACACACACACACACACACACACACACACACACATTTCCATTTATTTAGCAGACACTTTTCTCCAAAGCAACTTACAATGGATACTATTTAGTGTTACCAGCCTACACACCTTATTCACCAAGGTAACTTACACTGCTAGATACACTACTTACAATGAGTCACTCATCCATACATCAGTGGAACACTCCCTCTGTGTCACTCACACACCATAGGTGAATCTGAACAGTACATCTTTGGACTGTGGGAGGAAACCCACACAGATGCAGAAGGAACATGCAAACTGCACACAGACTAAGCAGGGATTGAACACATGTTTTCTTGCACCACCCAGGTGCTGTGAGATAGTAGCACTACGTGCTGTGCCACCATGCTGCCATTTGCAATGTTCATCAGCATCTGGTCACTTTGTTTGCTTTAATGTCCCATTTAACCAATAAAAGTGTAACAGACATAGCTCAGTTATTTGCTTGGTAAATTCTGTAAGAATTGTGGATATAGCTATAATAAAAATAAGCTGTAAGACTTACTATTTTAATTAACTTTGAGCTACAGTGAAATTAAAACTATTTTAAAATGACTGAAAATTAAAAAATACATTGTCTCCAGAAACTCATTAAGTGAGGATTGTTGACATTCTGTCAACATCTGCAGTGTTCCTCATCTTATTCATCATGGATGGTTGGGAACACCAGACACAATCTGTAAACACTGTGGAAGTGAGTTGAATGAAGTAGGTCCCACACTCCTTTAGTTTGTCTGTGCGTCACTGCCAACTGTCAGCCAAACATTAAATATTAATAAAATGTTTGAGTACTTTCTGTCTAGTTTCCCACCATACTGTGTAGTGTAGTGTAGTGGTTAGTGCTACTGTTTTTGGATCCAAAGGTTGCAGGTTCAATCCTCACCTCTAGCTGTACAACAGTTAAGCAAGATACTTACCCTAAATTGCTCCAGTCAAATTACCCAGTTGTATAAATGGGTAAATTATTGCAACCTCAACACTGTATGTTGCTTTGAAGAAAAGTGTCAGCTAAAGGAATTAATGTAATATGTCCAAGATCCAAAGACATCTTTCTGTACCAGTGAAGAAGGTCAGGTCATACTGAGATAGTAGCAACGGACTTACAACTTTGGAGCATGTGGCATCTAACTGTACTGCGTCACACAGAGCAATAAGCACAGCAGATTGATTTACCAAGCAGTTGGCAGGGGACTGAGAGGGAGGTATCTGGCTTTTGGACCACCTGGAGCTTGAAGGGCTATAGTACTAAGTAGCAACAGGTTATTGGTGTCTTTCATAGTGTGCAGCCAGCAGAGGAGAACATGGTCAGTGCAGAGGTGGAACTCCCAGCCTAGCAGGTAGTTTTGAACGGTCAGGTCAGCTTACCTGATGTCTAGGCATTCTTTCTCTATGGTGCAGTAGCAATAGTCCCTTCAGGACAATTTTCAGCAAACATGCAGGATGAGGCGATTTACTCCATCCAGCTCTTGGGAGAGGACAATGCCAAGACCCCTTGTCCAAGGCATCGGTTTGCAACACAGAAGAGAGAGAGAAGTTTGGGAAGTTCAGGATGGATTCTGTGATAGAGCAGAGGGCTCTGATGCTGCGATTCAGGGCATGGGGCTGGAGGGGGAGGGGACACACCCAGAGCGGGACACCAGTCCATTGCAGGGCACCCCAAGCAGGACTTGAACCCCACATCCACCAGAGAGCAGGCCCTAGCCACACCCACTGCCCCCTGGATGTGACCAGTGTTGGATTTGATACAGGTAGCTATAGAAAGCAAAGGTGGAGATGAGGAGGAGGGATACATGGGAGTGCTCATGTAGGTCAAACACAACTTGTGCAGCAGCATTCAGCTGTATTAGCTGGAGAACTTAGATGGCAGAACCTGGAAGGCCAGACAAAAGAGAGTTGCAGTTGCAGTAGTCCAAGTGGGATATCAAGATGGCCTGTACTATTTTATTTTGTACAAGGGCATCAGTGCTTGTATCAGACATGTTGGGACAGTTACACACATGGTGTCAGTCTGACAGGTTTCTTGATAGTTCTAGTGTACCTGGAAATGACTTCTACACTCACCAGCCACTTTATTAGGTACACCTTGCTAGTACCAGGTTAGACCCCCTTTTGCCTTCAGAACTGCCTTAATTCTTCGTGGCATAGATTCAACAAGGTGCTGGAAACATTCCTTAGAGATTTTGGTTCATATTGACATGATCCATGATCCTTTTCGGGCATGTGCGGAGCACAAGAGTTCCCACAGACAGTGGTGGTTTCTGCTGATCAGTAGGTATTGGGAGTTGCTGTCTTTTTTCTGATCGTAGAGGAGGCGTGTATTGGTCAATGGAAACTGCTGACAAAATGTGCATTTTCCGTCCTGCGTCCCTGAAAGCTACCTATGTGTAATTTTACAGTTTTAATGGCCTCAGTTGTAAAAAAAAAACCCTTCATTTTGCAGCTCTGTGTGGAAGAAATGTGCAATAAAATCCTGCTGATAGTGTAGTGGATAGCACTGCTGACTTCAGAATCAAAGGTTACAGGTTTGAATCTTGTCTACTTCCATAGTACCCTCAAGCAGTGTACTTGCCCTAAATTGCTCCAGTAAAAATTACCTGGTTATATAAATCGGTAAGTAGTTGTTAGTTGCTTAACACTGTAAGTCACCTTGGTGGAAAGCATCAGCTCAATGATTAAATGTAAAACCTCTGTTAGCCTGAATAAGGAAAGGGGAAGATAGTCAGAGAACTAAACAGGGCATAAAAACAGACCTGGGTCCACACAGCCCCACCATTCTTGGCTGGTTATTTCACTGGTTGGAGACAAACTTGACCTCAGGGCGCTGACTCTTGATCCCAGTAGGAACAACTCAGGATGGGAGAACAATAGAGCAGGCAAGTTCCTGTTTCCCATGTTGTATTTCTCTTGTGTGCTTTTTTTGCCAGGTTAAGAGCCCATGCAAGCTGACGGAGGCTGGGGGAGTATGGTATCCACAAGAGCACAAATCCATATCCAAGAGCTCTTTCACAAAGGGCTTGCCAGCTTGAGTGAATTATTCCACAAAATGGTTGGCAACAGGGAGGGGAAGAAAAAGCTTTCAGGCACTGTGGAGTCATTAGTGTTTGCAGGGCTTCCCTGCAACCAGATAACATTGAAGTCCACTGTGCAGAAATGCACTCTTCCCATGGCTGGCATGGTGTCAGCTCTCTTTCTCTCTCACACACACACACACACACAATGTAACAGCAGCTGTAATTTGAAGTATTTGAAAAGGTGAAATGTCCCAAAAAACAATTTTGGGAAGGATTTTAGACAAAAGCAAAAAAACGAATACCTCTACACAGTGAAACTCTGAATCTTATTTTCAAAATGAGATCAGATTAAATATAGTGTATACACACACAATATTTTACAAGAAAATACCTGTTTTGCCTTGATTTATCAGTCACCTTAAGTATTATTCTTATAGATTTTTTTTATTTTGGTGGATTTCATCTAAGTGCTCTGGTTTCCTCCCACAATCCAAGGACACTTGCTTCAGATGATGTTGTGACTCTAAATTACCTGTGATGTGTGAATGTGTATGTGGTTACCCTTTTAAGGACTGATATCCTTTCCAGGGTGTACCCTACCTACCTAAGATAGAGGGGTAGAGCCTGTGCTTCCAGGATAGGCTCCAGACCACCATGACCCAACAACAGTAATAGCAGTTATCAACACTGAGTTTTAAGTACTCCAAGGATATAATGTAATAATACAAAATTAAGCTTATTTGTAGCTTTAGGGAGTACTGCATTCCAAAATCATTTCCTTATAAATTTTCAATCAATATGAGCACATTTGTTGTACTCAAAATTTGACTAAAACATAGGAAGGTGTACTGTATTTTAATGTAACAGAAAATCTGACTGGAACTGGTGGCTTTGTTCTACACTGTCCCCGCACTGTGCTGTCCCTCCCTGTATAGCATTCTGAATAGCAGTAGCAGAAGGTGCATTGTGACACTGTAAGCAGGTGGGTGGACCAAGCAGGAATTTGCTCAGTCTCTCACACCCACACATCCAGGAGCGTACCTCTGGTTTTATCCAAATTGTAGATTCCTATGGATCCGCCTAAATAACTGCACAGGAGGGGACCTTGCTTTGTGTGAGTGTGGGAGAGAGAGAACAGCTGAATCTGAATGCAATAAACCACTTGACTTGGTGGAACTGATTTGGAAATAAAAAAAGACAAAAGTAAGCTTTCTCATAGGGGGTGCGGTGGTGCAGTGGGTTGGACTGGGTCCTACTCTCCAGTGGGTCTGGGGTTCGAGTCCCGCTTGGGGTGCCTTGCGATGGACTGGCGTCCCGTCCTGGGTATGTTCCCTCCCCCTCCAGCCTTGCGCCATGTGTTGCCGGGTAGGCTCTGGTTTCCCATGACCCTGTATGGGATGAGTGGTTCAGAAGCTTTCTCATAGCTTATTTAGTAGAACTGCCAACTTAATTTATGGCCAAACAATATTTGTATAACTTACTGTTACTTCACACTTGTCATCTGGTACTTGGGGCCTCCCAGAGGTTTATTTTTTCTTGGTTTTCCATTTCCTAGGACTGGGAGGTCTTGTTGTTGTCCTCTCCTCAGTTGAGCAAAATACAATAGACAGTACAGCCACAAATGTTCAGTTAGGCCCGTATAGGTGATAACTGACAACAGAACTCCTATCTGTGGATATTGTTCAGAGTGGTTCAGAACAGCAACAATGAATACTCACAGGAAGATTTAAGAAAATTACAAAACACAATAAATTCATTTAAGTACAGAAACTTAGCTGGCCATATGATAGGATGTTTCAACCAACCACAACCATTGACAGTTGTCAGTCCAATATCCCTAATGACATAGTGGATTCATTATTACTAATTTATTTAGTTGATTTATTGTAAATAACTTGTTACTGTAGCTTACTGGGGGGTGTGGTGATGCAGTGGGTTAGGGCTGTGCCTGCTCTCTGGTGTGTCTGGCGTTCAAGTCCTGCTTGGAGTGCCCTGCAAGGGGCTGGTGTCCCGTCCTGGGTGTGTCCCCTCCCCCTCCAGCCTTGCGCCCTATGCTGCTGGGTTAGGCTTCGGCTTGCCGCAACCTTGCTTGGGACAAGTGGTCTCAGTCAGTGTGTGTGTGGCTCACTGTCTAGAGTTGCTACTTACAATTAAGTAAGGGTGGCATAGTGTGTAGTGCTGCTACCTCACAGCACCTGGGTGGTGTGAGAAAATGTGGGTTCTATCCCTCCTCAGTCTGTGTGGAGTTTGCATGTTCTCCCTCTGTCTGCATGGGTTTCCTCCCACAGTCCAAAGACATGCTGTTCAGGTTCCCCATAGTGTGTGAATGATGCAGTGAGAGTGTGTTCCAATGATGTATGGATGAGTGACCCATTGTAAGTAGTGTATCTAGCAGTATAAGTCACCTTGGTGGATAAGGTGTGTGGGCTGGTAACACTAGTATTCATTGTAAGTTGCTTTGGAGAAAAGTGTCTCCTAAATGAATCTAAATTATTAATAATTTGTGCATCTTGGTTATTTTTACCATTTCAGTTCAGTGCCTTTCCCTGTATGTTGTCTTGGACAAAGGTCAAAGTTCACATAATAATCTGAATAAGAGTACTTCTGTGGAACTGTCTGCACCTCTGCTAAAGTTTACTGTTCTGTGTCAGGTGGTGTTTCTCAGTCAAGCCTCTGGACAAGTGCAATACATTATATTTATTCATTTACCTGATGCTAGTCTCCAAAACAACTTACTATACAATGTTAGTCTAGCTACAATTATTTATCCATTTATATAGCTAGGTAATGTTACTGGAGTAGTTTTTTTTTTTTTTTTTCCTTCCCCTTTTCTTTTAGGGTAAGTACCTTGTTCAAGGATACTACAGCCAGAGATCAAACCTACAACCTTTTGGGTTCACCAGCAACAGCTCTAACCACTATGCTACCAGCTGTCCCCACATGCTTATCCTTCCCAATACCAATACTTAGCAAAGGCTTACACTAGTAAACAGCTCGTACAGCATATACAGATTGTCCTTGATTTAGGGCATGTGCAGCTTATGATGACTTGTACATACAATGATCATCCCCTGAATCATATATTCGAGTTCTGAGATTTGGCAGTTGTTCAGCAGTTGTGTTTTAGTTACAGAACATTGCTTTTTGCTTCCATTCAAGTTAATTTTTCTTTAAAAATTTTTAGTATGTGTAAACGTTCTGGTGGTGCAGCAAAGAAAAAGTAAAAGGAAACATACGTTTAGAAAAGTGAAAATAGTGCAGCATGAAAATAATGTTTTGTATATTATTCTGTATTACAATTATTTAATCATGAATGTGTGAAATTACATTTACATTTATTATAAATTAGTGAAAAAAATACAACAAAGCTCTATTATACAAATTAGCACAAATGCATCTTTATATAATGAATTGAGCGTAGCGTATTTGCAATGGTGATGCTTTCAGAACTTTTTCTCTGTAGGCATTAAAGTGAAGACAGGTCAACCGCAATGTGCTAAAACGTTGAATGAGAGGAAAATGATGTTAAATGATGCAGGGCTTTTCATGCTTGGTTGAACTGTTTATGATGTTGCCTGTGTGTGTATATGTGTCTCTTACAGTACCCTTTTGTGTTCGGCTTGTGTCTGGTTGTGTGTTGGAGCCTGCTGGTCTGCATCAGTCGAATCTACATGGGAATGCACTCTGTTCTGGTAAGTGAAGATGAGGGTTTTTACACGGGCTGCCAAAATGGACCCCTTTGTCAAATACTGGAGAAACTGGTTCTGTAGGAGGGAACCTCCCTACTATCGGTATGCGACTGTGCCCATGTGAAGACAGCCATGTCCATGCACATCACGGTCACATAAACAGCTTTAATAACATGAATACCCTTGCATTACTATAAATAAAGCTTTAATCTTATGATCAGATTAAGTTTCTAATGTTATTCAGTGTCTCTAACAGCATGGTGTCTACGTGCTTTGCAGAGTAACATAGACAATGATCTTCTGAGCATTATTTCTTCATATAATAAACATCCAAGAGCCAAATTACGTAAATCTTTTCATCGCATACACTCCATACTTTGTCTTAAACCCTATGCTTTCAGAGTAGACTGGGGACTGCCAAAACTGTGCACTGGACAAGTGTTTATTGATAAATTTCAGATATCAG
Organism: Scleropages formosus; assembly: GCF_900964775.1. NCBI lineage: Eukaryota > Metazoa > Chordata > Actinopteri > Osteoglossiformes > Osteoglossidae > Scleropages > Scleropages formosus. The sequence continues at coordinate 1,073,209 of NC_041826.1, forward strand.
AAGCTTGTTTCCCATCATTTTAAATAAGGGATAAAAAATAATGTATTCCCAGCCCTTCGAAAAACCCCAAACAATTTTTTTTAAAATATCACTGAAACACTGTAAAACACTTGTATAACTATAAACCTCTGATTTCCACACAATGTAAAATACATTTACACACCAGGATAATTCTAACTTTTCTTTTTAATTTATCAGTTCTCCACAGGATGAGCAATAAACCAAGCAGGGATCCACTGAGAACATTGTTTACTGTGAACAACGTTTTAAACTGCACACTGTTGCCAAAATGTGCACACACACCCCAGAAAACATCCTCTAAGTTTTTCCTGCTGATTGCTCTATTTTCTCAGCAATTGTTCAGTTTAATAACACACCCAATATGGCCAACAGACACACCTGTGGAATTTCATTCACTTCTCCTAATGCCCCACTCTCTTAAAGCAATACTCTCACATTCCTAATACACCAACAAATGGAAGAATCTGAATGGAGAAATGCCAAATCCAGTACATAACTGCATTTTCGTTTCACTCGTGAGATGTGCAAATTTCAACATTTTTTTGGATGTGCTTAGGGTACATTTTTTATATACTGATTAATTTATAGAACAAAAGAAAAAAAAAATGGGTATGAAAAGCCAAGGGACATTATACAGAAATTTGCAATAGAATTTACAAATTGAGGCCTATACCTGTATAACATTGAAAAATAGACTAGAAATAATACTTTTTTTTAAAACATACATCTATATAAAATATGTCAGTGTTATTGTCGTACATAAAAATACCTTTTACTTTGGTTTGCTTTAATTAGTTTTAATTTACACAGTTTCCAGGAGCCAACAGTTTTTTCCATAAGAAATTTATGTAGGAAGCTCTGTTTACATTAAAGAAGGCTCTGAAAACTCACCTTTTCCAGACCCATTTCGCCCAGGATCTCTCCAGCTCATGTATGGTGTAAATGTTCATTCACCATAACTTCATGAGCATCCCCAGATAAGCCTTTATACAGCCGCTACTCCGGCATTGTATGTGATTTTGTGTATATTATTATTATTAAAAATCATAATAAATAATAATAATAATAATATCGCTTCAGAGACATTCTTCACAGTCAGTGTTGATGTACATTGAATCTCTATAATTCGTTATGATTACAGTGATTATCCATTTGTGACTTATGTGGCCATTTCTGTGGTTACTCTTCCTCCCCTCTGCACTGTTCCAGTGGCTCTGTGCTCTCTGTCAGTTGTCTGACAGTCACTTAATTTCCTTCCTCTTGTCATGTTCAGGAAAAGCCTTATTGTGAGTGAACACTGTGCAGCAAAAGCCCATTTCTGTCAGTGTGAAGTAGCTCCTCTTCAAGAAAGATGTGTGGATTGTGGCAGATATGTTATTTGTTATACATCTGCATCATGCTGATTAGAGAGGCTTGTCTACAGAGGTAAAATTCAGTTCTTTTTATTTTTGAGCACTTTTCTCACACAGTGACACAGAGCACTAAACAAAGGGATAAGACCAACAAATAAGATGTTTAGGTATATAAAATACTTAGGTATAGACAGGAAAGCCCTACAGAAGGTGGTTAAACAGCTCAGGAAATCATCAGCACACAGCTAGCAGCAGTCCAGGACACCTTCACCACACATTATGAAAGCTCATAATCACCCCGCACAGGCACTTTTCTCTTTTCTGCCATCTGGAAAGCGGCTTAGGTCTATTCCAACCCGCACTGCTAGGTACAGGAACAGCTTTTACCCCACTGCTGTAAGAGCATACAACACTCATCAGTATGCCAGCTTTTCTAACTAGAGTTGGACTGTTCCCTCCAAACACATCGGCACATTACTTACGCTGTCACTTTAAGCGTTCTCAGTTTTAAGTACTCTGGCTGTCTGTTGTTATTTATTGTTACTGTTATTTATTGTTATTAGTATTGTTATTGTTTTGTTTTATGCAGTATTATCCATTGCTTCTTTGTTCATAGTCTGTGGAGAAGCACTCAATGAAGAATTTCTTGGTACTTGTACATGGTACTTGTACCTATGACAATAAACCTTGAAACATGAAACTTGAACTTGAAACTATATACTAAATTACTAAGTTATCCATGCTGTTTTTAAAGATGTAAGTATCCCTACTGGCCATGGAGAACAGTAACGAAAAAACCTCCCAACCAAAAGTCAGAAGTAAAACAAAATCTCTGAGGGTCCAAGTGCCACCCCTCCTAGGCATTCTAGATTAAAAAAGACCTTTAAGTCAATTTACAACTAATAATAACATTGTACCTGACTGTTAACTTAAATGTCCCGGTTCACATAGGCACGTCATGTCTGTCATGGCAGGCAGTCATCAGCTGCAGTCAGCATGGGGTGCTGGTATCATCACAGCTGTTTGGCCTCCTCATGTCTTGTCTTATAGGGAAACAAAGCTCAACAAGAAAGAAATTGTTAGTAAATGATGACTTAAAGAGATTAGAAAGGTTAATATAGATGGAAAGAACCGCAGCCAACAGGAATTTCATGTGTTATTGATATGCCAGAGTGAACATGTAAGTCTTTAGCCAGGATTTAAAAGCTCAGACAGACAGGGTATTCCTGACAGTAACTGGTAGACTATTTCAGAGTTTAGGTACTCTATATCTAAAGGCATGCCTCCTGCTGAGATCTTTTTGATCAGAGATACTTTGAATGCAGGTTACCGTAATGCATGAAGACACCATCTTAGAATATAAGAATCAGTAGTCTCGCAAAGGTAAGCTGGAGCAATGCCATTTACTGTCTTATAGGTCAGAAGTAAGATTTTATAATTAACTCTAAATGTAACTGTAAGCTAGAGCATCAATTTAAGTGCAACTGTTATATGGTCATACTTCCCAGTTCCGTTTTTTTTTTTCCATTTAGCTGACACTTTTCTCCAAAGTGACTTACAGTGTTAAGGTATTTACAATTATTTGACCTTTTAGACAGCTGGGTAATTTTACTGGAGTAATTTAGGGTAAGTATCTTGCTCAAGTGTACTACAGCCAGAGGTGGGGATTCAGTGTGCAACCTTTGGATCCAAAGGCAGTAGCTCTAACTGCTACACTACCAGTTGTCCCTTTCTTGAAATTCTTGCAGCAGCATTTTGTACCAACTGTAGCCTGGATACATTCTGGTACAGACAGGGTGATAAAAAAGCATTACATTAGCCCAGCCTACTTGAAACAAAAGCATGAATCAATCTCTGAGGCGTGGGATGGGGTGCTGTGACCGACGGATACAGCACTCGAGTCAAATGATTTATTAGGAAGGATGCGCTTCTGAGTCATCTGTTTGGGTGTGTGTGCATATGTACCACAGCTGTTTCTCACCTTTTTTCCAGGAGGTCATCGCTGGCTTCCTCTACAGTCTGCTGATCCTGACTGTGTTCCACCCGGCACTGCATGCAATTGACCACTTCTACCAGACGTACAGCTACGCGCCGCTTGTCATTGTCGCCCTGCACGTGGGCCTTGGCCTCTTGGCTTTTAGCCTGGACACCTGGAGCACATCCCGTGGTGACACTGCCCAGGCCCTCAGCACTGCAATGGGTGCAGCCCTGGCATCACACCTCAACCATCAGTTGGGCCTCATGCCCGACCCACCTATGTCCCACCTGCCCTTCTCCATACCTCCTCTGAGTGGTGCCCTGCTGTGCCGGTCCCTGCTTCGCCTGCTGCTGGGTGTGGCGGTGCTGTTGGCCACAAGGGCACTCATGAAGGCCCTCACCATTCCACTGGTTTGCCGCATTTTCGGGATCCCATGCAACGATGTGCGCAAGGCTCGACAACTCATGGAGGTGGAGCTCCCATACCGATACATTGTGTATGGCACAGTGGGTTTCAGTTGCATCTTCCTGGTGCCGCTCTTGTTCGTGTGGCTCAACCTGTCCTAAAGTCAAATACCTGGGATTGGACGCTCAGCGGAACAAAGACAGACTAGGCCAAGCACTCATGTACTCATTAGTTTAGTTTTTCCGTTCTTTTCATCATTTCTATTAATTTCAGTGTGATTTAGGAGCATGGGTGAGCCCAAAGGGAGCCCTGTGTCCTGAACTTAGTGTCTTCGGTGTGTGTATCAGGGTCATGCATGACAGGTTATGGGAAGATGGCATGGGGTTTGGCTGCTTTGGCTGTGTGTTTTTGGTGTTGGATCCAGTATGAGCTCTGTCTCATGACAGAGCGTGTGTGATTAAGCCCACTGGAATGCAGCACAGAGGGCACAGATTCTCCCCAGCCCATCCAAAAGAGTCTCTTGAGCTATCCAGGCTTTTTGTTGGAAGGAGCATTTTTTTACCAACAAAAAAGGACTCATGGGATGTAGTGCCTCAGTTCATGGGCAGCACTAACCAGCAATGTGGGAGAGTCCTGGGTGAGGCCTAAGTAGAAGGTGAGCATACCTGACCACAGAGCGGAGCAACTAATACCTGTGGACATTTGTTATATTGTCTGATGATAGAATAGCACTTAACTTCATCTTTTGGTTCTCACCTTTCTGTTCTTGTTCTGCGTGACTCTTGTATGAATGGCTAAAATGTTAAAACGCAATAAGAATTGCTGATTATTTCACTTTAACCAACATTGGTGGTTGGAAGAAGGTTCTGACTGCTGCTAATTGAAGCTGTTTTGTTCAGTATTTTTTATCTTATTCCTCAACTTACATGGAAGTAACAAGGAGAGCCACAGTGTCTTGGTCAATTTTCAGTATTTAAATCCAGAAAGAAAAATGAATGAGTATGTGACTACAAATAAGTACTCGATGCGGCTTCAACAATTGGCCATGCTCAGTTTTTGTTTGATCTGTATGTCTTTCAGTGGAAATCTGCACCAAAACTATATAAATACATCATAGCTTGAACACAAACATTGATCAAGGAGACATGGACTTGCTTTTTACTCTATTAGTTGCTGCTGTACTTCATTACTGTATATACTGTACCATTGTGCCTTCACTGGATGAGACCCAACCATGAAACTGCACTGCTCTACTGTACAAAATTGTGGAACATTGTCAGGTAAAACAACCAAAACATTTCATATGCAAAAAAGGTATTTTTTTTTTTTTTTTTACTTTGTTAGCTGTTGCACATGTAATCGTGGATGTATAAAAACAAAACTTAATATTTATCTGTCTTGTAATTTCAGTGTTCTGTTTGTTAGAGTTGTTCACCATTTGATCTTTAAAAAAAATCACAATTTCAATATTTGAAATAATATATGGACATAAGAGGTTTGATAACCTTTGATTACATAAACAGTATTTTATTCTAAATGCAGATTTGGTAAGGCAGTGTCCTAAACTGTGCCATCTTCCAGTATGACACCATTATCATTAGTTGCTCTTGAGTGGCTAGTTAATTGATTCAATGAAACCCCCAAATGAAATCAAGTATATAATGGGCAATCGCACGACCAAAATCCGCTCCATCTTTTAACAGTCCTTATTACAGGTTTAGCTGATTTCAGTTTCTGCCTGTAGGTTGGTATAAGATGAACCAGACAGTGATCAGAGAGCCCCAATGCTGCCCGTGGGACAGAGTGATATGCATCTTTTATTGTGGTGTAACAGTGGTCCAGTATATTACTGTCTCTGGTAGGACATGTAACGTGCTGTCTGTATTTTGGGAGTTCACGGGAGAGATTTGCTTTGTTAAAGTCCCCGAGAATGATTATTCCAGTCATGTGAGGTTGGCTGTGTGTGTTGTATGGACATAGGAAAGTGGCTCAGATAGCCTTGTTGGCCTGAGTGGTGACCAGTCCAGGGGACACTTGCAAGGTAGATATGCTGGGACCTCATTTGATACAGCCTTCTATCAACTTCTCTTGTTTCGATCAAGAAAGTGATCCCACTCTTTACTCGACACAACGCAGGCCTTCGTGACAGTCACCACTACGCTGCTGAACTGACTTCATAACATAACCACTGGCTTCTGCCTACATTGGCTCCTGTTCACTGCATTGCCGAGTTACCTCCAGGCAGGTAAGCATGTGTGTGAAAACTGGAATGTTGAAAGCAACACCCATTTGTCATACTTAGCATTGGGAAAGTTGACATAAAGCCAGTCCATACTGACCGACCTGACCATATTTGGTTGATCTGCCTTAACTGTCCACTCTGACCCCACTGGGTTCACTCTGCAGAGGTGTCCACTTGACACTTGTGTGTTCTCATGTAAAAATGGCAAATAAACAGACATATAAATATCATTAGTGGTGTGCCTATTGTTGTTCAAGATGATCTTGATATTCTGTCTTTCCTGGCTGCTGTTTCTGCAACAAAGCAGGATGAAAAGGCTGTCCTCAGGAGGTAAGCTGCTTATCGAGAAAGCAGCTGTGATGGAAGTAGACACTGAAGAGTGAAGCAGAGGCCTGTCTTACTGTCCCTTTGATGGAAATGATGCAAATGAATGAATGAATGAATGAATGAGCTTTATTGCCAGGTATGTTTACACATACAAGGAATTTGTCTTGGTGACAGAAACTTCCATAGCACAGACAGAATGACAGTGATGAGACACAGATAATAAAAGTAGAGTGGGCTAATAAAAGATAAAAAAATATATACAGAGAGTATAAAGTACACAATATACAGAATAGACACTAGACATTATATGTTTGTGCAGGTATGTTATATACAATGCAAGGGAAAGTAAATAAGAGATATGATGTGAAAAATAAATATAAATATAAATAGCATTGTTTATTGCACCAGTTTACTCCCTAGGGGGCATTTAGCTGTTCATGAGGTGGATGGCCTGAGGAAAGAAACTTTTCCTGTGCCTGGCTGTCCTGGTGCTCAGTGTCCTGTAGCACCGGCCAGATGGCAAAAGTTCAAAGAGGAAGTGGCCTGGGTGCAAAGGGTCTAGGACAGTGGTTCTCAACCTTTTGGAACTTAAGCCCCCCCGAAACCTCTCCTATTATGTGGCACGCCCCCCCCCCCCGATGACTAGATATATAATTTTTTTTTATTTTTTGTTTTTTGTACGTTTGTTTTTACTTTTTTAACTTTTATGTTTTCTTTTCTTTTAAAACTATATGAAGGATAATAGTGGAACACGCCCTTAATTTTTCAAAAATGTTTTTGAACAATATAGAACTAATTTGTAACATTGCGTGTAATGTAATGTGATATGCAAACTGGGATGTAGGGTGTGTTTCTCTTGCCATGCCATTATAAATTAGTGGGAAATCTGCGCTTGCTTCTTTTTACAAAGAAGCACAATGCGCGGTTCAGTGTTGGACAGTGCAAGCCTGAGGTCATCCTCCAGCTGCAGACGGTTTCAGTTTTTTGTTTTTAACGCAGTCAATTTTGAAAACCCGGCCTTGCACAAATACGTTGAGGTGAATGGAAGCAGCAATTTAACGGTGGCGTCAGACAACTGAGGATATTCAGTCATCACAGTCAACCAAAAAGAAGGCAGAGCAAGAGCTATAGACTTTTTAGCTGGAGGTGCTGACAATGGACCATCGCCACAACTCCTTTTAGCACGTGTGATGAACTTATCCATAACAATTTATCACCATGGATTGGTTGACTGGTATCTCTGACATTCTGACTCGTGTCTACACTGCCAGCTATACATAAAAAGCGGGCTTAAGCTCCGCCTCTCAACTCAGAAAGAAAATGCAGAGGGAGAAGGAACGCGTTTTTAAAATATTTTTTAATTATAATTATTCTTAATTTTTTTAAATTATATTTTTTCAATAATGAAGAGATTTTTACATAGATTTTTATAGGTTTTTCATTTTTATGCACATTATAATTGAAAAGCAATAAAATACACTGAGTACCCAAATTATGACCTGTCTCTGTGCTTTTTTCTTGGAAACAATTTGCACCCCCCCTCCGATCGGCGCGCCCTCTCTGTTGAGAACCAATGGTCTAGAATGATTTTGCCAGCCCTTTCTCTCACTCTGGACGAGTACAATTCTTGGAGAGTGGGGGGTGTGCCGATGATTCCTCCAGCCGTCCGGACTATTCGCTGTAATCTTCTGAGGTCTGATTTTGTAGCTGAGCAGAACCAAACAGTTATAGAGGTGCAGAGGACAGACTGGATGACTGCAGAGTAGAATTGCATCAGCAGCCTCTGTGGCAGATTGAACTTCCTCAGCTGGCGAAGGAAGTACAACCTCTGCTGGGCCTTCTTCACAATGGAGTCTATCTGGAGCTCCCACTTCAGGTCCTGTGAGATGGTGGTGCCCAGGAATGACTCCACTGTTGCCACAGTGCTGTTCATGATGGTGAGTGGGGGTAATGCTGGGGTGTTTCTCCTAAGGTCCACAATCATCTCTGCCGTTTAGAGCGTGTTCAGCTCCAGGTTGTTATGACTGCACCAGACAGCCAGTTGTTTAACCTCCTCTCTGTAAGCAGACTCGTCGCCATCCCGGATGAGGCCGATGAGTGTGGTGTCATCTGTGAACTTCAACAGCTTGACAGAGGGGTCTTTTGCAGTGCAGTCGTTGGTGTACAGGGAGAAGAGCGGTGGGGAGAGCACACATCCCTGGGTGGCACCAATACTGATCGTACGACTCTTGGATGAGAATTTTCCCAGCCTCACTAGCTGCTGCCTGTCCATCAGGAAGTTGGTGATCCACTGACAGATGGAGGTGGGCACAGAGAGTTGGGGTAATTTGGACAGGAGGAGGTGTGGGATGATGGTGTTGAAGGCCAAGCTGAAGTCCACAGATAGAATCCTCACATAAGTCCTTGGTTTGTCCAGATGTTGCAGGATGTAGTGCAGTCCCATGTTGACTGCATCATCCACAGACCTGTTTGCCCGATAAGGAAACTGCAGCGGGTCCAGTAAGGGTCCAGTAATGTCCTTCAGGTAGGCCAACACCAGTTTTTCAAATGACTTCATGACCACAGACATTACGACAACAGGTCTGTAGTCATCAAGTCCTGTGATTTTGGGTTTCTTTGGAATGGGGATGATAGTGAAGCGTTTGAAGCAGGAAGGTACTTCACACAGCTCCAGTGTTGTGTTGAAGATCTGTGTGAAGATAGGGGCCAGCTGGTCAGCACAGATTTTTGGACAGGCTGGTGAAACACCATCTGGGCCTGGTGCTTTCCTTGTCTTCTGTTTAAGGAAGACCCAACGCACCTCCTCTTCACAGATCAAAGGTGCAGGAGGGGGGAGGTGGGGGTTACTGGAGGTGTTAATCAGTGAATGGAGAGAAGATCGGGAATGGGCGTGGGGTGTGAGACAGGGTTTTTCAAACTTGCAATAAAACTCATTCAAATCGTCGGCCAGTTGTTAAGTTGACACGGTGCTGGGGGATGGTGTCTTGTAATTGGTGATGTCTTTCAGGCCTTTCCACACTGATGCTGGGTCATTGGCTGAAAACAGTTTTTTCAGCTTTTCAGAGTAGTTACTCTTAGCCACGCTCATCTCCTTTGTCAGTGTGTTTTCGGCCTGTTTATACAAGACTCTGTCCCCATTCCTGCAGACGTCTTCTTTGGCCTGACAAAACTGTTTGAGTTTTGTAGTGAACCACGGTTTGTCATTGTTGTATGTTAAATGAGTCCTGGTAGGGATGCACATATCCTCACAGAAACTGATATATGATGTTACAGAGTCTGTGAGCTCATCCAGATCGCTAGCAGCAGCCTCAAAAACACTCCAATCGGTGCACTCGAAGCAGGCTTGTAAGTCCCGCTCTGCTTCCTCAGTCCATCTTTTAACAGTCCTTATTACAGATTTAGCTGATTTCAGTTTCTGCCTGTAGGTCGGTATAAGATGAACCAGACAGTGATCAGAGAGCCCCAAGGCTGCCCGTGGGACAGAATGATATGCATCCTTTATTGTGGTGTAACAGTGGTCCAGTATATTACTGTTTCTGGTAGGACATGTAACGTGCTGTCTGTATTTTGGGAGTTCACGGGAGAGATTTGCTTTGTTAAAATCCCCGAGAATGATTATTACAGAGTCCGGGTGTTGTTGCTCTGTGTCTGCAATCTGATCGGCCAGCTGTTGCAGCGTTGTGTTCACATACGCTTGCGGTGGAATGTAAACGCTTACGAGATGAACAAGGAAAACTCCCGCGGCAAGTAAAATGGCTTACAGTTGATGAAGAGCGCTTCTAGGTCGGGACAGCACATCTTCTTCAACGCTTTTACATCTGTACACCACCTTGCTTTCGTTGATGTAGAAGCATGTCCCACCGCCATGTGATTTCCCTCCTGATTCAGCGTCCCGATCCGCTCTGAACAGCTGGAAGCCCGGCAGATGTATCGTGCTGTCCGGAATGGCTTCATTCAGCCAAGTTTCTGTGAAACACAGAACGGCAGAGTTTAAGAAGTCCTTGTTTTTTTGGGACAGGAGGAAAAGTTGGTCCATTTTGTTGGGTAGGGAGCGGAGGTCCGCCAGATGGATACTAGGCAGCGCGGTTCTGAAGCCGCACTTTCGGAGCTTTAGCGCGCTGGCTCAATAAGCGATGCAGAGAACATAGTAATTCTAAGATTTTGGAATTATAAAGATTGAAATTAATAAACATTAACTCCCCCACAGCTCATTGTGCAATGGACTTGCTGTATATATTTCTATTGTCCTATTTATTTCGATGCACTGTGCTATCAACACTTAGCTCACGCGTAAAAGGTGAGTGCATGGGATAACAACTTCTCATTTGGTTATAGGTTTGAATCCCACTCACAGTGCGCAGTGTTTGTTCTCCCTGTGTTTGTAAACCTACAGATATTGCGAAGAGGTGATGGTAAATGCTAAGTGATGCATGGAATATCATCTTGACATGAGGGTCACAGAGGTTTGGTACCTATCCAGGAAGGAGGGGCTAGGCCCTGTGTCTTTTACTTTGTAAAGTACATGGGCATTATGCCATTAGTGATGCAGTGTGGCATTACAAATATTTGATCCTGGATTACCTTTGTTTGATTGCAAGACTTATTTACACTAGTGAAAGTTGTAAGGATGCCCTCGGGTCAGATCCTGCTGGAGTTATCCCAGTCATGTCCTGCTGGGAGGAAAATGTGGAGCAGGCCATATTGGAGGGAATATACTGTATATCATGGCTGGCCTAGGAACACAAGAGGACCTCCCAGGAGGAGCTGAAGATAGTGGCTGGAGAAAGGAAGGTGGGGGCCTGTCTGCTCAGCCTGCTACTGCCGTGACCTTTACCCAGAGGAAGCAGGAGGCAGGAGAAAACTGCTTCACTAAGGATATTCATGGTATTAAAATGGCTTATATTATTAAATAACTTGGTTAGTAGTTTGATGTTTACAGTATGTATACGAAGGTTAATGGGAAGCAGATAGTACAGTGGTAAGAGTTGCTGACTTGGGATGAAAGGACCCAGCTTTAATCCCATCTCCTATTGTAGTCATCACTGTAATTAAAGTGTAGCATCTACTGATAGAACCTCATAGCTGTAGGGTTGTAGGTTGAAATCTTAGAAAGTGGAGCCATTTTCTGCCACCAGGTGATAAATACAAATAACTATCTACAAAAGACCATTGTTCAACCTTTAGTCTCTTTTGCATTTTTCTTTAAACAAAGCACAAAAGACCTGTGTGTTTCAGTAATGACTAAAAACACACACACACACACACACACACACACACACTTTCTGAACCGCTTGTCCCATACAGGGTTACGGGAAACCGGAGCCTACCCGGCAACACAGGGCATAAGGCCAGAGAGGGAGGGGACACACCCAGGACGGGACGCCAATCCATCACAAGGCACCCCAAGCGGGACTAGAACCCCAGACCCACTGGAGAGCAGGACCCAGTCCAACCCACTGCGCCACCGCGCCCCCTCCTGACTAAAAACAGAGAAATAAAATTGAGAAAAGTGGGTAGAAATTAGACGGTGGCGCAGTGGGTTGGACCGGCTCCTGCTCTCCGGTGGGTCTGGGGTTTGAATCCCGCTTGGGGTGCCTTGCGAGGGACTGGTGTCCTTCCCTGGGTGTGTCCTCTCCCCCCTCCAGCCTTATGCCCTGTGTTGCTGGGTTATGCCCTGGTTCCCCGTGACCCTGTATGAGACAAGCGGTTCAGAAAGTGTGTGTGGGTAGAAATTATTGCAATTGTCCTTGAAATAGTGAGCATGCAAACCATTCCGCTCTTTGTACAGCTTTTCTTACAGAATTCAGGGCCAGAGGCTTCCGGAGTATCGGAGTCCATTTCTCTGGTGGAAGTCACTGAGGCAGTTGGAAAGCTCCACCATGCCAAAGCACAAGGGATGGATGAGATTCGCCTAGAACTGCTTAAGGCCCTGGATGTTGTGGGACTGTCATGGCTGACACTCCTCTGCAATTTTGCATGGACCTCGGGGACAGTGCCTTTGCATTGGCAAACTGGGGTGGTGGTCCTTGTCTTTAAGAAAGGGGACCAGAGAGTGTGTGCTAACTATCACACTTCTCAGTCTCCCTGGGAAAGTCTATGCCAAGGTACTGGAGAGAAGGCTCTGGCTGATAGTTAAACCTCGGATTGAAGAGGAACAATGCGGATTCCGTCCTGGCCGTGGAACAGTGGACCAGCTTTTCACCATTTCATGGATAATTAAGGGGGCATGGGAGTTTGCTAATCCAGTTTACATGTGTTTTGTGGATTTGGAGAAGGCCTACAACTGTGTTCCCCGAGAAATTCTGTGGGAGGTGCTTTGGGAGTATGGGGTGCCGGGGCCACTACTGTGAGCCATTCGGTCTCTGTACACACAGAGCGAGAGCTGTGTCTGTATATTCGGCATTAAGTCAAGCCTGTTCAGTGTGAGTGTTGGACTCCACCAAGGTTGTGCCTTGTCTCTATTCCTTTTTGTGGTTTTCATGGACAGGATATCAAGGTGCAGCTGAGGTCAGGAGGGCATTCTATGTGGGGGCAGGAAGATGATGTCTCTGCTTTTTGCGGATGATGTTGTCCTTTGGCACCGTTACTTGAATGCCTCCAGCACACACTGGAACAGTTTGCAGCCAAGTGTGAAGCAGATGGTATGAGGATCAGCACCTCCAATTCTGAGTCCATGGTTCTCTCACGGAAAAGGTTCCTCCACAGTGTGTGAATGACACAGAGAGAGTGTGTTCCACTGATGTATGGATGAGTGACCCAGTGTAAGTAGTGTATCTAGCAGTGTAAGTCACCTTGGTGAATAAGGTGTGTGGGCTAGTAACACTACATACTATCCATTGTAAGTCGCTTTGGAGAAAAGCATCTGCTAAGTGAACAAATGTAAAGTTATACAATGCTTTGGAAAAAGTGTCAGCTAAATTCAGTTTATTTTCATAGAGCACTCTTGTCACGCAATGACACAGAACTCAATCAATGTCATGTAAATGTAAAATGTCATTGCCGTAATCTGTTTAAATAAACCCTGTGCTTGTGGTCCTGTTGTTGTCATGAACCACGTTGCAGCCTTTCAAGTTCGCAAATGACGAGACCGACTCCTGGGTTTCTAACAAAACGTTACATTTAATTAAAATACCAACAAATATCCGTCGCTCCACTTGTACACTCTGAGGCAGTACACTCTTCTTCACTACTTTTACATTTACGCAAAAAGACCAAGGAACGTAATTAACGTATGGACATCTAGTGGCAGTTCTATAAATCGCATTTCAAATTGTACAATTAAACTCAATGCCAATCATTCATCAGCAATTACAAGTTAACAACCAAATACAAACAATAAAATACAACATCCTCCCCCCCTATGAAGACCGTAACACCATCAAATTTCTAAAGGATATAAACGCTGAACAGGTCTTCTTAGCACAGTCCCAGCTGGAAGATGCACAGTGCACGACCTCACACGTCCATCTCTGCCTGGGATCAGCTCCTTTATTATCCCAGTTTTCCAGATCTGTCGTGGCATTCGGTCATCTCGGTATCTTATTGGCATGTGCAGACTTCAAGTCTAACAGATACTCCGTTCTCCATCGCTTCCAGTACTCATTCAGAAGCTTCTGACGATATTTCCATCTTCGTGTGAGTTCCTCTTTGCCAACGTTGGTGGCTTGACTCTCAATGTGGAAAGACTTTGGTGGTAAAGAAGTAAGTCTTTTCCCAACAAGAAAATGTGCTGGTGTCAACGGTTGAGGCTCTTCCAACTCACTGTACACAAATGTGAGCGGCCTTGAATTGGATATAGCCTCCACCTCTGTCAACAACGAAGACAATTCTTCAAAACTCAGTGAAGCTCTCCCCATCACTCTTTTCAGGCTTGTTTTCACTGATCGGATTAACCGTTCCCAGAATCCACCCCACCAAGGTACTCTTTCTGCAATGAACTTCCACCTGATGCCGTTTGAGGAAAAATATTCCTGAAGCTCAGGCTCTTTAATTGCTGCCCAGAGTTCTCTGAGATCATGATCAGCCCTTTTGAAGGTTTGAGCATTGTCTGAGTAGATGACTCTGCAGAGGCCACGCCTGGACACGAACCTTTTTAGAGCCAGGAGGAATTTTTCTGTGGACAAGTCTGACAACAACTCTAAGTGTACCGCTCGTGTCACAGCACAGGTGAACAATGCAATGTATGCCTTTTCTACGGTGGTCCGAGTTTTCACATAAAGAGGGCCAGCAAAGTCAATGCCTGTAATTTCAAATGGAGGCGCTTCAACAATCCTGTCCCTCGGTAGGGGTGCAGTCACCTGCTGAGCTGGGGTTGCTGTGAACCTTTTGCAGATCATGCAGGCAGATATGATCTTCTTTACCTTCCGTCTGGCACCTGGGATCCAGTATCTTTCTCTCAGCTGGACCAATGTGTCCCTGACCCCTGAATGCATTACCTTGTTGTGGCAACACATAACCAGCATGTCAGACAGTCGGTGGTTGGTAGGTAGCAGCCATGGATGCTGCTCTCTCTCACTCAATCTTGACTGTTGCAACCTTCCTCCCACACATATTACTCCATACTCATCAAGGAAAGGGTTAAGGTCTCTGATTTTTGAGTCCTTGTGAATATTCTGCCCTGTCTTCAATTCATTTATTTCTCTGGCAAACACGTTGCCTTGTGCCTCCTGAATCCACAATCTTTCAGCTTCTGACAGCTCCTCTGCTGTGAGGTCTCCTCGTTTCTTGTCTTGAGCACGACAATTATGGACAAATCGTCTGATCCAAGCAGTGACTCTTAAAACAGTGGTAAGCTTACTGAATGCTTCTAGTTGTAGTAGTGGTTCAGACTGAGTCACTTCAGTGTTGCTAAGCTGGACTGTCACTTGACATGGCTTCATCTCAGACTTCAATTCTTCCTCAGAACACCCTTCCACTGTTGATTCTGGTTGTGTTGGTGATGTTAGGAAAGGTGGACCTGACCACCACAACCCATCTCCTTTCAGCTTGGATGCTGTCTGTCCTCTTGTGATAAGGTCCGCTGGGTTGAGCTTACCACAACAATGTGACCATGATTCTGGTGCTGTCAGTGACTGTATTTCTGTGACTCTGTTCGCAACGAACTGCTTCCATTTTTGTGCTGAGCCACGAATCCACTGAATAACTATCATGGAATCTGACCACAAACAAAGCTGGGATGGCATCATGTTCAGAATCTTTAACAAGTTGCTCTCTACTCTAGCTCCAACTAAAGCTCCCATCAACTCCAAACGTGGTAGAGTTAGTTTCTTTATAGGAGCCACTCTCGATTTGGATGCAACAAAACTGGTGACAGTTCTTCCATCCTTAGTTCGTCCTTGGAGGTATGCAACTGCTCCATATGCCCTTTCACTGGCATCACTGAAGACATGAAGAAGTGGGGATTGCGCATTCTGCCAGTCGCTTACTCCGTACCACCTCGGAATGACAATCTGATGCAGCTGTGGGAGCTCCATGCACCATTGTTGCCACTCATGACTGAGGTCTTCTGGCAGCTCCTCGTCCCATCCTAAGCCCCTTTGTCACATGTCTTGGAAAAGGCACTTAACTCGTATAGTGAATGGTGCCAGGAAACCTATGGGATCGAATATTCTAGCTGATGATTTTAGGACGCTTCTTTTCGTGTTACCCTGCTCCTTTAAGATGCTCATCAGTTGTCTAAGGTCAAAGACAAAATCATCACTATCTGGCCTCCACACCAACCCAAGCACCTTTAGCACGCAACCATGTGCTTCAGGTTCTGGCATACATTCAAATCCACCATTCAGCCACTTAGCCTTCAGTTCTGCAGAATTCGTCATCCACTTACACAAGTTCATGCTGGCTGTGGACAAGATCTCCTTTGCTCCTGATGTCAACATATAAGCCTCGTCAATATCCTCTGCGCTGGCAATCAGATCATCTACATAAAGGCAGGTTTCTAGAATGTTAACAGCATGTGGACGGCTGTTTCTGTACCCTTGTAGATGATGCCGGATAGTGGCTGCTAGCAGGAATGGGCTTGAGGAAACCCCAAACATGACACGAGCCATCCTCATCTTGCGTGGCCTTGTGTTCTCAGTGTCAGGTGGTCCTGTTATCCATAAAAATCTTAAGGCATCTCTGTCTTTCGTTGCAATGGATATCTGTAGGAAAGCCCTTGTAATGTCTGCTGTGAATGCAACTGGATGCAGTCTAAATTTCACTAAAATGCTTAAAAGGTCTGGATTAAGGTTTGGACCGGTCAGTAAACAATCGTTAAGAGATGGACTGCCATGCTCATGAGAGGAGGCATCAAAGACCACTCTCAGTTTAGTTGTCATTTTGTCTTCTCTGATAACAGCATGATGGGGCAAGTAATACATTACATTGTCCTCCGTCACCTGTGAACAGTTGTCTTCTGGGACATCTTCACACACCCCCTGCTGTAGATAATCCTCAATGACATCATTGTATCTCTTGAACAATACTACATCTGTTCTCAGTTTCCTTTGCAGTCCATCGAGTCTTTTCTGGGCAATTCTGAAATTGTCTGGGAGGTGTGGGGCATTTTGCTTCCACGGTAACCCTACCTCATATCGCCCTCTAATATATTTGACTGACTCCTCAAAGCTCTGTCTAGCTTCGCGGTCATCTGCGCTGTCCCCATCTCCCTGTGTTATGCCAAGGGAATCCAATTCCCAGAACATGCGCAGCTGCTTTGAGACTTCATTGCATTCACTTATTCCAATGTTCATACAAGCAACCTCACCCATATTTGAAGCAGAGACTGGTCCCTGTACTGCCCAGCCAAATATTGTTTCTACAGCTACTAGGGCTTCTGATATTCGCTCTACTCTTCCTGACAATATCTTCCAGTAGTAATCGGCGCCAATCAGTACGGATATTTCTGGCTCCTCCCTGCTATCGACTGAGACATCTGCTAGTGGTAGGCCTCTCTTCTCTAGCTGGTGTCGAATGTGTTCACCAGGCACCTTCATAATTGCAGTGCACACTTGCGGTGTCTCAATGGCTTCAATCTCTATTTTCTGTTCCTTATTCCAGACATTCTCCAGCACTAATTTTACAACATTTCTCACAGCCGTTACCGGGTTCTCAGAACCAAAGGTATGCAACTTTAGAGTCTCCCTCCTTTGAACTGGTAGACCCAAAATCTTTACCTGCTTCTCGTGGATGAAACTTCGTTGGCTCCCACCATCCATTAAACAGCGCACCGCCTTCCGTCCGCTGGGTCCTTCAGTCCATGCTCTCACTGTTTGCAAGAGCACAGTGTTCTGACCCTTCGTGTGTGTGTTTGCAGTACGGGGCATAACGGATGAAATTAGTGCATCTGTAGAACCTTCAGTGTCATTGGGGGCTTCTGCTTGTTTGGCCTTGTCACACAATGTAGCGTGGTGTCTTCTGCCACAAGCAGTGCATGACACACCCTTTGTTTTGCAAACCTTTGCGATGTGTCGTGGTCGTAGGCAAATAAAGCACCTCCCCATTTTCTTTAATTTCTCTTTTCGGGTGTTCACTGTGTCATCCGTGCACGCTTCTGATTTGTGGCTTGTGCTATCACAGAATATACAAGTAAGAGGTGCGGTCGAACTGCCTGTGTGGAGAGCTGCGGCTGTAGGCACATTTGCCCTTCTGACCCTTGTCTCGCTCCGTACATCTACTTTACAGTGTTGCTTGTGAGAAGCCTGTACATCCTTGGTTATGGTTCCTGCGTCAGTCAAGTGCATCGCACGCTCTCTACTTTCAACCTCCCATTGCAGAAAAGTAACAAGCTCAAGAACCTTCCATTCATGACCTGGACTCATTTTGCGGGTGTACTCAAGGGCAAGATCATCTGGTATCATTTGAAGCAGTATGGGGCACAATAATCCTCCATAAGTGTCTGATACAACACCTAAGGATTCTAAACTTCTGATCTGTACCTCACATTCGTCATACAGTTGTCTTAATGCTTCAACGTCGGAAGATTTCTTTACTGGAGTCAATTTCAATAATTTGGACATGTGCGCACTCACCACAAGGTCCTTTCTTCCAAATCTTTCCTTCAGCATATCAACTGCTGTGTCATAATTGCTGTCCGATATCTTTAATCCTGCAACAGCTCGGGCAGCAGGTCCAGTGAGGTATGACTTCAAGTAAGCAAATTTCTCCGTTTTGCTTAATTCTCTGTTTTCATGGATAGCAGTTTCAAACTGATCCCAGAACTCTTGCCAAAGACATACTTCTCCGTTAAATTTACTTATAGACAGCTTCGGTAATTTCACCGATGATCTATTAGTTAATATGTCTGTATGCGTACTCACATCACTTAGCCGGGCCGCCCTTACTCCTTCCGCCGCTTCAGTCTGACGTTCAATCAGCCTGGCAGCACGGGTTTTCCACAGACTGATGTGGTCCTGATAGTCTGCGGTTTTCGCGACATCTGCATCTAGCTCGTCTATTGGTATTTCGTCTTCTATGTCTTTATCCAATTCGCGGAGATTCTCCTCCTTAATGGAGAGCATGGACAACAACTCTCTCAAACGGTCGCCATTCACGTTGTCCTTACATGTTTCTTCTTCTAGAGACCGGAGTAGTTTCGTTGCGGATGCCCGCAAAACTCCGCGTTTATGTTTCAGCCTCTGTAGTCGGTCCGACATTTTCTCTTTCACCTTCGCGGCTAGGTGCAACGAGCTATCCGTTTAGTTCGCCTCTTCCCGGGTTTCGGCACCAAAAAATGTTGTTGTCACGAACCACGTTGCAGCCTTTCAAGTTCGCAAATGACGAGACCGACTCCTGGGTTTCTAACAAAACGTTACATTTAATTAAAATACCAACAAATATCCGTCGCTCCACTTGTACACTCTGAGGCAGTACACTCTTCTTCACTACTTTTACATTTACGCAAAAAGACCAAGGAACGTAATTAACGTATGGACATCTAGTGGCAGTTCTATAAATCGCATTTCAAATTGTACAATTAAACTCAATGCCAATCATTCATCAGCAATTACAAGTTAACAACCAAATACAAACAATAAAATACAACAGGTCCATAGCCTTTCTAGTTTTATAAATGTTAAATACTGGAAGAAGCATTATGCTGATCTTCAAAATTTAGGATTAGGTCTTGTAACACAGGAGCAAGGACTGAAAAGATCACTGACTGGAAAGGCCTCTGTGGTTCCCCCAGGTGGTGGGGATGGCCCATAGAAAGTGACGATGGAAAAAAGGTAGATGTGTACTAGCTCCAATATTAATTTCCATACATGTGGTGTTGTGTGTGGCTGGAAACGACACATCTGTAAACTTGGCTGCTGTTTCAAATACCCTTTTGTGACCACACACAGCTCTCTGATCTTACAAGAGTTTGTATTTTTCTGGGGTTAAAGGAAAAAGCCACATACACACAGATGGTGACTTTGGTCACTTTTTGCGAAGAAACAGCTGTGCTATGGGACATTACCTGCGTAGCACCACTAGACAGATCTATTGAGGACTCGGGGTAGACTGCTATTCAGTGTTTTTGGAGGTTCTGAGTTACTGCATGCATACGGTTCAGAATAGAGTGTGGTTTTATGCTAGATCTCCGTGTCTTTATTTCTGTACCCTGAAAAATAGTGTCAGAAGTGAGTCTTACTCCTTTCACCACCGAGTGATTTCATCTTTGTACCAAACGGTTTAGATAGACAAATTTGCAACAGTTTGTCCGTTTCAGTGAGCAGTCAGCCGCTTTTCAGCATCCTGAGGAGTGATGGCCCCAACAATATCCCACCACTTGCAACGACTGAGCTTGTGGGAAATGTCTGTGCAAATTGCGAAATGTTTCAAGCAGAACTTGAGGACTACTACGGCCTTCTTGGAGAAAGAGAAGTACGTGCAGGCTGCCACGTCAAGGGCTGTGATGGGCGATGAATTCCGTCACGTGTATGAGCAGTCTCAAACTGAGTCCTGACTCTTGAACGACGTAACGACATCGGCCATGAGTGTTATTCTGGACGACCTTCAGACCAGTGAAAAGTGTGATATACGTGGTACGTGTTATGCTGCAAACAGGAGGAAGGTGAGCCAGTTGATAGTTTTATTACTTGTTTGAGTGAAAAGGCTGCTAGACGTGAAAATGGTGCATTGAAAGACGAACTGATAAGGGATAAAATCGTGCTGAGCATAGCAGATGAGAACACACACCTGTGCTTGTTGAAGGAGCGAAATTTAACACCAAATGACGCTTGTGAGACGTGCAGAGCAACAGAACTGATCGGTATGAGGCTGAAATCCGTGCTAGTAGACAAGCCACGTATTGACAATGTTAATATTGCATGCAAGCAAGCGATAAGCCGAACCGCCCTGCACAGCCCACATAGCACTCTGCCCCTGCATGCTGGTACTGTAGCTCAAACAACTCCAGAGGGAGAGAACACAGCCCGCTAATAAGAAACCGTGCAAAACTTGTGGCACTAATAATCTCTTTGCACGAGTCTGCTTGAAAATCTGGAAAAAGCAGCCGGATGGGAAGATATGCAGCACTAGCAGTGCAGATCCTAACTTGAGGAGTGAGAAGTACACAGAAGTTTTCATCCCTGAATACAGTAGCTCAGTGTGCCAGAGGTCATAAATGGATTTTAACTTTTGTTTTAACCACATGCCTCTGTGGTGTCAGATAGATTCAGGGGCCACCTATGATTTGATGACCTTTAAGGATAAGATGCTGCTTGCTCTGAGAGTTCAGCTACTGTCAAATTATTCATGGCAGCTCATGACCTTGTTTGGACTTTTTGTGACACATGACACTATCTGTGTCAGGAGACACAAAGTAGAGTTTGGGACTGTGGAGACTGACCAGCAGCTTTTGCTGTCTGGCTCCACATGCGAATGCTTTGGCCTCCTTCACATCACCATACCTGCAGATCCCCATGTCATAGATGCCAGTGTACCATGTAACCCCTAAACAGAGTGTTACTCCTCAGGACATATCCTGGAATCCATGTCAGGCAAGATCCTTTCTCAGCTGGATATGTCAGTAAAGCACCCAGAAACATTTCAGTTTCCATGAAAGCCCCAATGACAGCTTGATCAGTATGAAGCAGATGGACACACTAGTTCAGTGAGAGAACCAATTGACTGGATTCGTAATAAGGTTATTGTTAAGAAGCCTGACAAGCTTTGAGTTTGCATTTATCCCAAGAACCTCAACTAGGCTCTCTGACAGTCTCATTGCATCATGCCCACCCTCGAAGATGTGGTTTAAAAGCTCCTGAAAGCTAAGATCTTCACCCTTGTGTATACAAAGGTACAGTCTTCCTACAGTGCAAACTTGATGATGACAGCAGCTATATGACAACCTTTTGGACACCTTGGGGGTGGAAAAAGTGGCTTAAACTCCCCTTTGGTGTTTCTGTGGCACCTGAGGTATACAAAAGATAGCAGCATAAGCTACTGGTGGGCATCTGTGGTGTAGAGCCAATAGCTGACAAGGTGTGGAGATAGAGAGGCGAAAGCAGATTGCAACCATGATGCCAAACTACTTGCCCTCATTAAACACTTCAGACAGGTAAAACTGAGGTTCAGTGTAAAAAAAAAAAAATGCTCCAGTTCAAGGTCTCAGAAGTGTGTTTTCATGGCCAAATCCAGTGGTCTGAAACCATACCTAAAAACAGTAAAGCCTGCAATGGAGATGCCAGCACTACAAGATGCAAAAACAGTGCAATGCTTTTTTGAGTTTGTCACATATCTGTCAAGATTCCTGCCCAGGCTGTCAGAGGTATGTGAGCCACTGAGGACACTCATGAACACGAACTTAGTCTGGCACTGGCTCCAAAAACACAATGCATGTGTGCAGAAGATCAAGCATTGGGTGATGTCTGGCCCTGTACTGAGACACTATGAGGTAAACCTGTCACAATTCAAAGCAATTCCAGTCAGCACAGCCTTGGATGTTGTCAGAGGCAGGAAGGCAGTGTAGTTGCTTAGACAATATTGATATACTCCCTCAATGAAAAAATATTGATATAATGAACATCATAATGAACACTGTCCGTGCATCTTTCTTTGCACTATTCAAACAGAGTGCAGCGAGAGGTAGGTGCGAACACAAGAAAATAATGTTCTTACATTTACATTTATTCATTTAGCAGATGCTTTTGTCCAAAGCGATGTACATCTCAGCAAAGGTACAATTTATGCATTGCATTGAGAGAAGGAGACATAGCTGCAGACATGAAAGTCTCAAGCAAACCTAGTTTGTTCCCTACCATTTGCTACACCAAGGTTCTCTTGGTCTGAGAACCCCTTTTCCTCAAGGACCTGCACATCAACATAATCTTCCCAGGCTGCTTAGCACCTCTCAGGCTTTCCCCCTTCCACACTCAACCCCTTACATTCCCGTGAGCCTCCATAGCAGTTGAACACAATTCCATTTTACCTACAGTTCAACTATTTACACACACACGCACATTGTCTGAAGCTGCTTGTCCTGAGCAAGGGGCGCAGTGAGCTTGAGCCTAACCCGGCAGCACAGGGTGCGAGGCTGGAGGAGGAGGGAACACACCCTGGATGGGACGCCAGTCCATCGCAAGGCACCCCAAGCAGGACTCAAACCCCAGACATACCAGACAGTAGGCCCTGGCCAAACCCGCTGTGCTACCATGCCCCCCCTCAACTATTTACAATAAACCCATTTTCCCTCTCAAACTCCCAGTAATGTGGGTCATTACAGTATAGAGTATTCTCATCTTGCTTTCATACTTTACCTGCCAAGTTGAGTGAAATGTAATTACAGATATACACACAGTATTCAGTATTGTATGTAAATTCATTTAAAAATATAGCATACAATCAACTACAAAGCAGTCGTCAAAATGGACTAAAATTCCCTGTAGCTTTTTTTATTATTTTTTTTTTAACTTTATTACACTTTAATAAAACATTTTTAAAAAACTGCATGCACATCTTCACAATGACAAGGGTTTGCTTCTATTGCACAAGGGCGCCACCAGACCGACGCTCGTCTTCATTACAAGAGAAGGGAATGAAGGGGGCGGGGCGAGGTGAAGCGGGAGGTGTGGAAAGGGGCGGGGGAGCGGCTGAGCCTCATTCTATAATGGGAATTGCGTGCCTTTCGCAGTTTTATCTCATCTCCTTCCAAGTCAGGTTCTCATCAACCGACCTTAACTATTAACTATTCATTGCGCTCAGGAATATGAAGTCAAATGATGGACGTCATCCAAAGCCCAACCCAATCCCTTATTTCCTTCAAACCGGCCAATGGCCAGCGGCCTCAAGTCGTAGCCTGACAGCACGGATGTGTGTGTGCGCGCGCGCTCGCCGCTGTTATGTGTGCCATGAACTCAGCTCAGTAATATTGACAATAGAGTGACGAGAGATCGTCCAACAAAATACAAAGGCTAAAGCGAAAATTAAAGAAAAAAACGCTGTGATACACTCGAGTTCATGAAAATCTGGGAGGTGTAATGCATTTTAGGTTTATTTTTATACATCAGTGTATTATAATATAATAATTTATGGGACTCGGGCGATTAGCCAAGGAAGCTAAATAATTGTGCTCCGGGTTTGGCTTGTGGAAGGCCAACATTGCGAGACAGCTTTCTTCCGTTGTCACCGCTGTCAAGATAATCTGTGAGAGACTGAAGCGCAGGCACTGTACATCTACTTTGTGAAGCGTAGAGGATCAGGTATGGAGTCCGTGCACGGGTACACCAGCCGCCTCGCTCTCCCCGCGGTCTCGCGTCTTTCGGCTGCGTGCGGGTCGGAAAGTTGGTGTTGGTGTTTGTTTCATCCGTATGACTAGATCAACGTCTCGGGCACACGTGTTGTGGCTGGATTAAAGTGTGCATTAGAGATGGCGAAGTGATCATGCGTTCGGTGGCTCCGCGCGGGCGGTCGAGGTAGGTGTCGCGAACAGAATGAGAGCGGCGGCCGCCAGCTAGGCCCGCAGGACTCGCTACAACCGAGGAGTTCACTGTCTGTCCAGCACGGAAACACACATTTTGTCCTCTTCTATTATCTTCTATCGAGTATTTCCACATTCAGTCAGTGCGATGCGTTTGCCCTGCTGTGAGACTTAAGAAGAGCGCGCGCGAGAAACAAAGTGAAACAATCGGTTACTTCGCTGACGGAGACGCATGATGTTTACCGGCTACACGGGACGAGTTCTGGAAACGGACTGTTAATGAGAGAGAATTTGGATGATCTCCGCTAGCCAGGTTTACCATGATTTGACGTCCGTCAGTGTCCAGATAGCATTATTATTCCAGTGGATTCGGCGTGTCTAGTAAAATGGCACTCCGCGACAGATAGATAAAAACGTCTTGATCCCAAGGATCAAATTGTACGAGGCTCCAGCTCAGCTGCCTATATGTAACAAGTTACCAGTTGCATTAGGAAAAAGTAAATAAAAATAAGTGTAAATAATAAACAAAGTACAGACAGCTTAGTTCTACCTACAGACAGAGGACTCGAGTCTCGAGTGGCTGTTGGCATGGATCGGATGGATGGCCTGAGGTAGCTTCTTGGAACAACAAGTGAATATATAAAAATTATAGTATTATTTAAGCTCTGACATTAGATTTCCTTTAGAGAGTTGTGATTTGCTGAGAATGAGATGCCAATGTGATGGAAAG
This sequence comes from Scleropages formosus, assembly GCF_900964775.1. Classification (NCBI taxonomy): domain Eukaryota; kingdom Metazoa; phylum Chordata; class Actinopteri; order Osteoglossiformes; family Osteoglossidae; genus Scleropages; species Scleropages formosus. The sequence goes on from NC_041826.1 coordinate 1,098,148, forward strand.
TATACATATACTCCAGAGATGGTTTCACAGGTGGCTTTTTTGGAATATCTGAGATCGCACCATTTGTTCTATATACTCACTGAAGGTACCTGTGTTTTTCTGAAGGTGCTGCAGTTTGTCCAAGGTGGTGTATGGAGGGTAAGAGTCATTGTCTGCATTGGGCATATGTTTGTGTTCTCTTCTGTATTACTTCTTCCACAATTTCCAGGAGTTAGGCAACATTGTGAAAGTTGGAGAAATATGTATGTGTGAAACGTATCACTTGGGAACAGAAAAAAACTGCCAAGGTGGATAAGGGATAGTGCCTTCCTCTCCTCTTTGTTCTTTACTTGTTTCGTTCGTCTTCCCCTCTCTGGCAGATTTTCCTTATCTTTGAACCACACAACGAAACTGCCACAGAGGTGGGCTCTATGTGCATTGTGCAAAGTACATTTATTGATTACTTTATAAATGTTGTTCACTGGCCCTGGTATGAAAAGAAATGTTTTGAAGAAGCACCATGGTGCTGTGTGATGTGAGCAAGTATTGTTTCCCTTAAGAACTTTAATCAGCTCAAGTGCGGGAATAGAAACTACTTTGAGAATTTCATTTTTACTGCTGTATATTTGATATCAGTGGCACATCATAAATAGCCTTGCCTGTTTTTGTCAATGTCCTGAAAAATTCCAAAAAATAGAATAAGTGCCAGAAGCTCATAGGTTGGGGGGGGGGTTGTGTTCTGACTTTCTTGTGAGCTAAAAGTACAGTTGTGGCTAACCAAGGAAGTGTAATGTAAGCAGGGATGGGAGCAATAATATCAACAGCACTAGAGGCCTTGAACAGCGGACTATCTCCTCTAGTAAGTGTGCCTTGTCTTGTCTTGTCAGCACGCTCAGTTTTGTTGGAAAAATGCAGAGGTGGTGTTGCGCACAGGTATGTGAAATTTGACCCCAAGGTCCTTTCTGTACTTCCAGCACATTGGGTTTTATCATGGACTGCTAATTTATTAGATTTACAAGTTTATTAAATTTATTACAGGTGATATAATGCTACCAGCACAGGTGCTCAACATTTCAATTTATTAGCTGTTTCTTGGTGTTTCAGAGTTAATATATAAAGCTGTGTGACTGCACAGCCATGTATTGCTGACATTTGGACTGTCAAAGCTGTTTCATTCCATAGTCCATTTGACGTTAGTCAGTACCTAAAACTGAATTTGGCCACAAACAGGCATTTATAACCTTGTAGGTGGAAGAGCAGAATCCATCTGTAGTCCAAATTTCTGTCATTCTGGTTATTGGCTTTGACTGCTCACATTGGATTGTTTGTTTTTCTCTAGTTTTTATTTAACAGTGTAATTAATTTAACAGTGTAACTAAATCCAGTTTCAGGTTAAGGTACCATGATATGTGGACTCTGCTTTTCAGCAGGGTTACCCACGTTGAAGGGTTAAGCTGATTCAGAGCCAGCAGCAAAGAACAACACATTCTAGTGTTCTCATTCATGATGCAGGGCATAGTAAATATTTACAGTGTGATGCTGATTGTCATTTTTAGATTTTCTTTTCCTGAAAATACAGTAGCAATGTGTTGATCTACTGTGTACTTTAGACTTTCATAATGATGGGAAAATTAAGATTTGTGCATTAAGAATACCCAATGCTCAGCATTCTAGTCAGCAGATGCTGTTTATAGGTCTGTGAAGTTGGCCCCCTTACAAACGGCACAAATTAAGAAAACCTTATTCATTAGTGCTACATTTGTGCTGCTGCTGTTTTTGAGATATTAACATTTGTTTTTCCAGGAAGTGATGTCACTCAGCTCCCCCACAGCTCTGGAGACACTGTAATTTGGGTTCTTTTTGTGCCGTTTAAACTGCGGTTGTATCTCCTTTGGTTCTGGAAGTATTGAAGGTTGTTTACGTGGCACATGTCACTCCAGCCCCCCCACAACGCTGCAGAAACTTGTATTTGGACTCCTTTGTTTCTGCTACGTTTGGCACATTTCATGTTCCTACCTACTAACCTTTAGTATTTGTTACAAAATATTAAGTTTTTTTTTTTTTTTTTTTTTTTTTTCCCCTTTTTTCATGAAATGTGTTAGATGTGTGGCATAGTTGGAAGGAGAGTCATAACTGAGTACTTCTCTGCAAGTATTCCAAAGCAAAACACCATGTAGCGCTTCTAGTAACACAGTAAACCAGGTGGTATGATAGCCCACTTTATACTGTTACTACAACCCCATTTGCAAGAAAGTTGGGAAAGTATGGAAAATGGCAGTAAAATCAAGGAATGATTTGTAAATATACTTTCATGTGTATTCAAATAAATACAATATAAGGACAAGGTATTTAGTGTTTTACCTAATCAACTAAATTGTTTTCAATATGTATGTTTATTCTGAAACTGCCTGCAACACATTCCAAAGAAGTTGGGAGAGTCAGGTGTTTACTACTGTAACATTAGCATGTCTTGTAATAGCACTTATTAATCGTTTGAGCACTAAAGACACCAGTTAAGCTGAGCAAGTGGGATTTTCCCCATTATGCAGGCACAATTGTACGAGGCCTTTGTTGCCGTATTTTGTGCTTCGTAATGTGCAACACCTTCTCAATCGGAGACAGGTTAGGACTGCAGGCAGGCTAGTCTAGTACCTGCACTTGCTGCTTATGCAGCTATTCACTTGTAATCCAGGCAGAATGCAGTTTGACGTTGTCCTGCTGGAAAATGCAGGCACATCCTTAGAAAAGACTGCTTCTGGATGTCCCTACCCTTACCTGTGGTCATGAACTCTGGGTTCATCATCATCATTGGCATCCATCAGTCTAGAAAGACCATGGAATTGCGCCTTGGTTTTGTCCACTTCACGGTGGTTTGCATCGCCGGCCATGACTGTGAAGGCCCAAACGAGAATGACAGTCCTTGCCACAGTTGCAGCAGATGTGCTGGGTGCTGTTCGTATGTTCCACTTGAAGCCTGACCTTCCTGCGTCTTCGCCTCTCCTCAGTCTGTAGTCGCAGCTTTTGTTCGCCACGTCCCAGACCTTGATGAAGTTCCCGCCTCCAGCTGCAACGATCAGTTGCCAGCTCCTCCCAGCCGTTCACATTAATGTCAAGCTCTCTCAAATCCTTTTTGCACACATCCTTGAAGCGCAAATGGGGCCGTCCGGTTGGACGTACACCAAAGGCCAGTTCCCCATACAGGATGTCTTTCGGGATCCTTCCATCATCCATCCGACAGACATGCCCTATCCACCATAGCCTGCGTTGCCTGAGGATGGTCTGCATGCTTGGCAATCCAGCCTGATTAAGGACGTCACTGTTAGTAACTTTGTCCTTCCACGAGATCTGGAGGATGCGTCTGAGACAATGCAGGTGGAATGTGTTCAATCTTTTCTCCTGGTGGGCATACAAAGTCCATGTTTCACTTCCGTAGAGCAGAACTCCAAGAACGCAAGCGCAGTAAACTTTGATCTTAGTATGCCTGGAGAGCATGCCATTCATCCACACTCTCCTGCTGAGACTGGACAGAGTCGTGGCGGCTTTTCCTATTCTTTTATTGAGCTCAGGCTCCAGTGACATGGTATCTGTGATGGTCGACCCGAGGTAATTGAATGCGTGAACAACCTCAAGAGTGTAGTTGCCGATGGGGAGTGATGGAGGTTGAGGAGTACTTTGTCCCATAACATTGGTTTTCTCCAAGCTTATTTTGAGACCAAAGACCTCAACTGTGCGAGAGAAGCAATCCATTTGCCGCTGAAGCTCTTCCTGTGTGTGTGACACCAGAGCAGCGTCATCAGCAAACAGCATATCACGGATGAAAACCTTTCGTACCTTCGACCGGGCCTTAAGCCTCGCGAGGTTAAACAGGTTCCCGTCACTTCAGGTGTGTAGGTAAATCCCCTCTGTGGAATTTCCGAAGGCTTTCTTCAGCAGCACTGCGAAGAAGATCCCAAAAAGAGTTGGAGCGAGCACGCATCCCTGCTTGAGACCACTTTTGATGCTAAAAGCGTCAGACGTTGATCCATTGAAGCGGACTGTGCCCTGCATATCAGCATGGAAGGATTGAATCAGCTTAAGTAGCTTAGGCGGACAGCCGATTTTGCCGAGAACCCGGAAAACCCCACTTCTGCTGATGGTATCAAACGCCTTGGTCAGATGGATGAAAGCGACGTACAAGGGTTTCCTTTGCTCTCTACACTTTTCCTGCAGCTGCCTCAAGGAGAAGATCATATCAACGGTTGATCGTCCGGCACGGAAGCCGCATTGTGATGCCGGGTAGATCCGCTCGGCAGTTTTTTGAAGCCTTCTGAGGACAACTTGAGCAAAGAGTTTCCCAGTAACACTGAGGAGTGAGATGCCACGGTAGTTGTTACAGTCACTTCGGTCTCCCTTGTTCTTGTAGAGTTACAATCGTGGCATTTTGCATATTCTGTGGAACCACACCTTCTTCCCAGCACTGACACAGTAACTCATGGAGAGGTTGCAGAAGAGTATCTCTAGCACACTTGATGACTTCTGGCGGTATGCCGTCCTGTCCTGGAGCTTTACCAGCAACTAGGTGGTTGATGGAGTTCTTGAGTTCCTCCACCGTGGGCAGGTCATCCAGCTCACTCATGAGTGGCAACTGTTCAGTGGCTTGAAGAGCGGTGTCTGACACTGTGCTCTTGAAGGTCATACAGTTCGGAGAAATATTCCAGCCAGCGCTCCATCTGTTTGGTTTTGTCGGTTATAATATCACCTGACTTGGACTTCAGAGGAGCTGTCTTATTCTGCCTGGGACCGATAGCTTGCTTGATGCCATCATACATCTCCCGGAGATGACCGAAGCTGGCATGGATCTGAATCTTGTTACACAAGTTGAGCCAGTAGTCGTTCGCACACCGCCTGGCTGTTCGCTGAACTTCTGCTCTGGCTGCTCTCAGCGCTCGCTTGGTGTTCTCGCAGGGTGAACGTTTGTGTTCCAGAAAGGCGGCATGTTTCTTCTCAACAGCTGGAATCATCATGTCAAAGTACTCCTCAAACCAATCGTTCACTTTCCTAGACTTCCTCCCGAAAACTGCCAAGGCTGTGTCACGAATTGTGTCCCTTAGGTGATCCCACTTCGAGGTGACGCTTTCTGTAACGCATCTGGTGGGTAGCGTTTTCTCAAGGCAGTCACGGAATATCTTTGCAGTCTCTACATGCAGTGCCTTGTTTCCATCGATGCGGGGCTTCCCATAGGGTTTCGAATGATGTTAAGCTGATACCCAAGCAGTTACTTTTGAACACACAAGCGAGTGATCCGTATCGCAGTCAGTGCTCTGGAAGCTGCGTGTAAAGAAGACATTGTTCAAGTTTGCTTGCCTAGTGATCACCAAGTCCAGTTGGTGCCAGTGCTTCGAGCGTGGATGTCTCCAGGAAACCCTGTGCTGTGGTTTTGTGTTGAAGAAGGTGTTAGTAATGCACAGGTTGTGATATGTGCAGAGTTCCAGCAGGCGCTGTCTGTTTTCATTCATTTTTCCCACACCGAAATAGCCTAAGCATGAGGGCCAAGAATCCCGATTAGCTCCTACTCTTGCATTAAAATCACCCAGAAGGTATACTTGCTCATTTGCAGGTATGTGTTCCAGGACGGCATGGAGATCGTCGTAAAACCGGTCTTTTGTTTCGGGCGAAGCACCGAGGGTTGGTGCATAGGTGCTAACTAGGTGAGCACAGCCGGCACAGGTTTGTAGCTTGATGCAAAGTATTCGTTCTGATCCACCCGGACATAGTTCCACCAGTTGCAAGAGACCGTTTCTGATAGCGAAACCCACCCCGTGTTCTCTTGGTTCACCGTCTGATTTTCCTTGCCAGAGAAATGTGTAGTCAGCCTTAATAAGGGATCCTGACGCAGCTAGCCTTGTCTCCTGTAGTGCGGCAACGTCAACACGAACCCTCTTCAGTTCATTGTTGATTACGGCAGTCTTCCGTGCGTCACTCACATTTTGTAGATTATCAGTCAGGCCAGATAGCATAGACCGTACATTCCAGCAGGCAAGCCTAAAGACCTCCCTGTTTTTCTTGGTTATCTTTTTGCCTGGTGCTTTAATTTCAGTCCACTTGTCGGGTTGAAAGCCTTAAGCCCCATGCACCCAGTGAGGCAGGTGAACTGTGGTGGGACAGCACCTTATTGGCCGGGGGCCAATTCTGGGTTATGACCGAAAGAATAAGGTCATGGATACCATCCATCCTATTCATCCACTTTCTTACCTACTTGTCCTACTTCCTCCAGCTCAACCTGGGGGATTCTCAGCCATTCCCAGGCCAACTGGGAGATATAATCTCTCCAGCGGGTCCTGGGCCGACCTCGGGGTCTCATCCCAGTTGGCCGTGCCTGGTATACTCCAAAGGGACGCACCCAGGGGGCATCCTTACCAGAAGCCCGGCCACCTCAGCTGACTCCTCTCAATGTGGAGGAGTAGCAGCTCTACTCTGAGTTCCTCCCGGATGGCTGAACTTGTCACCCTGTCACAGAGAGTGAGTCCCACCATCCTGCAGAGAGAACTAATTTCAGCCACTTGTATCCGTGATCTTATTCTTTGTCATTAGCCAGAGTATTGCAGATACAGTTGGCTGAAATAAATTTTTCTCTGCAGGGTGGTGGGACTCAGTTGAGCGGGAGGAAGTTGTGAGGGACAGGGACATCTGGGCTCCTCTGCTCTCCCTAATGCTACCACCACCCTAAAAGAACAAGCGGGCAAGGAAATGAATGAATGAATGAACTTTGTAGGATTAAACGAAAAGAGAAAATACAAGGCCTTTCCTTCAGAATGAAGGCTTTGTAATTTGCATTTTGTTTTTTAATTTCAAATAATAAAAAAAAAAAAACAAATGAACGCAATGTACATAGACTGAAATGCGGTGTTAGAGCTGCGGGGTTTTTTTTTGAAAACTGTTCACTTCAGTTGGCATCAACTTCATTTTGCTGTTTTCTACTTTAACAGTCAGTGAAAAGCCAGTTTGTCTTTGATTCATTGGTGTGGCAATGTCTATTTCATTCCTGCAGTACCAGCCCTATAAAGACCTGGGCTCTTCATTATTTCTTAAACATCTTTTTTCATGTTTGTGTGCTTGGTGTCAACCCACAACACAGCTCTGAATTCTCAATTACCATGTTATATTGCACTTTTTCCATTGAACGGGCTTGGGACTTCCAGCCTTTGGTTACAGCATCTGTCCTGTCCTGGTTAGACTTAGAATTATTTTGGGTGCTTGCATGAAATGCAGTCAAACATAGTTGATTGTGGTGAAAGTTTTCTGTAGTGCCACAAAGTATCACTCACATTTGTCTCCACTAATGGTTTATTACATTGCATGTCCAATGTGTTTGCTGTCATTGGACTTAGCAGTACTCAGAACAAACTACTACCTAATGCTCAATGATATGTCACCCTGCTATGTAATGTGGAATATGTCCCACTATGACATTTTGATGTTCTTAGAGATTTGGTTAAAAGAATGGTTTGCTTGCTCTTGTAGCTGTTTTAATTCCTCTGTTAGATCACATTCAGTAGTATTATAACGAACTAGTTGTACTGAGCTTCAAGTTGGTCCATTACAAGTGAAGGTGCTTGCAGTTTTTAACCTCTGATTACGCTGGGTGCTGCTGTGGTATGAAGAAGGTGCTCTAGGCAGTGGTGTTTTGACTGGCTACTCGCATAGTCCTTTGACATCAAGGCCACAGCCCTCATGTCCTTATCTCTACCTCCCCCAGCAAGGCTATGTCCTCGGCAGCCACCACGCCTCCGTCGGTGGACAGAGTTGATGGATTCTCCCGGAAATCTGTGAGGAAAGCAAAGCAGAAGCGATCCCAGAGCTCCTCGCAATTCCGGTCTCAGGGCAAACCTATAGAACTCACCCCACTGCCGCTACTGAAAGGTAAGATGCCCACGCCCATCCTTCGTATCATTTCTATACTGTCACTACTTGGTTCATGTCAGATTAGGTATCAAAAATTCAATTCAGTTTATTTTTATAGAGCGCTCTTCTCACGCGGTGACGCAGAATGCTTGAACACCAGCGTAAGGCAAGAAAAGCAAGTACATCAGAACAAAGAAGACAGTTGACTACAGACTGTCATAATGTAATGCTTTCATAGAACTATAAGTATGCCTACTGGCCAGGGAGGAAAGGAACAAAAACTTACAAAGGAAAATCGAGGGAGAAAAATTTGGGGGTCCAAGTGCCAGTGGCTGCCCAGCCCTCCTGGGCATTCTAGATTAAATAAGACTTCTAAACCAGTTTAATAAGTAAGTGATAATGGGATTGTTGCAGTATGGTAGTTTGATTTCCCAGTTCCACAAGGTACGTCTTGTCCACCATGGCAGTTGGTTGTCATCTTCAGTCGGCATGGGGCGCGTCTGTGACCGTTGACCAGACTCCTCAGGTCTTATTATAGGGAAACAATCCTCAAAAAAAAAAAAAAATAGTAATTTGTAAGTTAAGTAAATTTAATATGCTTTGGTATAGAGGTGGGAAAACCAAACACACCCAGGTGGAATGCCTGTGTAAACATTAAGTCTTTAGTCTGGATTTGAAGACTGAGACAGATGGTGCATTTCTGACAGTAACTAGTAGACTATCACAGTTTAGGTTCTCTATAGCTAAAGGCTCGACCTCCTACTGAGGTCTCATTGATCACAGGTACTTTAAGGTAACCCACATCCAATGAACGAAACTATGGTCCTGGGATATAAGGATCAATAACCTCGCAAAGGTAAGCCGGAGCAATGCCATGTACTTCTGAAGGTCAAATGTAGTATTTTTATAATCAACTCTAAATGCGACCGGGAGCCGAGGCAATGATTTAAGTACCGGTGTTATGCGATCGTACTTCCTAGTTCTAGTAACAGTTCTTCCAGCTGCATTTTGTGCCAACTGTAGCCTGGATACAGTCTGGTGCGGACAACCCGACAAAGCATTTCAGTAGTCTAGCATACTTCAAACAAAAGCATGAACCAATTTCTCAGCATCCTGCCTAGATAGATAGATAGATATACTTTATTGATCCCACAAGGGAAATTATGTTACAGCAGCAGAACACAAGTCAGATAAATACTTGCAATATATATTTAAAAAAAAAAATATAAAACAAGTGGAAAAATACAAGATAAAAATATAAGTATATACAATTATGTATACAGTTGGAAGAATAAAAGAATAAAAAGTATATTAAATAAATTAAAATAAATTAAAACAGTATGTAGTGCAACAGTAAAGTGCAAGTTGTACAAAACGGTAATATAATCATTATGAAGTAGTAACAAAATGAACTAACAATAGTGCTGAATAGTTCATCTGTCACACAGGTGAGCTGTTGTACAAAGTTATTGCGAACAGTAGAAATGATTTCCTGAACCGTTCTTTACGGCAGCGGAGCTGAATGAGTCTTTTAGAAAATGAGCTTCGCTGTCTCTGCAGTGTGCTGTGAAGTGGGTGGGAAGGAGTATCCATGATGGAGAGCAGTTTGTTCAGTGACCTCCTATTCCTCACAGACTCAAACGTCTCCATGTTTTGTCCAGTGATGATACCGGCCTTACGGATGAGTTTGTTCACCCTGCCTCCATCTCTGAAATTGATGCTGCTCCCCCAGCAGACCACGGCAAAGTAGATGGCGCTCGCAACAACAGACTGGTAGAAGATCTCCAGCATCTTGCTGCACACATTGAAAGATCTGAGCTTTCTCAGAAAATAGTCTGCTCATTCCCTTCTTGTACACAGCATCAGTGTGGTCCCTCCAGTCCAGACTGCTGTTCAAGTGGACACCTAAGTACTTGTATTACTGAACAGTCTCAACCTCCTCCCCCAGGATCTTTATGGGTCTGACTGCAGTTTTTGTCTTCCTAAAGTCAACGACCATCTCCTTGGTCTTCTTGACATTTAGGAGCAGATGATTCCTGCTGCACCACTCCACAAAGTTATCCACCAGGTGCCTATACTCCAACTCCTGTCCATCTGTAATACACCCCACCACTGCAGAGTCATCAGAGAACTTCTGCAAATGGCATGATTCAGTATCATACTGAAAATCAGAGGTGTACAGAGCGAACAGGAATGGTGACAGAACAGTTCCCTGTGGCGCTCCTGTGTTGCTAACCAAAACATCAGACAGGAAGCTCCCCAGCCGTACAAACTGTGGCCTGTCTGACAGATAGTCAGAGATCCAGGAGACCGTAGATGCACCGATACCCATCCCAGCAGCTTCTCACTCAACAAAAGAGGTTGGATGGTATTAAAGGCACTGGAGAAGTCAAAAAACATGATCCTCACAGTGCTACCACTACCATCCAAGTGAGAATGACCTCGATGCAGCAGATAGGCGACGGCATCATCCACACCCACATGAGGCCGATAGGCAAACTGAAGAAGGTCCAGACTAGATTTTATCTGTGGTCTCAGCTGTATCAGCACCAGTCTCTCCAGTACCTTCATAACATGTGACGTTAGGGCAACTGGTCTGAAGTCACTGGGGCCAGATGGGATGGCTATCTTTGGCACCGGTACTAAACAAGATGTCTTCAATAGCACAGGAATCCTTTCCTGCAACAGACTCAGGTTGAAGATGGTGTTGCAGGATGCCAGATAGCTGGGCTGCACAGGACCTCAGGACCCCGGGGCTAATGTGATCCGGGCCTGCAGCCTTGCCTTGATGGAGTCTCTTCAGCTGTCTTCTCACCTGGCCGATGGTCACATTCATGGGGGTTGTGGTCCGACGTACACCGTGGGGGGTGGGAGTGGGTACGATGCAAGACATAAGAGGGTGACAAAGAGGGTGTAAAGACTGGTCCGGTGTGGGGAGGGCCAGCAGGGGGTCCAGTGCTGAACCTGTTAAAGAACAAATTCAGCTCATTGGCTCTGTCCAGGCTGCCGTCCTGCTGGCGATCTTTGATGTTATATCCTGTGATCTGCTTCATGCCTCTCCACACATCCCTCATGTTGTTCAGCTGGAGTTTATTCTCCGGCTTTTGTCTATAAGAGTCTTTACACTTCCTCAGTGCCACCTTCAGTTGGCGCTGTATCCTTCTCATCTCGTCCTTGTCACCAGACCTGAAGGCTCTCTTCTTTTGGTTCAGCAACCCCTTCAAGTCACAGGTAATCCAAGGCTTGTTATTAGGAAAACGGCATACTGTCCGGGTTGGAATGATTGTGTCCTCACAGAAATTAATATAGTCCGTGATGCAGTCAGTGATGTTATTGAGGTTGTCCCCATGTGGTCTGCAGAGCACATCCCAATCTGTTGTTTCAAAGCAGTCCTGCAAGACCTCACTGGCCTCCTGAGTCCACCTCCTCACATTCCTTGTGGAAATAAGCTGCCTTTGAACTGCAGGGACATACTGAGGTGTTAACAGGATAAGATTGTGGTCTGATCTACCAAGTGGGGGCGGGGCAGTGGCGGTATGTGCATCCTCAATATTTGCATACAATAGATCCAGTGTTTTGTTTTCCTGCGTAGTGCAATCAATGAACTGATGAAAAGTTGGAAGAATTGAGTCCAATCTAACATGATTAAGATCTCCAGTAACGGCCACAGAAGCATCGGGGTGCTGAGATTGTAGCCTAGCAACGGTGGTGTGTACCGCGTCACTTCCCGATGCCTCATCAGCTGATGGTGGAATGTAAACCCCGACCAGTATGACGGAGGAGAACTCCCGTGGTAAATAATATAGACGAATACTGAAGGTTAGGAGTTCGGCATCCGGCCAGCAGAAACGTTCCTTCACAGTAATATGTCCGGGATTGCACCACCGTTCATTCACAAACACTGCAATCCCACCGCCCTTCTTCTTACCGCTCAGCCTGACGTCTCTGTCTGCCCGAACCGTCCTGAAGCCGGGTATGGAGGCACTGTGTTCCGGGAAGTCTGGTTGCAGCCATGTCTCCGTAAAGCACAAAATGCTGCTGGCCGGGTACTCCCTCTGGGTCCGAATCAGTGCCCACAACTCGTCCATCTTATTTCCCAAAGACCTCACGTTCCCGGTGATGATCGACAGGACAGATGGTTTAAATCTCCTCCTCTTTGCTCCGGCTCTGCACCCGTGGCGTCTTCTCCTGAGCTCCTCCGGGATAACAGGCCTAGATCTGGGCAGGTATCCTGTATAGGAGAGCGCTAGCAGCTGATCGCGTATGTACATAGACACAATGCCACTCCGCTCAGCACAGCCCCTCCTTACAAAAGTGAGGAAAAAAACAGCGATACGGTCATTAAAAAGTAATAAAAGTCAACGATCAATTTGACAAGCAACAAGTTTAAAAAAAAAAAAACAAAAAACAAAAAAATCTAACGAGCTGCTGCAACAAGCTGCCACTCGGCTGGTGCCATATTGGCTGGTGGAACATAGGAATTACTGTAATTTCGCTATGTTTCTTAACTGAAGGAAACACGACTTAAAGCATTTACACAAGATAAAATGACAGCTTCCCATCTAACAGAACATCTAAATTCTTGACAATCTGTATGCGTGAAACAATACGATTTGTGCTAAAGATTGGAGTGATTGTGTCAAGAGTTTTGGCATCACCACCCACCACAAGTACCTCTGTTTTACTGGCATTTAGAGAGATTTTTATTCATCCATAGTTTTTTTATATTGCTTAAACAGTAAAGACACCGCATGTGATGGGTCATCAGCCTTAAATGAAATGTATAGCTGTGTGTCATCGGCATATAAATGAAAATTTATATTGTAACTGTGAATGATGTCACCAAATGATAAAATATACAATGAGAACACTAATGGACGCAACAAAGAACCCGATGGAGGTGGTGCATTCATCAGATTTCAGTACAAATTGTTCATGGTTAGCTAACTATCAGTCAGACCACTTCAGGACAAGTACCCCTTAGTCCAACCAGGTTTTCAAGTCTATACAGTAAGATATTATGGTCTACAGTATCAAACGCAGCACTCAAGTCCAGCGACATAACAATAGAGATATTGCCAGCATCAGAAGAGATGAGACTATCATTAAGAGCAAATGTGAGTGCCGTTTCAGTGTTGTGACCAGTGTGGAACCCAGACTGAAGTTTTTCAAATATATTTTGATGATTAAGATATTTTACAGTTTGTGACACTACAGTCTTTTCTAGGATTGTGGATAAAAACGGTAGATTGGAGATGTCTAATTACTTGGGTTTTTTACAGTCCAGATCTGATCTCTTTGGTAGGGGTCGAATAACAGGGACTTCAAAAGCTTTCAGAACACAACCATTAAGTAACAACATATTAACAATATTAGCAATAGGTTCAATACACAGTCCTGTATGTTGCAGCTGCTACCCCAGGATGTAATACACCCTGTGAGGATGGACTCCACAGCACACCTGTAGAAAGTGGTGAGGACTATAGTGTACATCCTGGCTTTCTTCAGATGCTTGAGGAAGTGGAGATGTTGATGGGCCTTTTTGATGGTTGATGCTGTGTGCTCAGTCCATGTGAGTTTGGCAGTGAGGTGACCCCTAGGAATCTGAAGCTGTTGACCCTTTCTACACCATCCTCTCCTATGTAGATGGGTGACTGAACCATATCCTGTTTCCTGAAGTCAATCACCAGCTCCTTAGTTTTACTGGCATTGAGAGACAGGTTGTTGTCCTGGCACCACTTTCCCAGAAGCCTCGCCTCCTCTCTGTAGGCCGTCTCATCGTTGCTGGTGATCAGACCCACAATGGTGGTATCGTCAGCAAACTTTATGATGGTGTTGGAGCTGTGACTGGCCACACAGTCATGTGTGAACAAGGAATATAGCACTGGGCTCAGGATGCTTCCCTGTGGAATGCCGGTGTTGGAGGTCAGTGGGAAGGAGATATTTCTTCCAATCCACACACGCTGGGGTCTGTTGGTGAGGAAATCCAGGATCCAATTGCACAATGTGACACTCGGTCCAGCCCTAGTAGTTTGTGGATCAGCTTGGTTGGGATGACAGTGTTAAATGCTGAGCTATAGTCTACAAGCAATAGCCTTGCATAGCAGTTTTTATTATCCAGCTGAGACAGAATGGTGTGAAGTGTGTGTGGTATTGCGTCTTCAGTGGATCTGTTGGGGCGGTAGGCAAACTGCAGTGGGTCCAAAGTGTCTGGGATGGTGTCCTTAATGTGTCCCAGCACCAGCCTCTCAAAGCATTTCATTCCAATGGGGGTCAGTGCCACTGGGCCGATAGTCATTAAGGCAGCTCACTTTGTTTTTCTTAGGAACTGGGATAATGGTGGTGTTTTTGAAACAGGTGGGTACAGTTGAGCTTTTTAAGGAGGTGTTAAATATGTCCGTGAATACAGCAGGCAGTTGTTCACTGCATGTTTTCAAAACTCGCCCTGAAATTCCGTCCGGACCAGCAGCTTTGCGGATATTGATACAGCTAAAGGTTTTTCTCACTTGTGCTACAGAGACGGTGAGATTGGCGTTACTATGCAGCGCAGTGGGGTCTTAGTTCTCGAACTCGAAGCAACCATAAAACGCGTTCAGCTCATCAGGGAGAGACGGAGCGGCACCTGTCAGTGTCCGCATCTGTGGTTTATAATCTGTTAATGTTTGGATTCCCTACCACAGCCTACGTGCATTTGAGTGCAGTTAAACTGATTCCACCTTCCTGCTGTATTCCTGTTTCGCGATGGCTTTGCGAAGCTCGTACTTGCTCTTCTTGTACACGTCCGTGTCTCCGGATTGCGACGCGCAAGTTTTTGCACGGATTGTATTTCGGAATTAGGCGGTTATCCACGTTTTTTTTGATTGGGGAATGAGCGGACTGTTTTATGTGGTATGCAGACATTTACACAGTAACCAATGAAGTCTGTGACCATTGTGGCATACTCGTTCAGATTGTAGGATGAGTTTCTGAACATGTCTCAGTCCACAGAGTTGAAGCAGTCCTGGAGCCTTTCCTCTGCTTCTGGTGTCCAGCGCTGCACAGTGTGTGTCACAGGTTCCTCTCGCTTCAGTTTCTGCTTGTAGACCGGGAACACCAGAATCGAGGCGTGATCTGACTGCCCGAGATGTGGACGTAGCAGCGAGCGGTACACACGTTTGCGTGAAGTGTAGCAGTGTTCGAGGGTGTTTGAGCCTCTGGTGGGGCAGAAGATGTGCTGATGGTACTTTGGGTACACAGTCCTGAAGTTGGCTTGGTTATCAGAGATAATGAACAGTCCATCTGGGTGCTTGTTCTTGTACTTAATGACGATGTGGTACAGTTCGTTCAGAGCGCTGTGTGTGCTCCCTTGGGGTGGGATGTAGACTGCAGCCATGAGCACAGCCGAGAACTCCCTGGGCAGGTAGAACCGTCGGCGTTTGATCAGGAGGTATTCAAGGTCCAGAGTGCAGTTCTGTGCAATCACTTCCACATTCGTACACCATGCAGTGATTGTTGTTAGAGTTTACTGCTGAACATTGGGGCTCAAATAACATAGTAAGGTTGATGGGACAGCTGGGTGGTTGTAAGTCAGTGATCACTTGTATTCTGTTAGTTAAGGAGCTAGGTGTGAACAGTAGAATTTTAATGTCTGTTCACATGTTCCATGGATTATAATGTACAGTTCAGTGGTTGATAAGATACTGCGCTTGGGGAGGGGGGGCTTGTTCTACCTTGAGTGCTGATGCCTTTGTATTGCTTCCTAGAAGGGAGCGTTTGGAAAATGTCATGGTCAAAGTGGGAAGAGTCTGCTGTGATCTTGCCAGCACGCTTTCTGGTCCTGGCCATTCAGCTGGAAAAACTCGCACTCAGTGACCCTCTGCCTCCACCCAGATAATGCACTATAGTCTGAACTTGTTTTATGTGGGGCTTCCTCTGAGCCAGATAGTTATGGTGATTTTGTGGATAGACTCAATAAATGCAGTGTAATATTTGATCAACTTAGCTTGCAGTTGGTTTAATTTTTTTTAAATTCTTAAATTTTTAAACTGTGAAAGTATGCCTTGTATTGGGCCTTTATGATTTAGCTATTGCCAGCGGTGAGCTGTGAAAACACAGAATTTGTGGTATTTATTGCTACAGATGGTCTCTGTATAATTTAAGCCATAATGCAGTGATTTAAAGTACACCTTATTGTGAAATGTATAGCAGGACTAGTCATTAATGTGATATATTTCTGTCCCTCACTGCTCTGTACACCACTGTTTTCAGTTCTTCTCCCAGCTTTATGTGTAAAACTCCATTTTAGTGCATTTGAATTTTTGTACCTCAACTCTGACCACAGTTTACTTAGCGGGCTGTTCTTGCCTTAGGAAGACATTTGAAGGCAAGCAAGACATGCTTTACATTTACATTTATTCATTTACTAGATGCTTTTCTCCAAAGCAACATACCAACCGCTTCACGTTCTGTTGCAAACCGTCCCAGTGCGTGCTGGAGACATCCAAGTGACGGTGCCAAAAGGACATCATCATCCATAGAAAGCAGAGACATCACCTTCTGACCCCCACATAGAATGCCCTCCTGACCTCAGCTGTGTCTTGATATCCTGTCCATGAAAACCACAAACAGGAGTGGAGACAAGGCACAACCTTGGCAGAGTCCAGCACCCACGTTGAACAGGCTTGACTTAATGCAAAGCTCCTCCGACCCCTCCTTAGCCGCCAGATGGTTCTCCAGAACCTCTTTGAGGCTGATCGAAAGTCATTTTCCATGGCCTCTCAACTCCTCCCATGCTCCGGATTTTGCTTCTGCAATCGCAGCTGCTGCCATCTTTCTTGCCTGCTAGTATATTAATGTTGTTATAAGTCCTTCATTTAGACACCTAGTTTTACTACAAGTATGGGTTACTTATGGCTTAGGTAGCTCAGTGCTCTTGTTTAGGGGCTTGAAGAGAAAGTTTTGCCACATGTTCTGTGCTAAGCCTGTTAAGTTTAGCACACATGGTCTTGTACAGTCTAAAGGCACACCCTACACCTGCAGAGAATGGAGTGGCAGAAAGAAGCTGATTGATAGCAGCAATGGATTCCGCATCAGTGGCATCACTTTTAATTAAAACTGAATCATTTAAAACAATTTTAAACATTTTCAGTAAGAAGGAAAATATTTTTGATGACATTTGGTTATTAAAATCAAAAATTAGACTTAGAGAATACTCTTTTTTTTAAAAAAAAAAAAAAGATTCAGATGTAAAAAAACTTTTTGGAGATAGAATTCATAGGAGTTTGTCATTGGTGAAAGACTAATTGCTGATATCTTGCTGAAGTACATTTGTCTAAAATTCCACATACCATGAGTTAAGGCATGTAATTTGTGTAATGGTCATGCCCAAGATATGCATATTTGAGTTACCACAATGTAACTTTGAGGAGTTTTGTTCAGTACTCCAACTTTGCCTTACAAAGCATTTTCTCACTTTTACATGGATTGAATTTGGATGTTGTGCACCATGAGACAACTGAGCAGCACGAGGCATTTACTTTAACATAGGGAGAATATACAGGCTTTTAGCATAAAGGGCTTGCACAATTGTAGTTTTTTGGTTACACCTGCATCCCACTGATGGTGAAGAGCATTCTTCTGTGCTTGATTAGCTAACTTTGGTACATGGACTTAAGCAGAAGGGCAGCTTTGCTTTGTAGTACAGGCAGTCCCCAAATTACAAACGAGTTCCGTTCCTTAATCTGTCTTTGTCAGATTTTGACGTAAGTCAGAACAGTTAGGTACAGTTTGTGTCTAACATCAGTTAGTCAAATGTTTCTTAATATATAGTATATCGTGTAACTTTCTGCGCATAAAAATATGAAAAACACTTCTGGATGCGCACAAACTAACAAAATACAGTAATACAATTTTATGATAATATATACATGTAATTACAGTATAATAGACATAGAAAGAAATAATGTTAATACACTATAATAGTGTGTACACGTAAGTATAAAAAAACATTAAAGAAACTTTAATCTTTTCCAGTGTTTGTGTTTCACCTTTCACTAATCGCTTTATTTCCAGTTTCGTGATCGTTTTCTAATTGTTTTTACAAAAATTTTATATAATACAAAATACAACATTTTTAAAAAAAAAAAAAAAAAAAATTAAAGCCAAATACAGTAACACACACAAGACACCGTTAACAGCAACGGTGGCACAGCGAGTAGCGCTTCTGTCTCTCAGTGCCTGGGTGGTGCAAGAGGATGTGGGTTCAATCCCTGCTCAGGCTGGGTGGAGTGTCATGATCCCCCCCCGGGTCATCTAGTTTCCTCCCACAGTCCAAAGACATGTTGTTCAGGTTTACCTGTAGTGTGTGAGTGACAGAGCGAGTGTGTTCCATGATGTATAGGTGAGTGACTCTTTGTAAGTACTGTATCCAGCAGTGTAAGTCACCTTGGTGTATAGAGTGTGTGGGCTGATAACACTACATAGTATCTGTTGGAAGTTGCTTTGGAGAAAACATCTGCTAAATAAATAAATGTAAACATAGTCTGTGTCATACTGAGCGAGCAGGAGATTGAGGTAGGTTTGTGGACCCAATTGCAAGACCCCTGTCTGTATGTAAGGGAGCAGGTGAGATCAGGGACAGGCATGGGTCAGTTGATGCACAGATGTAGGTCTTGGGGAGAATCAAATGTCGTAGTCGAGGCGATGAAAGTGTCGGGAGCGGGAACAAGGGATTGAGGAGAACGAGGGACATGGAAGGATGGGTTGGTTGTTGTGGGTTCACTCGAGAGTGCTGGAGAGACTAACCAACCAATTACAACAATCGCTTGTCTCGAGTGGGGTTGTGGCGAGCCAGAGCCCATCCCAGAGACATTGGGTGCAAGGCTGAAGGTGTGGGACACCAGTCCATCACAGGGCCACAACTAGTCACCCAGGCACCCAGCCAGGTGAAGGTACTAGAGCAATGGCAGGGCACGTGCCTTGCTCATGGGTACTACAGCTGGAGGCAGGGATTGAACTGTCAACCTTTGGAGCCAAAGACAGCTGCTGTGCTGGAGAGACAGGTTTCTCAAATGAGGTTTGGCAATCAGGACATGCAGGTGCAGCTTCTTTGTACTCCACTGCTCTGATTTCAGGCAGGTGTGGACATGCGAGACGAGGTCATGGGCGTGACAGTCCTACTGAAAAGAAGGAAGTCTTAGTCCTAACTCGGGCTTACGCGTCTACGAACCACTGCAGATGCGCAATGTTTTGATGTGCCTCGCAAAGTAACGCGTGTTTGTCATTAGAACTATTGTACGTAATTTGAATTTTTGAATATTAGGCTTTACATTTAAATTTATTCAACATACTTCTCATAGAAAATTCAGTGTGTCCATTACACACACACACACACACACACACACACACACACACACACACACACACACACATTTTCAGAACCGCTTGTCCCAGATGGGGTCGCGGGGAACCGGAGCCTACCCGGCAACACAAGGCGTAAGGCCGGAGGGGGAAGGGGACACACCCAGGACGGGACGCCAGTCCGCCGCAAGGCACCCCAAGCGGGATTCGAACCCCAGACCCACTGGAGAGCAGGACTGCAGTCCAACCCACTGCACCACCGCACCCCCCCGTGTGTCCATTACATTAGCAGAAATAGAGACATAGATGCAGACGTGTGA
This sequence comes from Scleropages formosus, assembly GCF_900964775.1. NCBI lineage: Eukaryota > Metazoa > Chordata > Actinopteri > Osteoglossiformes > Osteoglossidae > Scleropages > Scleropages formosus. Next base: position 1,117,665 of record NC_041826.1, read on the forward strand.
TTAAGTGCAGTTTCGTTTATATATTTGTTTTTATATTCGTTTTTATATTAAATAGTCTTTTTATAAATTTTTAATTTTACACCGTTTCCTTGTCTTGTGTTTGCGGAAGACCCGACACACCTCCTCTTCACAGATCAAAGGTGCAGGAGGGGGAAGGTGGGGGGTTACTGGCGGTGTTAATCGATGCGTGGAGAGAGGGTCAGAATGGGTGTGGGGTGTGAGACAGGGTTTTTCAAACCCGCAATAAAACTCATTCAAATTGTCGGCCAGCTGCTGATTCGACGCAGTGCTGGGGGATGGTGTCTTGTCGTGATTCCTGATCACCTTCCTAGTAATATATATATATATACAATATATATATATATATACACACACACACACACACACGCACATATATATTTACACGGCATATGTACTGTATATTTTTTTAATAACTGGGGTGATTCGTAACTCGGTTTCGTGCAAATCGGACGTTCGTAACCCAGGGAATTCCTGTAGATGATGTTAGCTAGGGAAAAAATGCGTATTAAGAGTGGTGCTTTTGGCTCATTGCAGTTTATTATTTAGCTCTGTTTATGTGTTTATTCTGAAGTGTAGAACAGGAACCATAATTTTTGCTGTGATTTGTGCATTGACTGAAATACTCCCCATGTGATCTGTGTTTGCTTCTCTTCGGATGTGACATTAAAGAAGGAATCCAGAACACTTTCAGCTTTAATAGAACAGATGGATTTCATGATCTCCTCTGCACATCGTGAGTTAGGCTTCATGGAAATTCTTTGTAATGTTTGCAAAATAAAAGGGAAAAAATCAGTGTCATGCTATGTCCGAGGCATAGGTTTATATTAAAGTGTTTTTATAAATTTTTAATTTTACACCATTGTATTTGCAAAGCAGTGGTTCAACAATTTTATGAAGAATTTTATAATTAAAAATACAGTACAGAACTAATTAAACAGATAAGTGATAAAGCAAACTGATTTGTGTCTGTGCCCTTGCAGACGTGCCAGCACCGGAGCAGCCAGAGCTGTTCCTGAAGAAGCTGCAACAGTGCTGTACCATCTTTGACTTTATGGACACACTTTCAGACTTGAAGATGAAGGAATACAAGCGCTCAATGCTCAATGAACTGGTGGACTACGTCACGGTCAGTCGGGGCTACCTGACTGAGCAGACCTACCCAGAAGTGGTCAAAATGGTGAGCAGAAGGTTGTTCAGGGCTTTACTGGGGTTTTTTTTTATTTTCTTTTTTTTTTGTTTTGAGGGTTCATCATGTTTACACTACCTTCATGCCATGTATATACAGTGCAGCCAAACTCCCCTTTCACATTTATTTTGCAGCTTTATGCTTAACTCTTTATATGCACACACACACATACAATGTCCACAACCACTTGTCCCGAGCGGGGTCAGGGCACCCGTTTAAATCATTATTGTATAGTAAATGAATTTTTCCCCTTAAATCTGCACTCAATACCCCATAATCAAGTTCAAGTAGATTTTTGTCATTCCTCTATATAATTTGTGTATAGTGGAACAAGATGTCGTTTTTCTGGGACCATGGTGCAACACAGAACGGTACGCAAGACTATATAAAGTGCAAATACACAAGTGAGACAAGTGCAGGACAATAAATATACAAAACAGCACATTAGATACACAAGACAATAAATACACAGGTTGTGAACTGTAGTGTTGTAGCAATAAGTCTTAAGTAGCAGCAATGACATGAAAACAGGACTTTAGAAATTTTTGCAAATTTATTAAAAATAAAAAAATGAAAATATCACATTGATGTAAGTATTTAGACCCTTTACTAAGTACTTAGTTGAAGCACCTTTGGCAGCAATTACAACCTTGAGTCTTCTTGGGTATAGCACAACAAGCTTTGCATGCCTGGATCTGGGGATTTTCTACCATTGTTATCTGAAGATCCTCTCCAGCTCTTTCAGTTGGATGGGGACCATTGGGGGACAGCTATTTTCAGGTCTCTCAGAGATATTCCATTGGATTCAAGTCCATGCTCTGGCTGGGCCACTTAAGGACATTCATAGAATTGTCCCTAAGCTTCTCCTCTGTCTTTGCTTTGTGCTTAGGGTCATTGTCCAGTTGGAAGGTGAACCTTCGGCCCAGTCTAAGATCCAGAGAGCTGTGCAGCAGGTTGTGCTTTTATTTTTTTTTTATTCCCCCCCCCCCCCTTAAATTAAGGGTATGCCTGTACTTGGATATCCCTGTTCATTCAACTTTTCCTTGGCATTGACTAGTCTTCCAGTCCCTGCCACTGTAAGACAACCTTATAGCATAATGCTGCCACCACCACTACTGTTGGGATGTTATTGCACGGTGCCTGGTTTCCTTCAGACATGCTGCTTAGAACTGAGGCTAAACAGTTCAGTGTTGCTTTTATCAGACCAGAGAATTGTGTTTCTCACAGTCTGAAAGTCTTAAGTGCCCTTTTTTTTGCACTGAAGAGAGACTTCTGTCTGACTACTCTGTCATAAATCTAAGATCGGTGGAGTGTTGCAGTGATGATAGTCCTTCTGGAAGTTTCTTCCATCTCCATACAGGATTTCTGGAGCTCACCCAGAATTATCATTGTGTACTTGGTCACCTCTCTTACTAAGGCCCTTCTCTCTGATTGCTCAGTTTGCCCGGGCAGCCAGCTCTAGGAAGAGTCATGGTTGTTCCAGACTTCTTCCGTTTAACAATTATGGAAGCCACTGTGCAGGTAATTCCTTTGACCTCATGGCTTGGCTTTTATTCTGATACACACTGTGAGCTGTGGGACCTTATATAGACAGGTGGGCCTTTCCAAATCATGTCCAATCAATTGAGCTTACCACAGGTGGACTCTGAACAAGGTGTAGAAACATTTTAAAGATGATCAATAGAAATGGAGTGCACGTCAGCGATGTTTCAGTTGTCATAGCAAAGGGTCTGTACTTATGTCAGTGTGAGAATAGTTTTTGATTTTTTTTTTTTTTTAAATAATTTACCATTATGGGGCATTGAGTTTAGATTGAAACAATTGTAGCATAAGGCTGAATCATTAAATGTGAAAGAAGTGAAGGGGTCTGAATATTTTTCGAATGCACTGTACACACGTTAGACCTTCATGGTATCTGTTTTCCCAGGTTTTGAAGTTTTTTTTTTTTTTAAATTTTAATTTAAATCTGTCTACTGTCCAGAAATGTCTCTGCAGATTATAAATGATCTGTGTTACTGCACTCAGCCTTTAGATGGCAATACTATGGCAATAATACAGAACATAAACAGAATAAGAGGGTGAGACTACCTTCATTCAGTTCACTTCCACATTGTGTACAGCTTATATGTGGAGTTCGATGTTGGTCATAAGTGATACGAAGAATGTTGTGTATGTTTATGGGATGAATTGTTAAACAGTGAGCATTCAATAGAGATTTGTGGAAACACACACACACACATTTTCAGAGCCTATCCGGCAACACAAGGCGTAAGGCTGGAGGGGGAAGGGGACACACCCAGGACGGGATGCCAGTCCATCGCAAGGCACCCCAAGCGGGACTTGAACCCCAGACCCACCGGAGAGCAGGACTGTGGTCCAACCCACTGCGCCACCGCACCCCCCTTCGTGGAAACATTTTCAGTCATTTTAATTGCTTTTATTTTTAATATAATTCAAGGTTAATAAAATGTTAAAATGAAAGTCTTAAATATTTTATTATAGCTGTGTCCAAGACTTTTATAGTACTTAATCAGTAGAGGCCTTTCTACGTTAATATTTTTGTTGATTGTGTAGATAATTTAAGAAGAAATTGAAAGTGGCCCGAAACAAACATTGCACATGTTATTTGAAGAATTGAAAAGAAGTTTGAGATGTTTTTTTTCTCAGTAATTTTAAATGAGTTTCGTTTCCAACTTAGCTTTTAGTTTAAATATTTAGTGTGTATACACTATATTCACTGAGCACTTCATTAGGAATACCTGTGCAGCTTATTCATGCAATTATCTAATCAGCCAAAAACATGTGGCAGCAGCGCAATGCATAAAATCATGCAGATACAGGTTAGGAGCTTTGTTTAATGTTTACATCAAACACCAGAATGGGGAAAAATTATTGTTGGTGCCAGATGGGCTGCTTTGATTAATTCTGTAACTGCTGATCTCCTTGGATTTTCACACACAACAGTCTCTAGAGTTTAGTGAAAAATGGTGAGGGAAAACAAAAAACATTCACTGGGCAGCAGTTCTGTGGACGGAAATACCTTGTTGATGAAAGAGGGCAGAGGAGAATGATCAGAGCTGACAGAAAGGCTACAGTAACTCAGGTAACCACTCTTTACAACTATGGAGAGCAGAAAAGCATCAGAGAATGCATAACACATTAAACCTTGAGGTGGATTAATAACAGTAGAAGATCATGTCAGGTTCCACTCCTGTTGGCCAAGAACAGAAAGCTGAGGCTGCAGTAGACACAGGCTCACCAAAACTGGACAACTGATGACTAGAAAATCATAGCCTGATCTGATGAATCTTGATTTCTACTAAGGTATGCAGATGGTAGGGTCAGAATTTGGCATCAACATGAGTCCATGGACCCAACCTGCCTTGTGTCAACAGTCCAGGCTGGTGGTAGTGGTGTAATGGTGTGAGGAATGTTTTCGTGGCACACTTTGAGTCTGATATAATACCAATAAATAATTGCTTCAATGAGTATCCGAGTATTGTTACACTGGCCATGTGCATCCCTTTATGGCCACAGTTTATCCATCTTATAATGGCTACTTCCAGCATAATAATGCACCATGCCACAAAGCAAAAGCAGTCTCAAACTGGTTTCATGAACATGACAATGAGTTCAGTGCTCTTCAGTGGCCTTCCAAGTGTCTCTGTCACACACACACACACGTCAGTTTTTATAGACTATATAAAAAGTTTAAAGTGAAGACATTCCTCAAAGTGATCATTTGTTGAGTTTGCATATATATATGGATTTAAATTTGTAACACTGCTATCCTGTAATGATGACTATATTTTTCGAAAGACAGCTGACAGGAGGGAACAGACCCCATCTGGGGCTGCTTTGGACTAGCAACTCAGGGCAGCTGCATCGCTAGCTGTGGCAGCCAGATGGATGCACCCACTATGGCTTCAAATGAACTAAATGATGTAATACCCCACGAGTCAGCGAGAACGGGTGGAAGACGGCTCACAGGTAGATTTATGGCTTCTGATCTTGAAGCGGTGATGTCTATAAGAAGCGAGTTGTACATGGGGGTAGCCAGTTCAGATGGTGATGGAAGGCAATTTCAGGTTTGTGTCTGCAAGTGGAGGAAGGTAACATCAATAAAGGGCCTAAGGATTCACCAGGGAAGGGAAAGGTGCCTGAATGTGGGAGGGCACGGGCCCCATGCTGATGAACGACTTCAATCAGTCGGTTGAAGTCCAGGGGCAGGTTTCACATCAAAGTCTGCAGGATGTCAGTACTCCTGGCATTGAGGAGGCAGGACTGGGCACTGAGTTGCAAAATGATGAAAGCCAGGCAGGTGAGGCTGTGCAGATGGAAGGGAGTAATCCGGGAAAGGAAAAATCAATGTGGCATCAGTCAAAGGTTACGTAGCCAGCAGATAGAGAAGCTGGGATATGGGGTGGTGTAAGTAATGATTTGCTTGCGATTTTAAGATAAAGGGGACAACAGAATTTGATAGATTGGGGGAGGTTATTTCTTGCTATGGGGCAGAGTGATTTGGAGTAATGCAGATGAGGAATAAGGAGCAGCTGGGTGTAGTGAAGTCAGAGTGGTAGGTAGAGGTAGAGAGAGTTATTCAGGAGAGAAGGTAGCTTAGAAGATGGTGGAGGTATTTGTGTTTTGCAGGTAGGTGTAAAGAGTAGACTATATTAAGGAGGGTGGAGGCTTTTAGAAGGAAGAGGAGGAAGAAGGAGCAGGCCAGGGTGGTGTTTTTCAGACATCCTTTTAAATTTGTAAAGGCTTTGTTTGGTAAGAAGTCTGCGATGTTAAATGTGGGGGGAAAAAAGGAGCTGAATGGTTATCTGTGCGAGGTGAATTCTGGTGAAGAGCACGATGGTGGACTTAAGTTACCGGTGGATATCCCATCTGTAGGGGAGATAGGATAGGAAATGGATGTGTGTCCTATGAGGTGGCAAGAGGTGCAAAATATTGTGCAGCAAGCATGGGCCTCCTCAGCACCTGGCCCAAATGGAGTACTATAATGGGTGCACTGGATGTGCTGAAATTTTGTGGAGGTTGATGGCTGTTGTGTAGAAGGGAATAATTGCAGAATCATGGTAGGAGGGATTTTTATTCCTAAGGAAAAGGATGCTGTTGGGGTAGGCCTGTTTAGGCCTATTATCTTTCTCAATGCTAAAGGGAAAACTTTCTTTAGTGTCCTGGCAACAAGGTTGGTAGCATACTTGAAGGCAAACAGGTTGGTTGATACCTCCCTCCATGCAGAAGGTAAAGCTTCTGGGATGCTAAGGGTGCTTTGGTGAAAACCTGCTTTGGAGACATTGTTTTGTTTTAGTAAAAGAAAACAAGTTGGAGGTTGGAATTGTGGCTGGATGTACAATTTTGTTGTTGGCTTTTGCAATGACAGTGGAAGTTTTAAGGGCTTCCAAATGAGCTGTTGGCAGTGAGAGGCTGCGAGATGGGATGCGCATACCCATTAGAGCATTTATGGATGATTTACGGCTACGGCCCCTTGTACTCATCGTTTGTTGCCTAAGCTCAATGCTAAGTTGAAGGTTAAGCCAAGTAAATCGAGGAGTCTCTTGATCATTGGTAGGAAGGTGGTGGAGAAGTTTTGTATTGATGAGGAAGTAATTCCATCTATTTTTGAAAAGCCAGTTAAGAACCTGGGTAGGTGGTATAGTTCTGTGTTAAGTGATAAGGAGCAGGTTGTGTCACTAAGGGAGGTGGTTGTGGAAGGGGTAAAGAGCATTGATGCTTCCCTCCTGCCTGGGAAATTGAAGTTGTGGAGTCTGCAGTTTAGGCTGTTGCCACGCATTAAGTGGCTCCTTATATGAATTTTTTTTCTCTGGAAGGTTGAGAAACTCAAACAGATTATTAGTAAGGTGTTAAAGCACCTGGTAGTGCCACACTGTTGAAATTGTATAGTATTGTATTGTAAGCTGCTGGCTGATGTGGGTTCCAGGTGCCACAGGTTATTATGGCTACTTGATTGCATCCAGATATGGTGTTATTCCAAGTGTGAGCGGATCGTGTACTTTGTAGAATTAACAATGCCATTCAAGGATGCTATTGGGGAGGTATACAAGTGGAAACTTAAAGTATGTGGATCTGGTGGTAGAGGCAAGAAACCATGGGTGGTAGGTTCTTGTAGACCAGACCAGTAGAGGTAGGTTGTAGGGGGTTTGTGGCTAAATGTGGTGTTTTGTTGTTAGGGTATTAAGGGTGGTGGGGAAGGACCTGTCTGAGACTGCTGAGAAATCCAGTCAGTTGTTATGGATGAGAAGAGAGCAGAGTAGTTGGGATTACAGGTTGGAGGGAGATGTGTAGTGGTGGTAAAATTAGTGGCAGGTGGCTGGTGATGGGAGGCAGCTGGTTATAATTACGGAGTTATAGCCTTAATTAGGGTAGTTTGTCTATGAAGGTGGTGTGTTTTGAAGGTATGTAGGGATCTGTGGTTTAATTGGTTGTTGAGTTTGTGGAGTTGCAGTATTTGTTGAGGGTGAAGGGCAACTAACATGTGTGAAGGGGGGTGGCTCTGGGATGCCAGACTGCACTGTTGAGCCTTTTGGAGGTGTCGTGGGTTTAATTCAGCGAAACACTAACGAAGGGAGGTGCAAGTTAAGCTGTTTGGTCTTGAGTCATGGAGGAATATAATGGCAATGCTCGTTGTTGTTCTCTGTGGCTTCATGGTGAGGTTGGTTGGGCTGGGTTCTTGTGTACAGCTATTGTAATATACGTGTGGGCTGTAATATCTTGTCCTGTGTATCTTGAATCAATGTTTGGGTAATTACCACTTTGTTGTTTTTTGCTGATTAAGGCTATGTGGTGGCTCATCGGGTAGTGTTGTAACCTCACAGCATTGGTACTGGAATTTGGGTACGTCTCCGCATGTGCTTGCTGTGTTTGCGTGATTCCTCCAAGTACTCTGGATTTCCTAACATTCCAGAGACTGCTGTTGTCTGGCCTAATGCCTCATCTTCTAAAACTGGTTTGGGTGAGTGGTTTGAAAATGGATAGATATTAATGACCTTGTTTTTTTTTTTAAACCTGAAACATCTTAAGATGTCAAGACAGCTACACTGAAAATGGGAAGCCATTCTGGATATTCCTGCTGTTGATTTAAGCTTGATATTTTTTTTATTACATTCTTGTCCCATGAAAGCAGCATCAGTCGGAGTGCTCTCAAAGCAGGAAAACTTATTAGTCCAGTCTTTAATTTTTCTTATCGGGGTTCACTTGGGTATTTATAGTCCAGGGTTCTTAAGAGACAAGGTTGCCATTGAGAGACAGGTATTCAGAGAGACTTTCCCGTTTACACTTTTCTAGGTGTCCTGCAATATTTTCCGGACCCTTCCTCCGAGTGAAAGTAATGAATTTGACCCAGAGGAGGATGAACCAACACTTGAGGCTTCATGGCCACACTTGCAGGTAATGACTGTCACAAAATGCTCTGAAAGATGGCAGATTAATTGGTCCTGCACTGGGATAATCAGTTTTGTCTTTTCATAGCTTGTCTATGAGTTCTTCATACGATTCTTGGAGAGTCAAGAATTCCAACCCAGCATTGCCAAAAAATACATAGACCAGAAATTTGTATTACAGGTGAGCTCTGGTATATATATTCTGTGTGTGTGTGTGTGTGTGTGTGTCATAGTCTGACTGTGTGTGATTTGTACTGGAAGATTTTTGTTCTCTGCTTCAGCTTCTGGACCTCTTTGATAGCGAAGACCCCCGGGAGAGGGACTACCTGAAGACGGTCTTACACAGAATTTATGGGAAATTCTTGGGGCTGAGGGCTTTTATACGAAAACAGATTAATAATATTTTTCTACGGTAAGTAGCAAAAACTAGTTGTTGTGGACAAGGTTCTTGGACTTTATTTTTTAAATGACACCTGCCTGTTCTTCCTTCGGACAGATTTGTTTATGAAACTGAGCACTTCAGTGGGGTTGCTGAACTCCTGGAGATCCTGGGAAGGTACTTGGTTACTTTGCCTCTCAGGCAAACATAGTGGAAGGCTCTCCCACATAAATGACAATTAGTATTGAGGTCAGGGGTATAGCTAGGAATTCTAGAACCCCCTGAAAGAACATTGCTCTGTGTCCCCATTTTCTTAAATAATTACTGCTAGAATTTTCATGGGGCCTCTCCAGGTATGGGATGCTAGAATTACCACCATTTATCCCACTATGACAGCACTGGCTGCAGTTATTGTAGCATCCTTTAAGGCACCAGTGCAGTATCTGCAAGGTCATGTACTGTTTTTAGAGATTACATTTGTGTTAGTGATTTATATGGTGTATAGTCATTTTTTCAAAATGAATGATTGTTGGGGGTCCTTGCTGAGGTGTGACAACTGACTGGATGAGACCCTTGATCAGGTGCATCAGTGACAATATGTGGCTCTTCCATTCTCGCAGCATCATCAATGGCTTTGCTCTTCCTCTGAAGGCAGAGCACAAACAGTTTCTTGTCAAGGTGCTGATCCCACTGCACACTGTCAGGAGCCTCTCCCTCTTCCATGCACAGGTACAGGAGTTTGTCTCTCGGGTTCTTTTGAGTACTGTATATGTATTTTTATAAGTGCTGTTTGCTTTGTGTGTCTGTCTTGCATTGTAATTTTTGCCCATTTCACTCACCGTACAGGATACAGTCCATACACTCCCATTATGTCACTGGTCTACCATTTTGCATATGATTCATCATTAACAATATCAGTGTTTACGGAGAGCCAGTATTACCAACTGATAAATTTTAAACCCTGGACAGCAACTCCCCCCCCTCCCATGGCTTGTTGCCTAGGTTGATATTCACTTTTGCTTGTTGCTTGTTTCAGTCTGATTTATTGTTGCTGTTGTCTTTACTTTTTTGAAGTGTATTCCCTGTTCATTGTAAATATTAGTCACTTATTTTGTGGCTGTGATGCCTTTTGTGTTCGCTAAGCCTTCACATCTTGAAGGAAAAGTGAACAGGTAACATTACATGGCAAACACCTGGCGCACACAGGTTTGTTTCTACTTTGTCTAGACACACTAAGTTAGGGGCACGTGCTACCCTTGTACTTCGGCTTTTATAGTACTATAGGTTAGTTAGGGAACATGAACATGCCAAAGATTTTCCTTTGTTAGGCCCAATTGCACTCATTCAGAACGGTTTGGCTTCGATATATTCGGCACCGCTCGTGTTTTTCCCTTGTTTGGCTGTTTGTATACTCCTATCCTCATTCTTGTGCGTGGCAAATCCCACCTTTTATTTCTTTGTTCCTTCATTCCCCTGTCCCTTTCCAAAGTTCACCAGTGTCCAAACACTTATTGTTCCACCCCTAGACAACCTAGGGTTGTAATAATGTAAATGTATTTTAAAAAATTCTTCTGTAGTAAGATGTGATGTGCTTCACCAGTTTTAATTTTCTTTTCAGTTGGCTTACTGTATTGTACAGTTCCTAGAGAAGGACCCAACGCTAACCGAACCAGTACGTTATTCATATGTCATTAAGCCAGCACTTATTTGCAGTAAGTAGTTTTTACTGTTGGTAATTACTTTGACTTTATTTAGGTCATCAGAGGATTGCTGAAGTTCTGGCCGAAAACCTGTAGTCAAAAAGAGGTAACAATCCCATGATGATCAGCGCTTATGTCATTTGTCCCTCCATGCTTTTGGTTTTTCTCGTATTTCGTACTGTGCACATTCTGTGTTAAAGATTAGCTCAGTTCCTTTACTTCTGACTTTGAATTCATGTACAACCAAAGCTTTTCTGGGTGCCCCTTATAATTGAAAGGTCCAAATGTGGGTACCAGTTTGAAAGGTCTATTAGCAGTTACAGGTTCCTTAACCCTTAGACACAAGTGCAGTTCTATTTTTAAGTTGCATAAACAGGCAATGCAGACTGCTGCATTGTTGTATTAGGAAGGTGAGATGGTGTTCACAGCTGTCACTTAGTATTCTTTTGTTGGCTGTCCTTAACATACTGTTGCCCTCGTCCAGGTAATGTTCCTGGGGGAGCTTGAAGAGATTCTAGATGTGATTGAGCCTACACAGTTTGTCAAGATCCAGGAGCCCCTTTTCAAGCAGATCTCAAAATGTGTCTCCAGCCCACACTTCCAGGTGAGGCACCAAGTCATTTTCTGCACCACAGTAAATTAGTCTAGCTGTAGCTAGTCACACTAATTTCTCTCTGAAACAGTATGAATGGGCGAGCCAAAAGGCCCTGTCTGTGTACAGGTCATAGCAGATGGCTTTGTTCACACGTGTTAAGAACCTGATCTCAGGTGAAATGCAGTGTATGTAATCCTGTAGAGGTTTGCTGACATTTACAGGTGTCTGAGCGAGCCTTGTACTACTGGAACAATGAGTACATCATGAGCTTGATTGAGGAGAACTCTAGTGTCATCTTGCCGATCATGTTTGCCAGCCTGTACAGGATTTCCAAGGAGCACTGGAATCCGTGAGTTACCCATCCATCTGTGAGCTTTGTTTAATGGGGGTTTAACAGTGCTCTCGAAGTGCTGGAATTCAGAAAAGATGTCATATGATTTCCTTTCAGATTTCTTGCTGTGGCTTTTGTGTTTTCTGTGTATCTTGCTTTTCACCACAGCTGTTGAGGGAAGTTGTAAGTATAGATTAATAATGTGAATTTTCCTTTCTTCAGTTCCCAGCAGCCTCTTTCCTCTTTATATTTAAACCCTTTAGGGCAATTGTAGCTCTTGTCTACAATGTACTCAAAGCATTTATGGAGATGAACAGCTTGCTGTTTGATGAACTCACAGCAACCTACAAGTCTGAACGTCAACGGTAAGAACTTCTTGACATGGTTGACGAAAGGACTATGGACATGCCAAAACAGTGTTACACAAATAGCTATTTTTTGGGTGCTTTACAGCATAAATGTTGTATATTTTAGATGTATGCAGGCTTATGACACAGACATACACATTGTTTAACCTGTCAGCAAACTGAGTGCACTGAGGGATTGATGTTCTAAGGAGTGGAAGGGTCTGTGTGCATCATCTTGCTATGACAAGTCCTTACTTCTACAGTGAGAAGAAGAAAGAGAAAGAGCGTGAGGAGCTCTGGAAGAAGCTGGAGGACTTAAAGCTAAAGAGGGGCATCTGCAGTGATAGTGTCATCCCCACTTAACTCACAGATGCCCTGTGCCAGATAGGCTTTTTCTCCCATATTGTGCAACTTACTTTATAATTCACATCAGTTTCAACATCACTGTAAATAACTTTTCCCTAAAGTTTTGCTGAAGAAAAAAATCAGAAAATACAAAAATTTGTGGGGGTTAAACTGGCTTTGGACTGCCAAACTTGAACTTTTTTTTTTTTTTAAAGAAAAAAAAAAAAAAAAGATTTTGACTGCATCAACCCTTGCCCTCCCGAAGATTTCCTGCACCCTTACTTCTGAGATACGTTTGTACCTTTTCATCAATCAAGGTAACCATTTTTACTGAGCCCACATAACCCTCCCAAAGGCAATGAGCCTTTATTGTGGTCCTGCATATAATGGATGCAGCCTCCCCTATTGTGGCTTACCTCAACCTCTACTTGTAGGAAAACTGCTGCTCTCAGTATAGAAAACAAGACTGGGAATGAAAAGTCCCCATAGAACATTGCATTGAAGGCCATCAACCAGGTCTGTGTGAATCCAAGCAGAAATATAAAAAAGCATTTTTCTCCAGAATTTTTTTCCATGAGTTACTTCACGGCGTATGCGTACATCAACCAAAACAAGTTGTTTTTCAGTAACACAAAAAAATCTTCAGTATCAACTGCTGCTGATTTGGTATTGCTATTAACATGAAATAACTTCAGCCTCCAGTTTCCATGATATGTTGTAACTTGTGGGAGGGAGCAGTGTGTGTGGTGTTCACTTTGCTAAGAATTTACCAATTAAGTGCAGTATACTGATACTTTTAGCAATTCAGATTATATTTTAATAAGGACTTTGAAGAAGTATCAAATAAAAAGTATTGAAATAAGACCTATTTTTCTTCCCCTTTGATCTTTTTTTTTTTTATGCTGGGGGGGGTGTGCTGAGGGAAGGGTTTTTCAAGGGGATCTGAAGAGGGCTCTTGGTTGGATACACAGTACTGTCTGCATTGACCTGTCTGCTTCAGAATGGCCTGGATACAATGTGATTTTGAGGAGTTGGGTATAAGGAGAAAATGTAATTTTACAAAATTATATTAAACAATTTTGTGATAAAGCAAATGTGCTGAATGTTTTATTTTAGAAGCCTGCGTAGAATCCCATCTATCTTATGGTCGGTGCGTGTGGATGATGTATACTTAAAAGTAGCTGAGCACCAGGTATTTGTCAGGACAGTAGGTTTAGGACCTCCAACAGAGTCATCTTGCATCACATAACTTCTGTGCTCTGTCAGATTTGCCATGTGTTTTTATGTGATCATCTATTTCACCAGTTCACAATTTTTATGACATTCAAGCTGGACACCCTTCTGCTTCAGATACTGTGCCCAGGCAAGCATTAGCATTGTCCACTTGAGAGGCTGTTGACATCAGTTCAAAGAAGCATAATCAAAAACTGTTGAAATGTAGAAGTGTTTGTGAGCAAGAATTGTATCTTGATTACTGGTATCATAGTGGTTAGTTGCTGCAGTTGGACCCAGAAGTCACAAGTTTTATTCCCACCTTGTTGAATCCCTAGGTTCTTACTGTAAAATTGCTCCATTAAAAATTGCCCACCTGTATAAATTGACAATTGTAGGATGCTGAACATTGTAATCTGTGTTGAAGAGCATCAGCTAAATGCATATCAATGATAAATGACAAGTAGTAATTGGATTGAGATTTTTTCCATTGTTGCATGTTATGACAGCAGGGGTAAGAAGGGACTAATTGATATGGGAATTGCAAGACACAGGAGCTGTCACTAATGCCTATGAAAGCAATAGTCTTCCTGATATTTTTTGTTTTAATTAGAATTTTAATAAAATATGTACTGAATAGAACATGAGGGATGACAAGCTACATAATCACTTGAAAATTGAATGTATGCAGTATGTTGTTTGGCATGCAAACCTGGAATAGTCTGACTGAAGTATACTTGGCAAATGTTTCTTCCAACATATGTAAGTGAATCAAAAACGGAAGATCCTTAGATATAAACACAGAGCTGTCAAACCACAATTTCACGAGTACTCTTCTTGCTGGCTAACTTTACATCAGGATGTAAAGATTAGGAGTGTGTGAGAAAGATGTTTTGAGAGCCTTGAATACTGAGAGAGCTGATTCCACTACACTGGAACCAGAACTGGGAGTCCTCATTACCTAACCTAAATTACTCCTGAGAGTTTTATATAACCTCCAGGATGTTGCTAAATAAAAATGCAGTATTCATTTAAGTGGCTTAAGCTGAGATCATTCTGTCTGGGTGTCATGGAATGCTGGCTGACAAAGACAGCTGAGGTGATAATCCTATATTTTAGTTGAACTGCACTATCAATTTTTACAGTGACACAGAGCACAAAAAAAGGCAAAAGATAAATATATAGTTGGCAATACATTAAAGCTGTTATTGTTCATATGTGATATTTTCTTGTGCATTTACACTTACTCATTGTGTAGATGCTTTTCTCCAAAGCAATGTACACCCCACAGAAGAATACAATGTGCTTTACATCAACAGAAAGACTTAGATGCAGATGGGAGTCTAAAGCACACCATATGTACCGGTGAACATCACACAAGTAGCTGCATAAAGGTTATCTAAATCGATAGTTCTTAATCACATTGCCCTTTTCACTGCTGATGACTTTGTTTTTCAGAGACAAAGTCAACACAATCATGGATAAGTTCAGCATCACCCTGTCCTGTTCGTGCTGGACTTCCCTGCGAAGTCACGCTCTCTGAATTCAAGCCGCTCTCTGAATCTGAAATCTGACTACCTGATATCACACAGAGCCACCACCTGCTCGGTTGATCCGATTGTCACTCGAACAGACCAACTCCCCACAGCTCTTCACCATCTCCAAAATCATCAACTCCTCACTCTCCTTTGGCTGCTGCTCATCTGCCTTCAATACTACCCTCACTTCACCTCTGGTATAATAAAAAAAAAAAACTTTGCATCCTAACTCAGTCCAGAACTACAGGTCAGTCTACCTCCTTTCCTTTCTGTCCAAAGCTCTGGAACGGGTGACCTGTTATGAACTATCTGAATTCCTCGAAGGATACCAGTCGGGATTTAAAGTTGGTCACTCCACGGAGACAACACTCCTGGCAGTCTTTGATGCTCTCTAGTCAGCTAGAGCGGCTTCCCTCTCTTTGGTCCTCATCGTCCTCGACCTGTCTACAGCATTCGACACTATCAAACATCAGATTCTACTCTCCTCTCTTAGTCATCTTGGGATCAAAGGAATGGCACTAAGATGGTTCAAATCCTACCTATCTGACAGTTCTTCTCCTCTGCCTCTCTCAACTGGTGTCACACAGGGCTCAGTACTAGGTCCTCTGCTCTTCTTGATCTACAACTCCTCCCTCGGCCCTGTCATCGCCTTCCATGGATTCAAATACCACTGATATTTTCATTATACATAGCTCTTCCTCACCTTTCTTCTTGGAGCATCAGACATTTCCACACACATCGCTGCTTGCCTGTTGGACATCTCTGCATGGATGCCTGATCACCACCTACAACTCAACCTCTCCAAAACAGAGATCCTACACCTCCCAGCTGGCCTGTCTTGATCTCTTGATCAAATTAGATAATTCACTCATTTTGCCTACCTCCTCAGCTAAGAGTCTGGGAGTGATGATAGGCTTGAGTCAATCTTTCTCTCAGCGCATTGAAGCCACAACCTGGACCTGCAAACACATCCTGCATAACATCCATAGGATCTGTCCTTACTCACAACAGACTCTGCCCAACTACTTGTACAAGCCATGGTGACATCCCATCATAACCAGAGTCTAGCTGACTAGAGAACATCTGACACCGCCAGGAGTGCCATCTCAATTCAATTGAAGATTTTGTCACGTACGCAGTTATGCACGCATGCAACCCGTAGTGAAATGTTAATCTAGTCAGCTCTGTAGACTGTACAAACAAGACCGACCATCCATCCATCCATCTTCCTCCGCTTATCCAGGACCGGGTCGCAGGGGCAGTAGTCCGAGCAGAGCCCCCCCAGACTTCCCTCTCCCCGCACACCTCCTCCAGCTCCTCTGGAGGAACCCCAAGGCGTTCCCAGGCCAGCTGGGAGACGTAGTCTCTCCAATGTGTCCTGGGTCTGCCCCGAGGCCTCCTCCCAATGGGACATGCCCGGAACACTTCCCCAGGGAGGCGTCCAGGAGGCATCGGGAACAGATGCCCGAGCCACCTCAACTGGCTCCTCTCAATGCAGAGGAGCAGCGGCTCTACTCCGAGCTCCTCCTGGGTGACTGAGCTCCTCACCCTATCCCTAAGGGTGCGCCCAGCCACTCTGCGGAGGAAACTCATTTCTGCCGCTTGTATCCGCGATCTCATTCTTTCGGTCGTGATCCAGAGTTCATGACCATAGGTGAGGGTAGGAACGTAGATCGACCGGTAAATTGAGAGCTTCGCCTTACGACTCGGCTCCTCCTTCACCACAACAGGTACGTTACTGCGGACGCCGATCCGTCTGTCAACCTGCCGCTCCATTTTTCCCTCACTCGTGAACAAGACCCCGAGATACTTGAACTCCTCCACTTGAGGGAGGAGCTCCCCCCTAACCCGGAGGGGGCAATCCACCTTTTTCCGACTGAGAACCATGGCCTCGGATTTGGAGGTGCTGATTCTCATCCCCGCCGCTTCGCACTTGGCTGCAAACCTCTCCAGTGCACGCTGTAAGTCTTGATTCGATGAAGCCAACAGGATCATATTGTCTGCAAAAAGCGGAGACGAGATCCTGCGGCCACCAAAACAGACACTCTCCGTTCCTTGGCTGCGCCTAGAAATTCTGTCCATGAAGAAAATGAACAGAATCGGTGACAAAGAGCAGCCCTGGCGGAGTCCAACATGCACCAGGAACAGGTCTGACTTACTGCCGGCAATGCGAACCAAGCTCCTGCTCCGGTCATACAGGGAACGAACAGCCCGTAGCAGCGAGCCCCGAACCCCATAATCCCGAAGTACCTCCCATAGGATGCCACGAGGGACATGGTCGAATGCCTTCTCCAGGTCCACAAAACACATATGGACTGGTTGGGCAAACTCCCATGAATCCTCCAACACCCTAGTGAAGGTGTAGAGCTGGTCCAGTGTTCCATGGCCCGGGCGAAAACCACATTGCTCCTCCTGAATCCGAGGTTCGACTATCGGTCGGATTCTCCTCTCCAGTACCCTGGCATAGACTTTCCCAGGGAGGCTAAGGAGTGTGATCCCCCTGTAGTTGGAACACAATCTCCGGTCCCCCTTCTTAAAAAGAGGGACCACCACCCCGGTCTGCCAGTCCAGCGGCACCGTTCCCGAGCTCCACGCAATGCTGCAGAGGTGTGTCAGCCAAGACAGCCCCGCAACATCCAGAGACTTGAGAAACTCGGGGCGGCTCTCATCCACCCCCGGAGCCTTGCTACCGAGGAGTTTTTTGACTACCTCAGCAACTTCAGCCAGGGTAATGGACGAGTCTCCCTCCGAGTCCCCGGCCTCAGCTTCCTCTACAGAAGGCGTGTCGGAGGGATTGAGGAGATCCTCAAATTACTCCTTCCACTGCCCGAGGACATCCTCAGTTGAGGTCAGCAGCGCACCACTTCCACTGTAAACAGTGTTGGCGGAACACCGCTTCCCCCTTCTGAGTCGCCAGACGGTTTGCCAGAATCTCTTTGAGGCCGACCGAAAGTCTTCCTCCATGGCCTCACCGAACTCCTCCCAGGCCCGAGTTTTTGCTGCAGCGACTGCCAGAGCCGCGTTCCGTCTGGCCCGCCGGTACCCGTCAGTTGCTTCAGGAGTCCCATGAGCCAGCCAGGTCCGATAGAACTCCTCCTTCAGCTTGACGGCATCCCTTACTTCCGGTGTCCACCACCGTGTTCGGGATTGCCGCCGCAACAGACGCCGGAGACTTTATGGCTGCAGCTTCGAACCGCCGCCCCGAGAATGGAGGTGTGGAACATAGTCCATTCGGACTCAGTGTCCCCAGTCTTCCTTGGGACATGGTTGAAGCTCTGTTGGAGGTGGGAGTTGAAGATCTCTCTGACAGGGGCCTCCGCCAAACGTTCCCAACAGAGCCTCACTATGCGTTTGGGCCTGCCAGGTCTGTCCAGCTTTTTCCCCCGCCATTGAATCCAACTCACCACCAGGTGGTGATCAGTTGACAGCTCAGCCCCTCTCTTCACCCAAGTGTCCAAGACATATGGCCGAAGATCAGAAGAAGCGACTACAAAGTCGATCATCGACCGCCGGCCTAGGGTGTCCTGGTGCCAAGTGCACTGATGGACATCCTTATGCATGAACATGGTGTTTGTTATGGACAAACCGTGACTAGCACAGAAATCCAATAACAACTCACCGCTCGGGTTCAGATCAGGGAGGCCGTTCCTCCCAATCACGCCCCTCCAGGTGTCACTGTCGCTGCCCACGTGGGCGTTAAAGTCCCCCAGTAGAACGACAGAGTCCCCAGTGGGAGCGCTTTCCAGTACGCTCCCCAGGGACTCTAAAAAGGCTGGGTACTCTGCATTGCTGCTAGGCGCATAAGCACAAATGACAGTGAGAGACCATTCCCTGACCCGAAGGCGTAGGGAGATGACCCTCTCATTCACCGGGGTAGACTCCAACACATGGTGGCTGAACTGGGGGGCTATTAATAAGCCCACGCCCGCCGCCTCTCACCCTGGGCAACGCCAGAATAGTGGAGAGTCCACCCCTGGTCGAGAAGAGTGGTTCCGGAACCCAAGCTGTGAGTGGAAGTGAGCCTGACTATATCTAGACAGTATCTCTCAACCCTCCTGCACTAGCTCAGGCTCCTTCCCCGCCAGTGAGGTGAGATTCCAAGTCCCAAAAGCCAGAGTTGGCGCCCGAGGTTTGGGTTGGCCGGGCACTCGGCCCCGACCACCACCCAAATCACAACGCACCGGCCCCTTATGGTCTCTCCAGCAGGTGGTGAGCCCACCGAAGAGCGGCTCCACGTCTTGGCTTCGGGCTGAGCCCGGCCAGGCCCCGTGGGCATAGACCTAGCCACTAGGCACTCACATGCACGCCCCCCCCAGGCCTGGCTCCAGGGTGGGGCCCCGGTGACCCCATACCGGGCAGGGTAAACGAGAGCCTTGATTTTATAGTCATAAAGGGGTTTTGAACCGCGCTTTGTTTCGTCTGTCACCCAGGACCTGTTTGCCATGGGAGACCCTACCAGGGGCATGTAGCCCCAGGCAACATAGCTCCCGAGGTCATTCAGGCACTCAAACCCCTCCACTACGTTAAGGTGGCGGTTCGTGGAGGGGGCAAACAAGACAATACACACACACACACACACTTTCTGAACCGCTTGTCCCATACGGGGTCGCGGGGAACCGGAGCCTACCCGGTAACACAGGGCATAAGGCTGGAGGGGGAGGGGACACACCCAGGACAGGATGCCAGTCCATCGCAAGGCACCCCAAGTGGGATTCAAACCCCAGACCCACCAGAGAGCAGGACTGTGGTCCAACCCACTGCACCACTGCACCCACCACAAGACAATATATTAAAAGAGAAAAAATATTTTAAAAAGACTAGAGAATATGATCAAAGTTAAATTAAGGAAATATACAGGGAACTGAATTAAAGCTAAAATCTAAAAAAAAAACTAAAATTGAGATTTAGGGAACAAAAAAATGTGCAGGTATTGAATATGCAATGATAGTGGGCAGCACTGATGAATGAATAACATTATGCCACTGGAGTCCTTAAAGTACAGGATGTGTCCATGTTGAGGAGTCTGATGGCCTAGGGAATCTGCCAGATTGCAGCCAGCAGAAAAGTGAATTAGTCAGATGGTTGGGGTCCTTAAGAATCTTATCAGCCCTCGCTCTGCATCCCCTGGTGTAGATGTCATGCAGCGGGGGAAGAGCAGTCCCGGAGATGCGCTCAGCTAAGTGCACCGCACTCTGCAAGGCTTTGCGGTCTTGGGACGAGCAGTTCCCGTACCACACCGAGATGCACTGAGTCAATATACTCTGTATAGCCCCGATATAGAAAGCTTTCAGGATCGCTGGGGAGATCCTGAATTTCCTCAGCTGTCTCAGGTGGTACAGCCGTTGCCTGGCTTTTTTCACCTGTGCTTGATTGCGATGAGTCCAGGTCAGATCCTCGGATATGTGCACTCCGAGGTATTTGAAACTGCTTACTCTTGCTACTGGTGTCCCGCTGATCTTGAGTGGGGTGTAGGTCTGCTGCTGCCTCCTCCTGAAGTCAACAATCAGCTCCTTAGTTTTGCTGATATTCAGGGAGAGACAGTTCAACTGGCACCATGATGTCAATTTCTCCACTTCCTCAAGGTAGGCTGCCTCGTTGATGAGCCCCAACACCACTGTATCATCAGCAAACTTGACGATAGAAGTGGTGCTATGGGAGAACACACAGTCATATGTATAGAGAGAGTAAAGCAGAGGACTCAAAACACAACCCTGTGGCACTCCTGTACTCATAGTGATGATATTGGACGTGGCCTGGCCCACTCTCACGACCTGGGGTCTGCCCGAGAGGACGTCCAGGACCCAGTCACAGAGGGGGCATTTAGACCGAGGTCCCTGAGCTTGGTGGCCAGTCTGTTGGGATCTATGCTGTTAAATGCAGAGCTATAATCAATAAACAGCAGCCTCACATAATTCCCCATGTTGCTGTCCGTGTGAGTGAGGGTGGTGTGTAAGATGTCAGAGATGGCATCCTCAGTAGATCTATTGGAGCGATGATATTAGGGATGGGTGAACAGATGGTGGTTTTGATGAGCCTCTCAAAGACCTTCATAACTAGCGATGTAAGTGCCACAGGTCTATAGTCATTTAGGCAAGAGAGCTTATTGTTTTTAGGCACAGGAACAATGACAGATTTTTTGAAGCACATAAGAACCACAGACCAAGACAGTGACTCATTAAAGATGGATGTGAACAAGCCAGCTAGCTTATCAGTGCAGGATCTTAATACACGACTACGAATGCCATCCGGACCGGCCGCTTTCCTGATGTTCACTCGCTTCAGGGCCCTGCGAACTTCATCCTCCGATACGGTGATCACGCGGTCCTGTCTGATGACACTGCTTTTTTCTGCTGCACTCATCAGCAGACTGGTGCCCGCACGGTCTGTCTCAGAACGTGCATAAAAGTTGTTCAGTTCATCTACCAGAGAAGAGTTAGCCGTCAACACGGCTGAGGACTTCCCTCCAAAAGAGCTGATGGTTCTCAGTCCCCACCACATGCATCAGGAGTCATTCAGTTGGAAGTGAGACTCCACTTGTTCTCTGTAGTGGTGTTTAGCAGCTTTCACTGCTCGTTGGAGGGCGTAGCACGCTGCTTTATAATTGCTCATATCTCCTGACATGAGCCCTGCATTATATGCCGCCATGCATGCATTCACCGCTGCTCGGATGGTTTTGTCCACCCACGGTTTTTGGTTGGAAAAAGTTTTTATTGTAATGCTAGGTGTTACTTTCTCAACCAGCATGCCGAGGAAGCTGATGTCAACGGCACTAGACCGGAACATGTCCCAGTCCACGTCATCGAGTGCGTCCTGTAATGCAGCTTCTGATTGACCGGACCAGCGCTTCACACCCCTCCTCTCTGGGGCTTCCTGAACGAGCCTTTGTTTATATTCCGGTATGAGGAAGATGGCGGCATGGTCCGATTTACCAAAAGCCGGCAACGAGTTGGTTATGTATCCCTTTCTAAATTGTGAATAGCAGTGGTCCAGTGTATTTTCCCCTCTGGTTGGACAAGAGACATGTTGGTAAAAGTTCAGCATGACCTGTCTAAGATTAGCTTAAAGTCTCCAGCCACAATGATGGCAGCGTCTGGATGTTTGTTTAGATAATCACTCAGCACATAACGTAGCTTAGACAGAGTCATGTCTGTGTCTGTGGAATATATGGCTGTGGAATATAAACAGCCATAACAATGACCGTCGAGAACTCAGGAGGCAGGTAGTACAGGCGGCACTTGATCATTATATGCTCCAGATGCGGCGAGCAGGAATGCGACAGTTTTGTAATGTTCCCAGGGTCACACCATTTGTTTTTAACCATAAAGCAAACACCACCGCCTCTAGATTTACCAGCCACTGCTGTCCTGTCCATCCAAAGAACAGAAAAGTTGACGGACGGTGTTACAGCTATGTCCGGTACCAAGGGGGTCAGCCATGTTTTGGTCAAGCAGAGGATGTTAGTCTCTTACGTCCCGCTGAAATCTTACCCTAGCTCGGAGATCTTGTTCTCGAGTGATTGGACATTAGCGAGCAGGATACTGGGCAGGGGAGGATTGTGTGCTCTGGTCCTCAGTCTGTTGCAAACCCCAGCGTGTTTCCCTCGATGTTTCTTTTTCTTTTTTCCTTACCTCGGAGGAACTCAGACATAGCCATTGTTCCCTTTTGCTGTGCAAAGTATCTCAGGTGGCCACATGGGATCGGTGGATAAAGCATTGCAGAACAAGCGAGTAAAGTGGTTCCCATTGTTTAAAAGCGTTCTACTGTCATATGTGAGCAGTGCAGATGTTGTGTATGCAAAAGACGAGAGTAGGTGTACATAAAAAGCTAGATAGCTAGATAAAAAACTAGATAAACGCACAGTCTAAATGGAGCCACCAGGATGGCGTCCAAACACAGCAGCACCATCTTTCAATTGGAATATCCAGCTTTAAATCTGATTTCTGCTAAGGAGATGGTTCTGGGTGAGGAATTCAAATTGTTGATCACAGGTTGCCCATTCCAGATTTTGACAGAAAAGGGAGGAGAGAAACTTGCCTGTAGTTTTGGACTGAGTCAGGATACAGAGAGGGTTTCTTTGTGTTCATTGCTTCTCCTCGCAGACTTGTTAGTTTAGTGTATATTATTTTGTTTGTGTCACTATTCCTCTAGCCAGTTTACTCTCATTACTTATGAGTGCCAAACACTTCTGCAAATATGTGAAAGTGCGATCAGATGCAATTCTTAGTGTTAGAGAGCTGAACTCGCTACTTTCGCTCTGCCGCGAACAAGATCATGACCGCGTCCCACCTGAGACCACACAGAGGACGCGATCTCGGAAAGGGGGCCACAGGGCCGATGTTCAGATGAGAGCGAAACGCCGCGGGCTACGACTTCTTATGCCCAGCATTTTCCTGACCAATGTTCAGTCTCTGGACAACAAATTGGACGATCTCAGAGGGCGACTTAATTCCGAAGAGATTTACGGAACTGCTGTGTTTTTCTGCTTTATGGAGACGTGGCTCACTGCCAGCACGCCGGACCACGCGGTCCAGCCCGAGGGCTTCTCAATTTACCGTGCAGATCAGACTGATTCATTGGGGAAAAATAGATGAGGGGGCGTATGCTTTCTTATTAACAACGCATGGTGCATGAATGTGGAAGTGATTGCGCAGAACTGCAGTCCGGACCTTGAATACTTCCTGATCAAATGCTGACCGTTCTACCTGCCCAGGGAGTTCAGGAGTAAAACTAAGGAAAAGTAAGGAGCTGGTGACTGACTTCAGGAAACAGGATACGGTTCAGGCATCCATCTATATAGGATGTCCTAACAGGATGTCCACTACAGTCCTCACCACTTTCTACAGGTGTAGCCCTGTAGTGCTACTAGGTTGCGTGTTTTAGTTTTGAAGATTTAAATAAAGCTTCTTAAAATTGATATAGTGTGGTTGAAGCTATATCACACTTTTTGGAACAGGTGCAACCTACACGTTATGCCAGTCCTGCACGCACTGTGAATTGATTGGGGTTCGGTTTGGCGCCGAACCAATAAGAGAAGAGAGGGGTGGAACGAATGGAAAAAGTTTCGAGACTTTTCTAGAAGGGTCGAGGGAGGGCTCCAGAGCGTGGGGAGGTGATATTTTTTTCAGTTAAAACGACAAGTTTTCAGCCTGTCTCATCGAACTGCTATGTTGGTGTGATGGAGGAGGACTGAGGAGAACCTGATAGCGCTTCGTGGTACCAGTAACGTGCGAAGTTCCTCGGGCATCGCTGGAGTTTTCATCCACCCCGAACGCAAGTGGACGGGGGATAAGGTAGACTGCTGTTTTTTTCCCCTTTGCTCACAAGAGTGAAGCAACCCATAATTTTGGGTCTCAATGCACAAGCTGCGTCCAGACCTGCAACGAGGAGGGGGTTTTTACGTGTGTTAAATACTCCGGAGTATTCAAGGCATTATTATTGATATTCATTGTGTGCATGCAAGAAAAGAAGGTTAAGAAACTTCTAGTCTGTTGTGCGTCGAAGAAGTGTGTAGCACCGAGGTTATTCGTTGTTGTAAGATATGAGTGTACGTGTGAAGAAGTTTGTGTTATATTTGGTTGTTGCATGTGATGGGATTTTCAGTTTTGGGGTTAATACACACACACACACACACACATTTTCTGGACCGCTTGTCCAATATGGGGTCGCGGGGAACCGGAGCCTACCCGGCAACACAGGGCTTTGAATATTTCTTTGGGTCTGGTGGTTTGGAGAATTTATTAAATTTGTTGTTGTGGAAATACTTGAGTTGGGACATTTATTGGACTAGAACCCAGGGCACCACCCTCATAATTAGGCGAAATGGAGGGTGGCGCTACACAGGTGTATTACATCCTCACACAGGGTGTATTACATGTGGTAGCTGCTCCACACAGGACAAGAAAGCCCTACAGAGGGTGGTCAAAACAGCTCAGGAAATCATCGGCACACAGCTACCAGCAGTACAGGACACCTACACCACACGCTGCCTCAAAAAGACGATGCGCATCATGAGACCATAGTCACCCTGCACGGGCACTTTTCTCTTCCATACCATCTGCAAAATGGCTTAGGTCTATTCGAACCCGCACAGCTAGGTACAGGAACAGCTTTTACCTCACTGCTGTAAGAGTATACAACACTTACCAATGTGCTACCTTTAGTAACTAGAGTTGGACTGTTCCACCCAAGCACATTGGTAAATTACACTGCCACTTTAAGAATTCTCATTCTGAGTTCTCTGACTGTCAACTGGCATTATTGTTACTGTTACCATTATTTATTGCTGTTGCTGTTGCACTACTCATTGTCATTGTTTTGTTTGTGCAGTATTTCTGTTGTCTTTGTCCATAGTCTGTGGAGAAGCATTCAGGAAGATTTTCATCATACATGTACATGGTACTTGTATCTATGACAAACTTGAAACTCGAACTTTACCAGAGGTGAAATCAGGGCTGTTTTGAAGACAGATGGAAAGCAGGCAGAGGAGAGCAAGGTGTTGATGATCTTGGAGATAAAGGTGGAAAGTTGTGGGGAGTTTTGGGGAATGTTGGATTGTCGAAGGGATGGATCGAGCAAGCAGGAGGTAGCTCTGTGACAACAGGATGTTCTGAATTTCAGTTTCTGACAGGACTTGAGTGTAACTTTGTAGGGAGGTCTAACATGATCAAGGCAGGCAAATCCCGTGAACTTGTCCATGATTGCGCTGACCTTGTCTCTGAAAAAATGAAGCAAAATCATCAACGGTGAGAGAAGACGGAGGAGGTGGTGGAGGACGGAGTAGGGATGAGAAGGCGGCGAACAGTCTGTGTGGTTTGCTAATTGCAAACTGTATTTTGTTGTGGAAGAAGGTGGTTTTAGCTGAAGGAACAGCAGAGTGAAGGGTTGCTAAGAAATCCTTGTAGAAAGCTAGGTCTGTGCCAGTCTTGGATTTTCACCATCGTCGCTCGGCAGCCTGCTGTTTGGTCCTGTTGACACGTAGTATATTAGCCATGGGGTGGAACTGGGGCATATTGGTCTGGAAGTTAGCAGACAGAGAATCTTGAGAGGAAAACATTAGTAGCATGGTCTGTTGACAGATCTGAGAATTGTGCAGCAAGAGAGGGAGAGGATGAGAGATTTTAGGTTGTGGTGGAAGGTGACAATGGGTGCAGAAGCAGGAGAGGGATTACTAGTGTTGCAGGGCTGGAAGGAGATAGAGCAATGATCAGAGACATGCAGTGGAGTAACAGAGTGGACAAGCACAGTCACAGTTAGGGGAGAAGACAAGGTCAAGGCAATTACCGGCTTTGCCAGTAGCAGGGGACTGGGAAAGACAGAAGTTGAATGACTACAGGAGTGACAGAAGGCCGCTTGCATGAATGTCCTTGACATGCAGGTTGAAGTCAACCAGGAGAATTAACAGAGTGCTGTCCCCTGGGATAGAGCTCAACAAGATGCAGGAAGCAGCTGGGGGGCCCAGCAGGGCGATACAGGACAATCACAACAAGTGTGATCGGGGCAGTGATAGAGAGAACGTGTAATTCAAAGGAGGACCATGGAGTC
Organism: Scleropages formosus; assembly: GCF_900964775.1. Taxonomy (NCBI): domain Eukaryota; kingdom Metazoa; phylum Chordata; class Actinopteri; order Osteoglossiformes; family Osteoglossidae; genus Scleropages; species Scleropages formosus. The sequence goes on from NC_041826.1 coordinate 1,144,266, forward strand.
ATGCTTGTGGAGAGGGAGAACAGAATATTCTCAGTGGGGAGAGATGAGCAGTCCTGTGGCTAGTGACGAGGAGTGTGGGAGAATGAGTAGTTGGTGGAGAGGGCTGTGAGTGTGGCTATGTTATCCGGGGTAATCCAGGTTTCAGTTAGGGCCAGGCAATCCAGTGAGAGATGGGAGGCGTAGGCCGAGATGAAGTCAGCCTTCCTCAAAGCAGACTGGAAGTTCCAGAGTCTCATAAAGAGGTTGAAACAGGATGGAGGGCTTTATAGAAGTCCATAAGGGCACAAATTTTCTAAGTCCATCGGGGAACAAATGTTCTTAGTCCACCGGGGCACAAATTCTCAGTCCATCACGGCAGAAATATTAGAACTTAAAATGTTGCAAAGATTTTCCAAGCCCATCAGGGCAAAAATTTTCTAGCTCGAAATATACTGCCTACCAAAACGCTTACTTGTCTGTCTAAAAGCATCTCTGACTGTGTGCATTTTTTGGCTACTTCAGTGCTTGCTTGTCTGACTGCCCAAGAGCATGTCTGCGAAAATGTATTCTTGCCTACCTAAATGCTTACTTGTCTAACTGCCTAAAAGCGTCTTTCAATGTGACTTCTTGTCTACCGACCTCCTTACTTGTCTAACTGCCCAAAGGCAGGTTTGCCAGTGAGTTCTTGCCTTTCAAAATGTGTACTTGTTTAACTGCCCAAAAGCACCTCTGTCAAAGTGACACCATTCCTACCTAAATGCTTGCTTGTGTGTGTCTTTCAATTTGAGTTCTTGCTTACCGAAATGCTTACTTGTCTAACCTCCTAAAAGCAAGTCTGTCAAAGCAAGTTCTTGCCTATGTAAATGCTTACTTGTGCAACTGCTCAAAGTGAGTTGTCAAAGTGAGTTCTTGCCTACCTAAATGCTTTTTTGTCTAACTGCCCAAGAGTGAGTCTTCCAATATGACTTGCATTCATGTTTACATTTATTCATTTAGCAGACACTTTTGTCCAAAGCAATGTACATCTCAGCAAAAGTACAATTTATGCATTATATTAAGAGGAGACATAGCTGCAGACATGTGACTCAAGCAAACCTAATTTACCTACCAGACTGAGTCTGCAAATGCGAGATCTTGCCTACCTTAACCAAGACTGAGTCTTTCAGTATGAGTTCTTGTCTACTGAAATGCTTACTTGTCTAACTGCCCAAGAGTGTCTTCCTTTGAGTTCTTGCTTACCAAAATGCATACATGTCTAACAGCCTAAACGCGAGTCTTTCAATGTGAGTTCCTGCTTTCCGAAATGCCTACATCTAACTTTACAAACGTGAGTCTTCCAAAGTGAGTTGTTGCCCACCTAAATGCTTACTTGTCTAACTGCCCAAAAGCAAATCTGTCAAAGCGAGTTCTTGCCTATCTAAAAGTTTACTTGTGTAACTGCCCAAAATGAGTGGCAAGAACTCACTTTGACAAATCTAAATGCTTTCTTGTTTAACTGCCTAAAAGTGAGGTCTTGCCTACCTCAATGCTTACTTGTGTAACAGTCCAAGTATGAATCTGTCAAAGGGAGTTCTTGCCTACCTCAGTGCTTTCTTGTCTAACTGCCCAAAAGCAAGTCTGCCAATGCAAGTTCTTGCCGTCCTAAATGTTTTTTCTCTAACTGCCCATGACTGAATCTTCCAGTATGAGTTCTTGCCCACGTAAATGCTTTATCTAACTGCCTAAAAGCGAGTTGTCAGTCAGTTCTTGCCTACCTCAGTTGCTTACTTGACTAACTGCCCAAGAGCGAGTCTTCCTATGAGTTCTTGCTTACCGAAATGCATACTTGTCTAACAGCCTAAACGCGAGTCTTTCAACGTGAGTTCCTGCCTTCCGAAATGCCTACATGTCTAACTGCCCAAAAGTGAATCTTTCAAAGTGAGTTGTTGCCTACCTAAGTGCTTACTTGATTAACTGCCCAAAAACAAGTGTCAACGCGAGTTCTTGCCTGCCAAAATGCTTGTCTAACCTCCTCAAAGCAAGTCTGTCAAAGCGAAAGACTGAGTCTTTCAACGTGTTTTTGCTTGCCTAAATGCTTTCTTGTGTAACTGACCAAGTGAGTCTTTCAATATGTGTTCTTGCCTATCTCAATGCTTATTTCTCTAACTGCCCAAAAGTGAGTCTGCAAATGCGAGTTCTTGCCTACCTTGACAAACTGCCGAAGAGCGAATCTACCAATATGAGTTCTTCCCTCCCTAAATGCTTTCTTGTCTAACTGCCCAAGAGTTAGTTTTCCAATATGACTTCTTACCTATGTAAATTCTTCCTTGTCTATCTGCCAAAAAGCTTGTCTTTCAAAGTGAGTTCTTGTGTACCGAAATGCCTACATGTCTAACTGCCCAAAAGTGAGTCTGCAAATGCGCGTTCTTTGCCTACCTTGACTAACTGCCCAAGAGCGAGTCTTTCAATATGAGTTCTTGCCTACTGAAATGGGAGTTTTTGTTCCTTTCCTCCGTAGCCAGTAAGGCATACTTATAGCTCTATAAAAGTACTATATTATGGTAGTCACTAGTCAGCTGTCTTGTTTCTTATCTGATGTACTTGTTTTTCTTGCCTTTTGCCTGTGTTGAAGTACTCTGTCACTGCATGAGAAGAGCACTCTATAAAAATAAATTGAATTGAATTAAATTGAACCCTATCCCAACCTGAACCCCCACTCTAACCCTATCTTTATCCCTATCCCAAACCCTAATTTTAATACCAACCCTAAATCTATACCTATAACTGTCCTTAACTCTATCTCTAACTATAAACCTAACCCTATCCTTATCCATAACCCTAACCCTACCCAAATGACTTTCCCAGCCCAAACTGTAACTTTTAACTCTATCCCTGTCACTGTTTTCAGTTCTACCTCAAACCAAACCTTATCCTTAACCCTCACCCTAACTATAAACCTAACCCTACACCTATCCCTATCACTTTCCTCAACCCTATCGCTGACCCTACCCTATCCTTATTCTTATCCTAATTCAATTTATTCTTACAAAGCGCTCTTCTTACGCAGTGACACAGAGCACTATAACACAGGCATAAGGCAAGAAAAACAACTACATCAGATAAGAAACAAGGAAGACAGTTGAATACTGCCTATCATAATATAGTACTTTTAAAGAGCTATAAATATGGCTACTGGCCACAGAGGAAAGGAACAAAAACTCCCAACTGAAAATCGAGGGAGATAAAAACCATTGGAGGTCCAAGGGCCAGTGGTGCCCCACCCCTCATGGGCATTCTAGATTAAATAACAATTGTAAACCCGTTAACAAATAATAATGATATTGTTGCCATATGGTATTTTGAATCCCCAGCTCAGCATGGTATGTCTCATCCATCATGGCAGTTGGTCATCATCTTCAGTCAGCATTGGATTTGCCTGTCGCCACCGGCCAGCCTCCTCAAGTCTTATGTAGCGGGACAATGCTCAACAGCAAGAAAGAACAGAGTTAGTAATTTGTAACTTAAGTCAATTTAATATGCATTTGTATAAAGGTGGTAAAAACAAACACAGGCAAGTGGAATGCCTGAGTGAACATGTAAATCTTTAATCTGGAGATTAATTTTATCCCCATATCTTTCCCGAGCTGTAAACTAAACCCTAACCATAGCCATATCCTTATGCCTATCCCTATCCCCATCCCTCTCACTGTTCCCAACCCTAATTGTATCCCTAAATAAAACCTTAAGCCTATACTTATCCCTGTCCTTAATGCTAACCCTAACTCTACCCCCATCCCTAACTGTAACGCTATCCTAATCATTTCCCTAACTCTAACCATTTTCTAATACTGATCATTATCCTTCTCCTTAACCCTTTCCCTCTCACTGTCTCACACACACACACACACATACACTGACTGAAACTGCTTATCCCAAGTGAGGTTGCGGCGAACCAGAGCCTAACCCGGGAACACAGGGCTGAAGGCTGGAGGGGGAGGGGACACACCCACCTGCCACAGGGCACCCCAAGCAGGACTTGAACCCCAGACCCACCAGAAAGCAGGACTCGGCCAAACCCACTACACCCCTCCGACCACTGGTGCTAACACTAATTCTGTCCCTGTCCCTATCCTTTTCCTTGACCTCATCGCTATTCCTAAACAAAACCCTAAGCCTGTACTTATTCCTTACCTTAAGCCTATCCATATCCTGTGGGTCAGAAGATGGATGGATACACTTCTATGGTGTTTACAGGTATGACAGAGGAGGCAGTTCTTGTAGTCATACCTTCCACCCATTTAATGCAACATAACAATAAAAGGAACACGCTTCCAATAATGCCCAAAGGTAGACTGGTTCTTGTAGCATGTGGGATGTGGGCGCATCCCCGACAGCCAGTATTGTTGCCCACTGCTGCATATCCCTTGTTCAGAGCTGGGAAGGTGTTAATAGCATGAAGTCCTTCGTCATACAAACGGTGATCAACGTCAACTCCCACTGTGGTCAGGCTCAGACAGGCCAAAACGAGCACCACCAGAGTCATGGTGATGGTGGGGTGGTCATTTTCCTACAATGTGACAGATGAGTCCAAGAGTTGATGTCTTCAATCTTAAATCCCCAAATCTTTCCATTTTAAGTTTCCTGTCTTCCCCAGAGATATATGTCGAACTGAATCCCATTTGTACCTGTTTTGGGCGGGGATCAGAACAAAAGAGGCTGCAGTGCGATACTTTGTCAGGTACAAATCTGACATAATTGTTTCTTTCTCAAGTTTGTTTGCCAGAAACTCATGCTGCTCTTGTCGATCCTCTATGGTTTCTTTGGCAAAGAAGCGTGCTGTGCAGTGCTACTGTGTGGGCTGTGTCAAGCTGGGGGACACCTTACTTTGTAGCAATGTGTCATTATCCATTAGCCAAGCGGTGTACTGCAATAAAACCTGCCAAGAAAACAGTCCCAATACTGGAGATGCGATGTTGCTACCTTCTTCGGTCACAGACAGTTGCACCGGGCTTCGCAAGCAGGTCTTGGCTCAGCAATGTCTTTTGTCATTCCCATTGGGCAGTGGGTCTGTTTTTTGAGGCTTTGTGTTATTCCTGATGCTCCCATGAGGCAGATCTCGTTTCCATTTGCGGGGACCCTGGCACCTCCTGTCTTCCAATAGTGTATCTATTTGCCCCTGTGTCCACCAGGAAGGAAATGGGTTGATGCCGGCGCCACCAGCTGTATCACTGGGTCTGATGTGGGGCACCAGGTGAGCGTGGTGAATTGACATGTTCCTTCACGACTTAGCCCCGCTTCATCCTAGGCACTGTGATTGAATGTCATCACTCCCCTTGGCGGGGGCACCGACCACGAATGCCCTTGGTGGTCAGTCCACCGATTGTCAGGGCAAGCTTCCTTCACTAACCATAACCCTATCTCTATCAATAGGCCTATCAATACCGCTTTCCCCAATCTGAACTATCCCTATTCCTGTCCCAAATCTCAGCCATATTCTAACCCCAGCACTAACTCTGTATCTGTCACTGAGCTCAAGTCTAATTCTGACTCTATGGCTAACCCTATCCCTAACCCACATCGTTTCCTAACCCAGACCTAACGCTAACTCTATCCTTATTCCAAACCCAACCTGAACCCTCACTCTGACCCTATCCGTATCCCTATCCCAAACCCAAAAATTAATTTTAATCCTAACCCCAACCCTATACCTATAACTGTCCTTAAGTCTATCTCTAACCGTAAATTTAACCCTACCCTTATCCATAACCCTAACCCTTTCTGAATCACTTTCCCAGCTATTGTTTATCTTTGCGTTTACCAGTTAAGTAATTCATAGTATTAAACAAGAAATGAGGGTTTTCTAATACTCATCAATTAATTTTACATATTGTTTGGATCTGGCACCAAAAAGTGCTTTTCTTTAGGTTTTTTAGACAATCAAACCATGCTACGTAATAAACGTTCAGCTTAGTTGAGCACCATTTATGCGCTAATTTACAACATTCTAACTTTTTTGCAGAAGTTGATTTGTTGAGCCACGGTGAGTTTCTTACAGTTCGAATAAGTTTAGTTTTTGGTGGAGCTGCAGAGTCCAGGGTGAATTTTATCACTGAATTATACTCAACCATGTGATCAATATCTTCGCTTGTTCCAAAATCAGAGCTTCTAATACAATCAACAATTTTAGCAGTAGTATTTTCATCAGTATGCTGCACGATTTTGGTCTTACTGTGGTCAGACGGCACCGGCAGATATAGATCAAAGGTTCATAGGTAATGATTAGAAATAGTCCCGTTTAAAGGAATAATAGTGTGTGTGTATTAACATGATGAACATCTACGCTGTAGGTTATATGATGAGACCGAGCGTATGGTTACGGGAATGAGTAGGACTGTTAACTTGAGTAAAACCCACGGAGTTTGAGAGACATAAAACTATTAGTGAGAGAATCCAACGACATGTCTATATGAATATTGACATCGCCCAACAAGATAATTTTGTCATGAGTAATGACTAAATTGGGGGCGCAGTGGCACTGCAGGTTTAGCCTGTGCCTGCTTTCTGGTCAGTCTGGGGTTCAGGTCCTGCTTGGGGTGCCTTGTGACAGACTGGCATCCCATCCAGACCTGAGCCCTTTGGTGCCGGGTTAGTCTCTGGTTTGCTGCAACCCCACTTGGGACAAGCGGTTTCAGCCTGTGTGTGTGTGTGTGTGTGTGTGTGTGTGTGTGTGTGTGTGTGTGTGTGATGGCTAAATTGATTATAAACTTACTAAATTCCTGGAGAAAAGGGGAATATGGTCCAGGTGGAACAGTGGCGGTTCTACCTTGTATGGTGCCCTGGGCGAATCCCCCTCAGCGCTCTCCCCCCCAAAAAACCAGCACCATTATGCACACACTTCACGCTTCTTTTATTAAGAGATTTTGAACAATACAAATAAATAACAAAATAATACTATAATAAAATAAAAATAATCTCACTGTAAATAACACTGCAAACAAGAAACAAAATTCTTAGAAAACTAAATTTCACTAAAAACTGAACACTAAACCATTGACCTTTCTTGCTTTTTTTTGATGCAAAGTCATCAATAACATCGTCATAGCATATCTGTCCAGCAGTTGTATGGTTAATGCTGATAACAGCAAGACCACTGAGGTGTTCCTGTAACATGGTGGACCTAAGGTAAGACTTTATGAGTTTCAGCTTTGAAAAGCTCCTCTCTGCCACAGCTACGGTCACTGGAAGAGTGAGACAAATTCTGGGAGAAGTCCACAAATTTGGGTAAATTTCTGAGAGCCCCCTTTCATGTATAAACATCAGCAGCTCAAGCAGGGTCAGATGTTACCTCAGGTGTCGGCATTGGATGCCCTGAGGTGATGTCAACTAACCCCACCCCCCTTTCTCGGATTTCTTAGTAAGAGTACAGGTGTGTGTTCAACTTCGAGTGCCTGTGCTGTGCAGTCAGAGCCGTGTATGACATCAAAGTACCGTAAGAGCGATTTGAAAGCATATGGAGGTGCAGTCTGCTCGCGAGACGCTCCCGCAGTACCTTGATGTCATACACCGAACGGTCTGCGCAGACGTGATGTGCAAATAAGCGGTAAAAACCTGATAGCACTTTTTTTTTTTTTGTGCGGGCACCCCCCTGTGCTGCCCATACCTAAATCCGCCACTGAGGTGGAAGGTAGACATGATAATTTATATCATTATATTGAGTTTTGACTTAAAATTTAGCTCTAGAACTTCAAACGAGGCAAAATGATCACAATTTCTTGGTGTTATTTGTAATCTATTATTGAAAAGAACGCCAACTCCACCTCCACAACATACAGAACGAGATTTGTGGAAATATATCTGTCAGGAGCGGCTTCTATTAGCGGAACCACGTCGGACTTGTAGGTTTCGGTAAGAAAGAAGACATTGGACTTGTAACTTAATATTAAGTCGTTTACCAGAGCAGCTTTGCTTGTCAGTGAGCGAATATTTAACAAATAGCATTTCATATTACAGGTTGGTTTCGGTGGTAAATTGGGAGTATTGGCGATGGAGAGGGTGCAGTCATCAGATTTCAGTACAAACAACAGCAGCTCCAGAGTTGTAGGTTTCAAGTTCAAGTGGGTTTTTGTCATTCCTGTATAGCTTATATATAGTTGAACGAAATGTCGCTTCTCCAGGACCATGGTGCAACACAGAACAGTACGCAAGACTATATAAAGGGCAAATACACAACAGCGTGAGATGAGTACAGGACAATATACAGAACAGTAGATAGAAATACAGAGAACATGGGCTGTAAACGGTAGTGTTAGCAGCAGTAAGTCTTAAGTAGCAGGAAAAAATTTGTTCTTTAATAAAAAGTTTTTGATACAGCTTTGTAAAGTGCTAAGATGCAGTAAGAAAGTGAGACAATGGTCCTCTTTGCAAAGAGATTCTGTAACCTGGGATTGGTGGTGTGGCTTCCTTTATACTCACCCCTGCTGATACCTGCCAGGTGTGTTCGGCTGGGGTGTGGTCGAGGGTACAACACCTTCCTTGTGACATGTTGATAGTTATGTTGATATTTCTCCACAATGGCTGAAGGTGTCCCTGCTTCAGATGGGAATGATGATATCAAGAAAGGTGAGATAATAAATTTAATGTGTGAAAATCAGGTACAACCTTAATTTTTTTTTTTTTTCTGGGAAGATGTGAAGAATGAGCATCCCATCCATCTTTATTTCCAACTAAATAACTTCTACAGCACCAAATTAAAAACATATCTGCACCAGCATACTGTGCATTGTAATTGGACAGTGTGGGGAATTTAATAAACCTATATTCTGCACATGTTTGAACAAAGAAACTACATTCTGAACAAAGATTTTAAAAAATTTACCAAGTCGTGTTTGGAATAGCAGGGGCACAGCCGGTTTGGCCAGCTCATGCTCTCTGGTGGGTCTGGGGTTCAAGTCCTGCTTGTGGTGCAATGTGACAGACTGGTGTCCCGTACTGGGTGTGTCCCCTCCCCACCTGTCCTTGCACCCTGTGTTGCGGGCATAGGCTATGGTTCACCGTGGCCCTTCTCGGGTAAAGTGGTTTCAGTCACTGTGTGTGTTTGAAATAAGGCCAGTAAACCACGTTTTCCTTAAAGGGCATATGCTGAATTTTTAACTGCTGATATTTACAACATCTCTAACTCACTCTATAGAGTAACAACATTGGAGCAGGAAATCTGACTTTTCCTCCTTTCTTCTGAGCGAAAATACTTTAATAGAGCAGTTTTATTTCATTTTTAAAATTGCAGTTCGGCATTTTCCAGATGCTTTTCTAAAGTGAGGCACAAAACACTAAATTAAAGGCACAACAAACACATGCAATCTGAAACCGCTTGTCCCAAGCGGGGGTCGCAGAGTACAGGTGCCTACCACAGTGCTCAAGGCTGGAGGGGGAGGGGAGACACCCAGGATGGGGCGCCAGTCTGTCACAAGGAACCCCAGGCCAAAGGACCCACCCAAACCCATTGTGCCACCACACCCTCCTTGTCCAACAGGCAGAAATATTAAATGGACATGAACACTGACGTCCAGCTTGTTTCTTTATTTTAAAACGTAATCATCGACCATTATTCCTCCTCCATTCCAGGTCTCCAGTATGTGAGGAGTGAAAGGGCTGATCTCATTCAGTATGTTGTGGAGGTCATGCCCATCTCTGATGAGTTGCTGCAGAATAAGATGATCCACGAGGAGACATACAGTAAACTCAGAAGTCTTGGGACCCATCAGGACAAGATGAGAGAATTGTACATTGCCCTGGATTCTGGAGGTGACAAAGTGAAATATGCCTTTTACACCTCACTGAAGAACTATCCTCATCTGGTTATGGATCCTGTCTCTACAGGTGACAGTGTTTTTGTGTGTAAACACTGAAACATTTACACATCATTCTGTACTGTCTGTGTGAGGCTTGTGAAGGACTTGCAGTTTTCTGTTTATCTTTTCTCTTTTCCTATAGTTGAAACCACAGTAAGATTCCAGGATGATAATGGCTCTGTGGGTAAGTGTGTGTGTGTGTGTGTGTGTGTGTGTGTGTGTGTCACTGTGAAAATACTGGCATTAAGACTAGAATCAGATGGTCTGCAATTTGTCTTAGATTTGTTTTTTCTTCTGTAGCTGAAAGCCAGAAAACATCTCAAGATAATCTAAAACAGTCTCAAAAAGAAATATGAATGCATATTTGAAGGAGTGGCTCTGCATGGAAATAAAATCTACATCAACAATATCTATACAGATCTGTACATAACTGAGTGGAAAAAATGAAGGAGTCAATACCGAACACGAGGTGAGGCAGATTGTGTCTCAATCTAAGAGTCAGGCCGCAGAAGAGACCATAACCCTTTGCAATGACATTTTTAGGTGCTTGACCGGTCAAAAAAAATCAGTCAGAACTGTGCTGACAAAAGGCATTGCTGGAATTGGAAAGACAATGTATGTACACAAGTTTATCCTTGACTGGGCAGAGGGAACAGCAAATCGTGACATTCAGTTAATGTTTGTACTTCCTTTTCAGGAGTACACATGGCCCCCCCACGTTGCCTTTTTGGGCTGAGCCCGGCTGGGTTACATGGGCTGCCTGGCCATCAGGCGCTCGCCTAGGGACACTAACCCCAGGCCTGGCTCCAGGGGTTGATTTCGGTGACACTATTCCGGGCAGGGTAAACGTTCTCCTGTTTACTTTTTCCATGGACGTTTTTGGATCGTGTCAGTCTGGATCTTCACTCCAGACCTGTTCGCCTTGGGAGGCCCTATCAGGAGATACTGCTCCCGACGACATAGCTCTGGAGATCCCTACATCACGCAAGCTCTTCTGCCACACCAAGACCCTGATCCAGGAAGGGAGAGCCTATGGTGTTTTTTGAAAATTCGAGCTGAACTGAGGTTCAGGATAAAGCTGGATGTGATCGCCTGGGGTTACCACAAGGCAAAAGACAGATGGAAAGGCCTTATGGAAGAATGTTCTTGAACCTGTGAAAATGGACATCTGCTCTATGGAATTGCATCTCTTCAAAATATATTACACTTCCTTGTATCTTACCCCCTTGTATATTTATATTTCTTATTTCTTCTTGTTTAATATGTGTGGATTTTATGTGTATAGTATTTCATTCACAGAATTTTAGTAGCCTTTGTTTTTATTTGATTACCTTGTGCACTTTTAACTTGTTTTTGATATTGATGATTATAACTTATTATATGTGTATGTGCTTTTAGTGGTTATTAGTTTGATCTTAGGGGGTTTGGAAATGTTTTATATTGTAATCTCAAAGTATTTCATTTATTTTGGAGATGCATGTACCTGATATGTTTCAGGTGTGGAATGAAATTGTTTTACTTCTATTCTAACATTAAGTTGTTGTGCAGTAATCATGTGAACTTTGTACACGTTTTTGAGCCGTTGTTTGTATGAAGACTGTTCCTCTAAGATAAGGAAGCATGTTCTTGTACGAGAATGCCCTAGCGCGAGACCAGAAATTGCAACGGTTTTCGGTTAAGGGCATGTGTGCTTAGAATAGGATTAGAGTGTCCGAAAACAAGGACCTGTGTACGTGACTAAACGTGACTGGTATGTTGTGATAAAAGGATGTCTTTTGCGCCTACACCTACAGACAAGCTTGGGGTAGAAGTAACAACCCCACCCCTGTGTGTATAAACATCTGCCTGCTTGCCTGCCTTGATGTAACTTCCCCAGGAGGCTCACCCGTGCGCACGTATTGCATTAAAAGCTTCTGTAACCTGAGAGAAGTTGATGTTGTTCTTTCCTACCACAGTTTTGGAGGTCCCACCGAGATGGCAAACTTCTGCTAAGGGAGACCCATGGGCTGCGAGGAACCCGATAGAGGGGGCGATCGTCCTAGGAGACCCGCTGGTGAACGAGCCCGAGCAAAAGTTAGGGCTGGCCCGTCCCGCAGTCCATGGATCAACTCGGACAGAATACGCCATTGTCATCAGAAGGTAGGAACGTGTTTTTCAAATACATGTTGGTTAGAGTCCAGCATGAAGTCAGGTTAGTTGAGTTAACTCTGGTAATAGTGTTGGTGGGTCCAACACAGGATATAAGAGAGAAGTTCACGACTAGCCGCCCTACACGTCCCAGGATAGGGAAGAAAGGAAGGGCTAGGTGATACAGATCAGGTGGTCTGGGGAAAAAGGACCAGGGTAACCTAAAAAGTGAGCTCAAGAAAGAGAGACTGTGTCTGTGTGTCATTGTGTCCGTTATTTGTAACTGTATGAATGAGTGCGTGGGGGGGGGGATCACAAGACAGAACCAAATAGGGGGATCACGCTGACGTCCTCTGTGTGTGAATGCATAACCAGTAACACTGGAGTGTCAGAGTTAAGGGCATAATTGTAACAAAAAAAACATATTACACATTTTGAAAGAAAGAAGGTGGCTCCCACTCTGAGACACTCTCATCGGATTTCTGCTTCTCTCGCTGAATTTTGGACCAGTCGGGTCGCTTCTTGTATTTTTCTTTTATCTTGGTTCCCAACTCAGTCCACTGGTACCATAGTTTGCATGGTTCCTGTCATGGGCCTGCCAGGTCCCACACACTTGTCCCCATTCCCCTTTCAGACGGTGGCACAATACCTCCGCCTATTCGGCTCCGCTCAGTTGGTAGATATGGTCTAGTTCCTGGATTTCTTTCCAGAAATGGTCACCGCCCACCTGCTTTGGGTCTGGTAGGCTCTGAGCCACATCAATCAGTTCCTGTATGTCCCAGTTTCTTTGCACCATCACAAACCGCTGGATGCCATCATTGCCTGGGCCCCTTGGGTCCAGCATCTGGACCAACGGGAGCTGTTGCACCTTGCCGACACTTCCCTTGGGAGAGAAAGGGAGGCAAGAGCCCTTGTAGATACCTGCCTGGGTACAGCTGGTGCTGGCTTCCTGTACAACCTCCTTGTCGTCCTCCTCTTCCTTGTCTTGGGCAGGCAGGGTGCTGGGGGATGGTCCTGCGGCTTCTTGGGCATCATAAGAAGACGGGAGGACAGGGTACTGAGGCAGTTGTTCCTTTTTCTTTGCTTAGGTGCTTTCGCCTGCAGGGAAAGCTTGTGCTGCCATGGTTAGGATAGTTTGCATTTCAGTCTTAGCTTTTTCTGCCTTCACCTTTTCAGTTTTTGCCTTTACTTTCACGGTGAGGTCAGCCACACGCTTCTGTGCTGTTTCTAAGGCCTTTTTCTTAGCTGCAGTTTCCCATATCCTGAACTTGTCTACCTTTGAACCTTTACTCCCACAACATGACCCCCTCTCTCTTTCTAGCAACTTTTCCTTTGTCTGTTTTATTATAGTCAGATCCATTGAACCCTCCTTCAGCCAATAAACACGTTTTCTTTCTTTCTGCACTACCTGATCCTAATGGTGGTTGCCTTTTTTCTTTTTTTTTCATTAATCTTTCAAATTTAATTTCCCCGTCTGGATCATGTGCAGGATCTGGTCCCCAATCTGGTTTGCTATTATTCTGCCCCATAGTACTTTTCTTTTACCGTCAAACACACTGATTCGAAGGTGGAAAACCCTGGGGCCTCCCAATACTGGGAGACAGTAGCCATCATGGTATCGTGAGAAGCGTGAACCAGGCCGTGCAAAATCTCTGCCACTCCAGGGAACACGCTCCTGGGGAGAAACGGTTTGCCATTAGTAGAAACAATCACACAATCTTTTGTCTTCCGGGCCCTTGCGTGGAGCCATCTCGCCTTATCTCTTGCTGTGGCACCTGTTTGCAGCAAAGAAACATCTGGGTTAGAGGTAGAGACTAGAAACAATGATACCATAGGCACTTCATGGCTCAAAGCCGCATGTTTTGCTCACCAGTCTGCCTTTTCATTCCCTCTGCTGACAGGGTCCTTACCCCTTGTGTGCGCCTGGCACTTTACCACTGCTATTTGCGACGGCAGCAATAGCGCTTCTAAGAGGTCAGATACTAGCTGGTGATGCTGTATGGGTTTAAAGGTGCTTGTTAAAAACCTTATCTGTTTGCACCAACGCCTCGTGATTATGACACACTTCAAAAGCGTAGTGAGAATCCGTATACACCATCACCTCACCCTCTCTTGCAATCTGACGTGCACGAGTAAGGGCATACAGCTCTGCTGCTTGGGCTTACCATGTAGTTGGCAATCTTGCCTCTTCGACTGGACTTCCTGTATCTGATACAACAGCGTATGAGGTGGAGGGGGAGCCATCGGGCATCCGCAATGAACAACCATCTACAAACACCTTTCCCGTCTCCAGTGGGTCCTCTCTTAAGTCTGGTCTTGGTTTACTGACATGCTCTAAGAGCCCAAGACAGCTGTGAGGTTCTCCATCTGTCTCCACAGGTAATAGACTTAGAGGGTTCGTAACAGTACAACGTTCAAGAGTAAGTAAGACATTCTGATGATGAATCATTCGCGCCAGGGTGAGTTGCGAGGTCCTTGCTTGAGTTGGGATGGTATGGATGGCATGAGGAACTTAAACAGTTAGCAGGTGCATTTGAACTAAGTCGGCAGAGGCCAATACAGCCCCAGTCGTGGCTGCCACAGCCTCCAAACAGGCAGGCAGAGCTGCAGCACCTGGCTCTAATCGCTTCGAATAATAGGCAATGGGACGGTGGCCACCTCCACGTTTCCGGCACAATACTGCTGTCATGAAACCTTGTCTCTCAGAAACCAACAAAATAAAAGGTCTGTTGTAGTCAGGGACCCAAAGTGCTGGTGCACTAGTGAGAGCCTGCTTCAAGTCAGTCAGCGCTTGCTCAGCTTCCTTGGTCCAAGTCACTTTGTCTGTCGGGACTGATTTCTGTCCATGTATATAGTCTTGCAGGGGTTGTACACGTTGCGCATAATTTTGGATCCAAGGGCGGCAGTAGCCAATCATGCCTATTAAAGACATCAACTGTCATTTCGTGGTTGGCTTCGGAGCATTCAGGATTACCTTTATTTGCTCGGTTCCTGATGAGCGTCCTTCTTTTGACAGGTAATGACCTAAATAGTACATTTTCTGTTTGACTAACTGCAGTTTTGCCTATGAGGCTTTATGGCCATTTTCTGGAAGAAAAGACAACAGTGCTCGAGTGTCAGCTTCACATGCCTCTCTGGTGGTGGAACAAAGTAACAAATGATCCACATATAGTATCAGCATACTCCCCTTTTTCCTGGAGTAAACCCTTCATAAATATGTCCCACTTCCTGCGCATAAACGCTGGGAGATTCAGTGTAACCCTGCGGCATGACGGTCCACATCCATCGTTTCCCCTTAAAGGTGAATGCAAACCAGTGAATGAACTGGAATGGAAAAGAAAGCATTTGCCAGATCAACAAAAAACCATTCTGCTTCCGCAGGAATGGAGGAAATAATGGAAGATAGGTTCGGCACTATTGGGGCTCTAGGATGTACAGCAGAATTCACCCCCTTAAGTTCTGTACAAACCACCAAGACCCATTGGCTTTTCTTACAGGCAAAATAGGTGAGTTAACAGGTGAATGTGTTATTTCTTTACTGCTCCTCGCTGTACTCGTTCTGCATGAACCCTGCTAATACCTTCTTCTGCCTCTGGTGATAAGGGGTATTGATCCCAGTGTGGGCGGTACTCTGACTTTGGGACCACTACAAGTGGTTCCGCTGTAATTACCCGACCAAAATCGTTCTTCCCCATTGCCCACAATTTCTGATCTATCTGGTCTAACCAATCAGGATGACCCTGCGTATCCCCTTTGTGTCTGCCCCCACCCACACATTTCCCGGTGAACAGGGAACAACTTATCCAAAACAACTCGGGAAATATTCCCATCGCTACATACCCCTTTCAACCTCCCCCCAGTCCTGTCTTGTTAAACATGCCTGAACCCATAACCCTAAGTCCTGCCATCTGATGTCAGTTTTTCCCAACGACACATGTGGAGCTGACCCCCGTTTGTACCACTTCTGTTGTTCTTCAGTGAGTGTAACAGAAGCGGCTGTCTGAGTCTTCGAGGTGAAGAGGAATTGCAGTTTCAGTTCTTCTCCTTCCGTTCCAGCCTGCACAAAGTCCTCCTCCCATGGGTCTTCTCTTGACTGTGGAAAGAAGGGAGCAGTGCAGTGCAGCTTATGCTTTTGTTGTTGTGACTTAGGCACCTTATCATGCAGCAGCTGGTCTCCTGCAGTTAAACATCTGTCTGCTTGCCTGCCTCGGTGTGACTCTCCCAGGAGGCTCACCCGTGCGCACGTATTGCATTAAAGGCTTCTGTAACCTGAGAGAGAGAGGCTGATGTTGTTCTTTCCTACCACACAGATCAAGCTGCTATTGGGGTACGGTCCTTTCATGGGTATATTGGTGTCTGGAAGATGTAAGCCAGTCGTATATTCTGAAGGCAAGAAGGGGATTGTTTTTCTTTTCATGGGTTTTGAATGTATGTTACTGGAGAGAGACTTTGTTACTGTATTGCGACAATGTATTTCATGAAATGATTTTTTAGTAAGTTTTGTTGACCAGCTGTAGAAAATGTAGTTTTTAATTTCTTTAGTTGTAACTTATTGACAATTGTTTTTAACTGTATGATAATTTTATTTTAATAAAGTTGAAGTTAAAACCAAGGGGGCGCGGTGGCGCAGTGGGTTGGACCGGGTCCTGCTCTCTGGTGGGTCTGGGGTTCGAGTCCCACTTGGGGTGCCTTGCAGCCTGCACCTGCTCTCAGAGCTGCACTTTAATTTAAGTCAAGAGATCTAAAAACCACACCAGAAATTCGGTCTGATTGGAGAAACACACCCTCTGACCCCACAAAGCGCTTGTCTGTCCTTGGGGTGAACAAGTTTCTGCCTCAGAGTGTTGCCGGGCTTGAAGTGCACAGGGATATAGTGTTCATTGAAAATCCTGCTCAGTTTTTCTGATACTCCAGCCACGAAAAGGATGACAGTGTTTTTTCGTTTGTTGTTCTCCTCCTCTCTCTGTTCTGGGTTTTCTTTTAGTGCTTTTGATGAAAGCCCAGTTTTGATATTAACATGTTCTGAGTGTTTGTATGATGTGTTTAATGGGTTGTTAAAATACCACTCATTGTGTTTAAAGAAGACACCACCCAGCTTAATCTGAACAACATTCTCTAATTGCGGGTGAGTATTGGATCATTAACAGACTGTAGTCATGTGATTTTCAAGTGGGAACCACCCACTGATGTTCCAAATTAAAACCTAAACTTCCCACCAGTCATACAGAACTGAAGAAGCCACTTGGATGAGTGGTGAAACATCTTCAATAAAACTCAAGCAAATCTAGTTGCCTTTGTTTTAGCTTTGTTTTTAGATATACTCATGTTTCCCACCCCATACCAAGCCAAACACATCTTTAATAAACCATTTCTGTAAGTTGCGAGGCAGGGGGTAGACGTGAACTAAATAAAGTAAGGTGGGGAAGGCATCGACTTTCAAAATCAACACCTTACCTAGGAAGGACAGGGACCTCATCTTCCACAGCCCCATCTTCCGCCTAGCTATCGTAAGGTGCTCCTCCCAGTTGACCAGGGCTGCTCATCCTGAAGGAAAACTCACACCCGGCACTCTGAGGGGACCCCTGCAGAGTGAGAGACCACCAAAAGTATCTTTTCTCGCTCCCCAGAATCTAAAGTACTTTACCTCAGTCTTCCCGAGGTTGAGTGTCAAACTTGAGGCCCTCCCGAACATCTGAGTCAGGTGCAGCGCTTGGGCGAGTGCACGTGAACAAGACAGCTCAGTACGCGGACGATACTAACTTAACAGTCTTACCGCTGCTTCCTGGGATGAACAGCCCATCTATTCTCAGGTGGGCCCAGATTGCTGCAGCCAGCAGCTCCACGTACAGAATGTAGAGAAGGGAAGACAGCGGACACCCCTGTCTTACCCCACTCAGCTGGGACATCCACTCCCTGAGACAACTGTTGATAGAAACTCAGCTACCAACCCTGTTATAGAGTGTTCAAACCCACTCAAGGAAAATGGGGCCAAAAGCCAGTCTGCCCAGGACGTTAAAGAGGAAGTTGTGGTCCACCCGATCAAACGCCTTCTCCTGGTCCAGGCTCACCAGTGCTGGGGGACCCTTCGGTCCTCCGCCCAGGTGATCGGGTCTCTGATAAGATGTAAATTCCAAATGGCCAAACGCCCAGGAGCCCCGCACGTCTGGTCTTCATGGACCAGGAGCGCCATAACTTTCCTTTAAAACCCTCCTAACCAAGTGTCTGCTCGGTAAGGATTTTAGCTATTAACTTTACGTTAACGCAAAGCATGGTCGGGGCCTCCAGTTGCCCAGATCACACACACACACACACTTTCAGAACCGCTCGTCCCATACGGGGTCACGGAGCCTACCCGGCAACTCAGGGCATAAGGCTGGAGAGGGAGGGGACACACCCAGGACGGGACACCAGTCCATCGCAAGGCACCCCAAGCGGGACTTGAACCCCAGACCCACTGGAGAGCAGGACTGTGGTCCAACCCACTGCGCCACCGCACCCCCTTGCCCAGATCAGCTTTATCACATTTCTTGTGCAACAGGGACAAAACCCCCCGACCTCATTCTCTGTTAGTTTACCTCAGGTCAACACTTCTTCCACAATATGCCATCTTCTAGACATGCATTAGGATCCCTCGGCTATCCAAAGAAATAAGTCTTCCTGAGAAGAGAGGATCACCCCGTGCCAGTGGTGGACAAGCCACCTATGGGTCACACCTTACGATCACCTCTATCCTCTCTAAGCTCTGTGACAGCACCCAATTTTCTTTTTTTCTTTTTTTTTTTTTACGGCTCAGAATGGATCACCAGCCCACCAAAGGTGTCTGGTTCCACACACTGTCTAACTCGACAGGAATAAATTTCTGCATTCATCATTTCCAGTAATTAAAATCTTCATTCAATAAATGAATTAATCCTCAGAAACTGCCATGCCAGGAATAAAATTTAAAATAAAACAATGATATCAATAAGACCAACTGATATAAAGACTGCGTGGCAGAACCTTCAAAACACCTAAAACATACCTCAAGGCTTAAAACCAAACATAATAAGTAATAAGGAAGCTTACGTGGTAACATTCATTGCTCAATAGGGGTGGTCCCCTGGCCTGTTCCCAGGGTGTTACCATACACCTTACCTACCATTTTTGGGGGATTCCCTTTTCGCAACACGTCTCCCTTGTTGTTGTTTTTAGTGGGATAGCTGAATGATAAAATACATATGCAGAGTTAAAACACAACATGTACTGACACAAAAACTAATCTACACTACACTCAGCTAAAAGTAATAAATAACAATAGATAATTAATACACACACACTACACGTGTAGTCATTTATAGGTGACTACTTAAAAGTGCAATAAGTGCTATGAATTGTTAAAATAGTGCAGTTAAATGAAATGTGCCATAAAAGATTAGAAACTCTACACCTAGCATAAAACACAACACAGCACAAAACACAACACTTACATTCACCAAGAATAGGGGTTATGGTGTTTTGTAAGTGCAAAAGAATGTGTATTAGTTACCCCAGGATGGAGGATCTGCCACAAACCTGTGGGGTCACAGCCAAAAGAGGCCCTTCCACCTCTCTTTGGCTTCTAAGTAACCCCATTGAGTGACATCTTTCTCCATCCTAAACATTAGGTCGGACTGGATTTTCTGATACACACCCTGGACACCCAAGTCTACAAGTGTCTGGACCAGCTGGGTTTTTGCATTCCAGAGCATTTGCTTGGCCATGCTAATCACCAGCCACGTCCAGACAGTTGCTGCCTTCTGAGCACCAGGATTCCATTCCCTCAAAACTTTGTCGTACATCAAAACCATCTGTGGATCAATCTTCCTGCACAGGCGAGTCACCAAATGCCAGACCTCCTGAACTTGCTCGCAGTCCCAGAAAGCATGTGTGAGAGTTTCATTCTCTCTGCACTGGAGTCGCGGGCAGAGTCGGTGGCTGGTCAGTTTTTGCCTATACAGGACTACTTTGACCGACAAATTATTGTGTAAGCAACTCCAGTTCAAATCTTGCAGATGGTGGTCAAGCCACTTTGGCTGAATCCTGGCCCAAGGGCCAGCTTCACCGCCTCACCGCCACCCTTCGGCAGGAGCAGATGGCAACTGTCAGTGGTTCGTTGTAAAGAACATAAAGGAGCGGGGAGTGCAGACAACCCTGCCTCACTCCACTCTGCTGGGGCAACCACCCCCTGAGGGAGCCATTGATGGTGACTCGGCTACCTACCTCGGTGTAGAGCACATACACCCACCTCAGGAAATGAGGGCCAAAGCCCAACCTATGCAAGGTGTTTAATAGGAAGTGGTGATCCACTCAATCAAACACCTTTCCCTGGTTCAAAACGACCAGCACAAGGGGGACCTTTCAGTCCTCCGCCCAGGTGATCGCGTCCTGGACCAGGTGCAAATTCCAGAACACAGAATGCCTGGGTACTCCACACGTCTGGTCCCAATGGCGCAGGTCGGCCATTACCTTCCTCAGGCCCTCAGTCAGGACTTTTGGTAGGATCTTTGCATTGATGCAAAGCATCATAATGGGTTTCCAGTTAGCAAGATCGGCTTATCACCTTTCTTGTGCAACAAGGAGAGCACCCCTGTCCTCATGCTCTTAGTAAGCATGCCCCTGCTCAGCACCTCCTCGACAATGTGCAAAAAAAACACTGTCCCCAAGACGTCCCAAAATGTGGGATAAAATTCCACTGATAGACCGTTGAGGCTGGGAACCTTATGTCAATTCATCTTACCAAGCACTTCCGACAGCTCGAGCAAAGTGACGGTGCTTTCTAATCCACCGGGGGCATCCCAATTATCTTAAAAACTCCTTTCTGTTTATGAGTCCATTTCCCTGACTTTAATAAGATTTCTATAAAAACAAGATGCAACCTCCAACATCTGGAGGATGGATGGATGCATGGATGGATTGCGTGAGTGAGTGAGCGAGCAAGCAAGCCTGAGGTGCGTTGGGGGGAGGGCCCTGTTGGGCGGCACCTCGTTTTTCCTCCATTTTTGTTTTTTTTCCAAAGTGAATCCGTTCTCCACCCCATTGTGTTGAAGAAGGTCTTCTCTTTGCGTCTCACCTCTGACGCGACGTGCGCGCACCTCTTTCATCTGTCTGTCTCTCTCACTCTCACTCTCTCTTTCTCTCTCTCTCTCTCTCTGTCTGTCTGTCTGTCTGTCCGTCCTCTCGGCCCAAAATGAGCACCACTGAGGGCCTTGGTCTACTCGGCTTTTCTTTGAAGTCCTTCACCTTATACCAAAGACCTCCATGGCACGAGAGAGTGATGCGGCCCCACTTTCCCGGGCAGACAGGCCGCACCTTGTGCCCGTTGAAGAAACAGGGCCTTGCAGGAGTGCCCCATAACTGTGGCGATAGCGCAGGCACATGAGGGGCTGGTGCTCCAATGGGCTGCCTTTCATGGTATCGCTTCTTGGCTTTTTGGCTAAGATCAAAGTGTAGTACCGGAGAGTTTTGGGGGGCAGAGTAGAGCCTAATGCAGGACTGTGAGTGGCATGTCAGCAGCTTTCCTGGGGCAAAACTCTGCTCCCTTGTAGGAGTTTGTTTTATTTTTTTGGGTAGCCTGCCAAGCCTAAGGTGCAGGTTTCTGGGTGGCTTGTCCGCCGTCCCCGCAGGGTGATGCAGAGATTTTGTTTTCAAATTTTTTGTACCAGATAGTCCAGAGTAGGGTTTTTCTTGAAGATGTCGGCAGCCCCTGGGGAGGACGAGAGACCAGCATTGGTAGTGAGGACGACGGCTAGAAGGATGCAGACTTTGAAGAATACCATCCGCTTTTGCTGGAGGATCCGAGACGACGTTGTCGGATTTCACGAGCGCATTCCTTTCCTACATGGGATTGTCTTCGGACTCCAGGGACTTCTGGCGAGAGGACGTCGTCTGCATCCAGAGAAACGGGCCGTTGTCCTTTTTTGACGTCACGCTGGTGACTGATGATCATTATTGGAGGGCGTTGGAGACATGGTGGGTGAGTGCAATCCATTCTAAGCTCCTCCCCTACACCATTGAGCCACTCTGGAGGACAGATGGAAGAGTTGTGACTGTCCATGTCTTCGACCCCTTCATGTTGGCAGGTGTCATGGTGGCTTTCCTGGGGGATTTTGCTGACATGTTCCTTGGATATGAGGAAGGCTGGGACCTTCTGGGCATCTGGACTGGACGGAGACGCTTTTTAGCTTGTCTGCGTCCTGACCCTGCGGGGTTGGACGGCTCTGGGCACCGCCTGCGTATTTTACCTTGGGCAAGGCAAGAGGGTACCTTTTTTCATGGTCAGTCTTTCTCCTGCCATTTGTGTCTTGGTCAGGGACATACCGGAAGATCTTGCAAAACAATGAAGTGCCAGCGATGTTTAGAGATTGACCACCTGGCCAAGGACTGCATAGGCCCCCACCGCTGTACCCAGTGCGGGGGGGGATATCATCTCTCCCACAGCTGCCCACAGCGCAAGCCGACCTATGCGGGAGTGGTGCAGGCAGAGGCAGTGGTGCCGATGGGGGGTGGTGTAGAAGCCAGGCCTTCGCCTGGCGGTGCTGCAAAGCTGTTGGGACCAGTGGTGAGTGCTGAGGTAAGAGAGCAGTTGTCCGGGGCCAGTGGCATGGTCTCCTTCTTCACTGGGCACTTTTGCGGAGTCCCCGGCTGAGGAGGAGAGACACACCTGGTCACATGGACATTTTACAGGATTTTATCGGAGTGACCAGGAAGAAGAAGATGCACAGGACGGAGGCTGGGTTGATCTCCGGTACTGCATTAGGGGTGCTGGTCTTGACCGTGACCCCTCAAAAGGGCCAAGAAAATCCTCCCTCCTTCATAGTGGTACCCAATCATTCGGGTTTATTAGTTATCGATTTGTCTTGGGTGGGGTCTCCCATTAGGTTCAGTTCGTCAGGGGAGGGGAGGAGTCCCACCTGATAGCTGTGGAGGACGGAGATTTTGTTTGGAAAAACAGTTTGAATGATTGATTAAATTTGTAGAATTTCGTACTATTTTAGACTTTAGATTTAATAATGTTTTATTTTTTAGATGTCTTTTATGAACGTTTAATGTCTATGGTTTTAATGACAACGCAAAATCAGAGTGTAAAAGTTTGATATGGGTGCTTGGGTACTTTCCTTGTGGGTATAACACACATGTGTCTTAAACCTTGTATTTTGACCACTTTTAATGGTCAAAGGTTTTAAAGTCCCAGGTTCTCTTAGTCATAGTGGATATCTGTATTTGTTGTTAAACTCTCATGTTTATTATGAAAAAAACCTGTTCTTATCAGTTTAATATCTGATAAATTCCCCATCCGGGGGCCGCGTATAAACTGATTTTTGGAACAGGGAGGCAGACGCGGATGCTTCGGTGCCTAAAAGCAGATTTGGGAAATTGAACTGACATGATGAATGGATGGATGGATCGCCAGAGTAAGTGAGTGACCGAGTGAGAGAACCTGAGGTGCGTCGGGGGGAGGGCCCTGTTGGGCAGCACCCCGTTTTGCTTCTATTTTTGTTTTTTTTTTTTTTCCCCAAAGTGAATCCTCCCTCTCCCCCCCATTGCTTGAATACCTTCTGATCAAATGCCGACCGTTCTACCTGCCCAGGGAGTTCTCGGCTGTGTTCATGGCCAGAGTTTACATCCCACCCCAAAGGAACACACACAGTGCTCTGAATGAACCATACCATGTTGTCACTAAATACGAGAGCAAGCCTGTTCATTATCTCTGGGGACTTTTACCAAGCTGACTTCTGCAATGTGTACCCAAAGTACCATCAGCACATCTCCTGCCCTCCCGGAGGCTCAAACACCCTCGATCACTGCAACACTTCACGGAAAGGCACGTACTGCTCCCTACTGTGTCTGCACCTCGGGCAGTCAGATCACACCTCGATTCTGCTGTTCCCGGTCTACAAGCAGAAACTGAAGTGAGAGGAGCCTGTGACACGTACTGTGCGGCGCTGGACACCAGAAGCAGAGGAAAGGCTAGAGGACTGCTTTAACTCCATGGACTGGAATATGTTCAGAAACGCATCCTCCAATCTGGACGAATACGCCACAGTGGTCACAGACTTCATCCGGTACTGTGTAAGTGTCTGCATACCCATAAAACAGTCTGCTCATTCCCTAACCAAAAACTGTGGATTACGGCTGAAGTCTAAAATAAGATACACGCGCGTACCTGCGCGTTTCAGTGCGGAGACACGGACACGTACAAGAAGTGTAAGTACAAGCTCTGCAAGGCCATCGCCAGCACGAAGCGGGAATACAGCAGGAAGGTAGAATCAGAGTTTAACTGCACTCAAGATGCATGTAGGTTGTGGCAGGGAATCAAAACTTTAACAGATTATAAACCACAGACATGGACATTAACAGGCGCCGCTGCGTCTCTCCCTGACAAACTGAACGTGTTTTACAGCCGTTTCGAGCTCACGAACAAAGACCCCCCAGTGTGAGCTTCTGCAGTGCTGCATGACTCCAGTCTCACCGTCTCTGTGGCACAAGTGAGAAAAACTTTTAGCCAAGTCAACATCTGCAAAGCTGCTGGTCTGGACAGAATTTCAGGGCAAGTATTAAAAACAAGCAACTGGCTACTCTCTTCACGGACATATTTAACACCTCCTTAAAAAGCTCAACTGTACCCACCTGCTTCAAAAACACCACCATTATCCCCGTTCCTAAGAAAAACAAAGTGAGCTGCCTTAATGACTTTCGCCCAGTGGCACTGACCACCACTGTAATGAAATGTTTTGAGAGGCTAGTGCTGGGACTCATTAAGGACACCATCCCAGACACTTTGGACCCACAGTAGTTTGCCTACCGTCACAACAGATCCACTGAAGACGCAATATCACACACACTTCACACCACTCTGGCTCACCTGGACAATAAAAACTGCAATGCAAGGCTATTATTTGTGGACGATAGCTCAGCATTTAACACTGTCATCCCAACCAAGCTGATCCACAAACTACTAGGGCTGGGACTGAGTGCCACACTGTGCAACTGGATCCTGGATTTCCTCACCAACAAACCCCAGCGTGTGCGGATTGGCGGAAATACTTCCTCCCCACTGACCCTCAACGCTGGCACTCCACAGGGAAGCGTCCTGAGCCCGGTGTTATATTCCTTGTTCATATGTGATTGTGTGGCCAGTCACAGCTCCAACACCATCATAAAGTTTGCTGACGATACCACCATTGTGGGTCTGATCACCAACGATGAGACGGCCTACAGAGAGGAGGTGAGGCTCCTAGCAGAGTGGTGCCAAAACAGCAACCTGTCTCTCAATGTCTGTAAAACTACGGAGTTGGTGATTGATTTCAGGAAACGGTACGGTTCATGCACTTGTCTACATAGGAGGGGACATTGTAGAAAGGGTCAACAGCTTCAAATTCCTAGGGGTCACCCTCACTGCCAAACTCACATGGACTGAGCACATAGCATCAACCATCAAAAAGGTCTATCAACACCTCCACTTCCTTAGGCATCTCAAGAAAGCCAGGATGTCCACTACAGTCCTCATCACTTTCTACAGGTTTGCTGTGGAGTCCATCCTAATAGGATGCATTACATCCTGGTGTGGCAGCTGGTCCATGCCGGACAGGAAAACCCTACATAGGGTGGTCAAAACAGCTCTGGAAATCATCGCCACACAGCTACCAGGACATCTACACCACACACTGCCTCAGAAAGATGATGGGCATCATGAAAGATCATAGTCACCCCTCATGGGCACTTTTCTCTTTTCTGCTGTCTGGAAAGTGGCTCAGGTCTATTCGAACACGCATTGCTACGTACAGACACACCTTTTACCACACTGCTGTAAAAGTATACAACACTCACCAATGTGCTAACTTTAGTAACTAAAGTTGGACTGCTCCTTCCAAGCACATTGGTAGATCACATGGTCACTTTAAGCACTTTCATTCTCATGTTCTGAGTTCTCTGTTATTTATTGTTATTAATGTTACCGTTATTTATTGTTATTGTCATTAGCATTACTCATTGTCATTGTTATTGTTTTGTGCAGTATTTCTGTTGTTTTTGCTCATAGTCTGCGGAGAAGCATTCAAGAAGAATTTCATGATACTTGTACACGGTACTTGTACCTATGACAATAAACTTGAAACTTGCGTTGAAGGTCTTCTCTTCGCGTCTCACCTCTGACGCGATGTGCGCGCACATCTGTCTGTCTGTCTCTGTCTCTCTCTCAGTTGGGAATTTTTCATGAGACGAATGAAAGGCTTCATTTGCTTAGAAGAAGTACAGAGAGCAGTGATAACTTAAATTCTAATGAAAACAATGAAGCATATGCCTATTGCCACTGCAACCTTAGCTGGACAAGCAGTCTGGAAAATGGATGGATGAAATGGATGGACAATAAAGCATGATGGAATATTACACCCATAATGACACCTGACACTTTTCTTGCTCTCATGAATTTTTCCTTTGCCACAGTCAGAACAGACACCCCTACACAAACAAACAAGGTAAAGGTACTTTCAGTATTGCTTGACTCAGACAATTCCTTTGTTTATAGTAGCTTAAAACAGTAGCTTTGTGTACAAAACCACTTCCAGCTGTTTAGTGCTTTGTACAACTGAGGCAATTCAGTGTAATATCACAGTCAGATGAACGACAGCAGGAGCAGTAATTCAAATCTAGGACTAGATAATCAGTCAGTCCATCTAACCGTAACACTACCTGCTGCACTGGGTAAACTGATTAATGTAAAAAATATAATGCTGTTGTAGCCAATGCTCCTCTTCTGCTCTAAGAACAGTTGACTACAGGAATTCACTTATGCAGCACATCTCAGTGTAAGATTCTCAGTTGAACCACAGACCAAACAAAATGTATTGATCTCTCTGCAAAGTGTGCGATGAGGTCAAATACCAAAACTCCTGAATCCTTCTTAAAAACAACCAATCCACTGCACTACTTCCATAGTTCCTATTAACAATGGAGTATCTCATTTTTAAAACATGCATATACACAGATCAGTCACAACATTAAAAGCAGGATCTGCTGCTAACGTCTTGGTGCCAGATACCACAGGACACCTTCAGAACTCTTGTGGAGTCCATGCCTCAACAGATCAGAGCTGTTTTGGTGGCACGCTGAAGACCTATACAATATTAGGCATATGATTTTAATGTTTTGGCTAATCAGTGTATAGCAAAGCAAGTTAGCGAATTAGCACTTGCAATACATTCAAGCTAAAACTGCTGAAATTAACAAAACTGCAAATATCGTAAGAGGTCGCTAATGTCTCCCTATCAAGTCACCTCAAGCCGAAGATTGTACTTGGCGTAGTGCTGAAACGTTCATGACTTAACTACTCAGCCCTGGGTATACTTAGCAAGCAAACTAAACCTCTGGAGCTTCACCTTCTTCCTCTTATGCTGAGTATACAAAAAAATGTTGAAAACAAGTAAAACTGTTGAAGACTGATGTCAGTTCTGAAGCATTGAGGCTTGTGTGTGCTAAACAAGCACGCACGGTCCCTGCACGGAATCGTGCAGACTCTCCGAGAGCTTATACAGGTGCTTCGAAGGAAGGGAATTCCCGCAGCTGAGACTGTCCCCGTGCAGCACTCGAACTTGACGCCAATGGCAGACGCTCAGCTCGCGCCCCCTGCTGACCTCTGCTTAACAGTGCCCAATAAATATGATGGGTTGCTTGACAATTGCCAAGGGTTTTTAATGCAATGTGAGCTTTTGTTTTCCAGTGCTTCGCAAATGTATCGATCAGACTGAGACCAGATTGCTTACCTGCTCTCCCTGTTAACCACCCCTGACCACCATTGGGCAACTGCAGTCTGGAAGACATACACTGACACCACATACAAAGCCTTCAGACAGCGGTTCGAAGTGGTATTCGACCACTCATTCTCTGCCCAAGCTGCCAGTGACTGCCTGATGTAGATCCAACAAGGCAAGAGAACGGTAGCCAAATACTCTCTGGAGTTCCATATCTTGGCTGAACAGAGTGACTGGAACTTCACACCCCTCTTGGCTAGTTTTCGGCACAGGCTTCGTTCTCAGATCCAAGCCGAATTCAGCTGTAGAGGAGAAAACTGGACCCTTGACCGCTTCATCGAAAATACCATTATGCTTGATAACCTGGCCCAGGGACAAGCACCACGACTATGGCTGTCCCCCACAGGACCCTGCTCCACAGGGACATCCCAAGAGCCTCTACAGGTCAGGCACGGTTGGCTTATCCCTGAGCAGAGACAGCACCGACTCCGGGATCAGGTGTACCTTTATTGCAGCTCAGCTTACCACTTCAGAGAGACCTGTCCAGCCTGGCAACCAAGGGAAGAAGCTTCCCCTGGTTGCAAGGACGGCAGACTCTGATGTGCTGGGTCTCAACTTACCCTACCTGTCTCCCTGTGCTGGGAGGAGAAACAGGTGAATGCGCACACACTGGTGGATTCTGGGGAAGCGGGCTTCATGGACATTGCTTTCAATGCTAAACACGATATCCCGAGGCAAGACTGTGACATGACATTACGGGTCAGCGCCCTGCATGGGCAACCGCTGGACACCGGGCTCGTAGAATCACACACACTGGGTTACTACATATGATGGGTGGGGCCTGCCACACAGAGGATGTCACATTTTTCTTGATCTGGTCCCCCAACATGCCGGTTATCCTTGGCTTCACCTGACTGGTCAGACAGGACCTGTGTTCCAGTAGAGCAGCAGAGAACTGGTGGCATGAGGCCCTCAATGTATCTGGAACTGTCTGGCTCTTCCCTGTCGGGCCACGGCCATAGAGAGCCTTGACACTTCCCAGCTGACGGTAATTCCAGCTGAGTATAAAGACCTCAGTGAGGTCTTTAGCTAGAGCCAGACCGCAGCTTCCATCTCACCGGCCTTGGGACTGCTCCATTGATCTCCTGCCCGGCACATCATAACCTCGGGGTAGGATGTGTCCACTGTCACTACTGGAACACCAGGTCATGACGGACTACATCACCGAGGTGCTAGCAGCAAACATTATCCAGCCCTCTCTCTCCCTTGCATCGGCCGAGATCTTCTTTGTGGGGAAAAAGGATGGGGGCTTGCGGCCCTACATTGATTATAGTGGACTGAACACCATCATAAACACATATCCGCACCCCTTGCCTCTGATCACCGCCGCCCTGAAGCAGGTACATGGGGTTATGACTTTCACTAAGTTAGACCTCCAAAGTGCGTATAACCTGATCCGAATCCATGAGGGGGCAAGTGGAAGACCGCCACTATGAATATTTGGTAATGCTGTTCGGGCTGTCTAATGCAACTTCGATCTTCCAGGTGTTCGTCAACCACATTCTAGGTGACCTAGTTAGTGACGAGGTGTTGGCCTTCCTAGAGGATATCCTGATCTACTCCAAAACCAGGGAAAAGCACGTGCAACTGGTAAGGGCAATACTAAGACGTTTGTTACAAAACCATCTTTATGTCAAGGGGCAGAAATGTTTGTTCTACTAACCGCGGGTGTCCTTCTTGGGCTTTATCATCAGCGATGAGGGGGTAGCTATGGACCCTGAGAAGTTTGAGTGGTCACGGAATGGCCCTAACTAAGAACCGTGAAGGCCCTGCAGCAGTTCTTAGTCTTTGCCAATTATTACTTCATCAGGGGATCCTGTTCCGTAGTCTCTCCCCTTACAACACTCTCCTCGGGCAAGGGTGTCCGCCTGACTTGGAATGTGAAAGCTCAACACGCCTTCCGAGAACTAAAAGAACAGTTCACTGGGGCACCCATTCTCAAATATCCCAATCCCACATTGCCCTTCATTGTGGAGGTTGGCAAGTCCGAGGTCGGGGTGGGGGCTATGCTATATCAATGACAGGGAGACTCTCCCAAACTGTACCCCTGCGCCTTTTTTTCATGGAAGCTATCCCCAGCAGACTGGAACTATGATATTGGGATCTGGGAGATGTTAGCCATCAAGTTTGCGTTGGAAGAGTATCACCACTGATTAGAGGAGGCTGCTCATCTGTTCTTGGTTGTGACGGACCACTGCAACTCAGAACATATCCAGACCACCCGGAGCTTGAATCCTTGCCAAGCCCAATAGCACTTGTGTTTTTTACGCGGTTTCAGTTTGCAGTGTCCTACTGGCCAGGCTCTGAAAACATCAAGGCAGAGTCACTTTCACGGCTCTATGAGGTTGAACCCCCAACCGAAATCCCAGAACTCATCCTGCCTATGAACTGCATTGTGGCCCCGGTACGTTGTCAATTCTTCCGGGATCTCCAGGCTGCCCAAGCTACTGAACCTGGCCCAGCGAACAAGCCTGAAGGAAAGGAGGATGTGCCGGTAAGCATGCGACCATCGCTATTGCAATGGGCTCACGACTCCCTAACCGCGGGGTACCTGTTCCCCTGGAACCAAGGCCCCAGCAATGTGCCCACAGTCGACAACTGGCACCAAGAAAGAGGGGAGACGTAGTGAGCCATCCGTAACCACCCCTCAAGGAAGTGCCCTCTGGTACAAACAACAGGCTGACCGACACTGCTGCACTTTGCTCTTCCAACCTGGGCAATGGGTGTGGCTGTTCACCAGGGACATTTGCCTTAAGCTGCCCTCCAAGAAACTCAGCCCACGGTTCATAGATCCCTACAAGATCCTTTGACGAGTTACCCCAGTCACCTACCTGTTACAGTTGCCTTTTCATTTATGCATCTGCCCAAATTTTCATGTCTCCCTTCTCAAGACCTACAGCACCTCTCTGCTCCAAGCCACCCGGGGTGACCTGATGCCCCCTCTGGTGGAGGTGGATGGGGAAGCAGCCTACACCGTCTGCACCTTCCTGGAATCGAAGCGCCGGTGTGGGGGCCTGTACTATCTTGTGGACTGGGAGGGGTACGGTCCTGAGGAAAGCAACTGGGTGCCAGCTCGCGATATCCTCAATCCGTCCCTCATCGCCGATTTCCATTGGGACCATCTGGATAAACTGGCACCTCGTCCCAGAGCCCGTCCCCATTCCAGGTATCGAAAGGACGGTTGGAGTTGCCCGTAGGGAGGGGGGTACTGTCAATGCCAAAGTATGTTTAATCTAACAAAACTGAATGGGGCGGGACTCAGTTTTGTTACATTTTGTGATCAAATGCATAGGTGGAAACAGATCACAAGCCTTTAATTGCAATCATTCAAAAGAATCTGAATGAGATGTCTCCATGCATTCAACGTCTAATGATGAGACTGCAGCGATATGACTTTGAATTAGTGTACACTCCAGGGAAATACATTGTTTTAGCTGATGCACTATCTTGTGCACCATCAACATGTAAATCGCATGAGGTGAGAAATTGATGTGGACATGCATGTGAATCTTGTTGTGGAAACGCTTCCAGTGTCTGATAAGAAATACAAGCAAATAACTGAGGAGACAAGAAAAGATCCAATTCTACAGACTGTGATTGCAAATCTGAGCAATGAATCGGTCAAAAGCTCATGTCCACAATTCTACAATGTTAGAGCCGAGCTCAGTGTAGCAAATGGTTTTCTGTTGAGACAAAACAGAATCGTAATTCAGAATCAGAATCAGAACGAGCTTTATTGCCAAGAATGTTGACACATGCAAGGAATTTGTCTTGGTGACAGAAACTTCCACAGCACAGACAGAATGACAGTGACAAGACGGATGAGAAGATAGAATATGTGAATGAAGGATAAAAAATATAGAAAAATATTAAGTACCCAATATACAAAAATAGTCACTAGACATTGTATGTATGTACAGGCATGTTCTATACAAATGCAAGGAGTGTAAGTAAGAGATATGATGTGATAAATACATAGAAATATAAATATAAATAGCGTTGTGTATTGCACTGGTTTACTCTCTAGGGGAGATTTAGCTGTTCATGAGGTAGATGGCCTGAGGAAAGAAACTTTTCTTGTGCCTGGCTGTCCTGGTGCTCAGTGCTCTGTAGCGCCGGCCAGATGGCAAAGGTTCGAAGAGGAAGTGGCCTGGATGTGAAGGGTCTAGAATGATTTTGCTAGCCCTTTTACTGACTCTGGACGAGTGCAGTTCTCTGAGAGCTGGGGGAGGGGGGGTGTGCTGATGATTCTTCCAGCAGTTCGAACTATCTGCTGTAGTCTTCTGATGTCTGATTTCATAGCTGAGCCGAACTAGACGTTATAGAGGTGCAGAGGACAGACTGGATGACTGCGGAGTAGAATTGCAGCAGTAGCTCCTGTGGCAGGTTGAACTTCCTCAGCTGGCGAAGGAAGTACAACCTCTGCTGGGCCTTCTTCACAATGGAGTCTATGTGGGGCTCCCACGTCAGGTCCTGTGAGATGGTGGTGCCCAGGAACCTGAATGACTCCACTGTTGCCACAGTGCTGTTCATGATGGTGAGTGGGGATAATGCTGGGGTGTTTCTCCTAAAGTCTACAATCATCTCCACCGTTTTGAGCATGTTCAGCTCCAGGTTGTTATGACTGCAGCAGACAGCCAGCTCTTGGACCTCCTGTCTGTAAGCAGACTCGTCACCATCCTGGATGCGGCCAATGAGTGTGGTGTCGTCTGCAAACTTCAGGAGTTTGACAGAGGGGTTTTTAGCGGTGCAGTCGTCGGTGTACAGGGAGAAGAGCAGTGGGGAGAGCACACACCCCTGGGGGGCGCCAGTACTGATTGTGCGAGTATTGGATGAGAATTTTCCCAGCCTCACTAGCTGCTACATGTCTGTCAGGAAGTTGGTGATCCACCGTCAGATGGAGGTGGGTACAGAGAGTTAGGTTAATTTGGACAGGAGGAGGTGTGGGATGATGGTGTTGAAGGCCAAGCTGAAGTCCACGAACAGGATTCTCACATATGTCCCTGGTTTGTCCAGATGTTGCAGGATGTAGTGCAGTCCCATGTTGACTGCATCATCCACAGACCTGTTTGCTCGGTAAGCAAACTGTAAGGGGTCCAGCAAGGGTCCAGTGATGTCCTTCAGGTAGGCCAACACCAGTTGGGGGATGGTGTCTTGTAATTGGTGATGTTTTTCAGGCCTTTCCACACTGATGCAGGATTGTTGGCTGAAAACTGTTTCTTCAGCTTTTCAGAGTAGTTTCTCTTAGCCACTCTGATCTCCTTTGCCAGTGTGTTTTTGGCCTGTTTATACAACGCTCTGTCCCCGTTCTTGTAGGCGTCTTCTTTAGCCTGACGAAGCTGTCTGAGTTTTGCAGTGAACCACGGTTTGTCATTGTTGTATGTTAAACGAGTCCTGGTAGGGATGCACATATCCTCGCAGAAACTGACATATGATGTTACAGAGTCTGTGAGCTCATCCAGATCGCTAGCAGCAGCCTTAAAAACATTCCAATCAGTGCACTCGAAGCAGGCTTGTAAGTCCTGCTCTGCTTCCCCAGTCCATCTTTTAACAGTCTTTATTACAGGTTTAGCTGATTTCAGTTTCTGCCTGTAGGTCGGTATAAGATGAACCAGACAGTGATCAGAGAGCCCCAAGGCTGCCCATGGGACAGAATGATATGCATCCTTTACTGTGGTGTAACAGTGGTCCAGTATATTACTGTCTCTGGTAGGACGTGTAACGTGCTGTCTATATTTTGGCAGCTCACGGGAGAGATTTGCTGTATTAAAGTCCCCGAGAATGATTATAGCAGAGTCCGGGTGTTGTTGCTCTGTGTCTGTGATCTGGTGGCCCAGCTGTTGTATGGCTGCGTTCACGCACGCTTGTGGTGGAATGTAAACACTTACGAGAATGAACGAGGAAAACTCCCGCGGCGAGTAGAAAGGCTTACAGTTGATGAAGAGCGCTTCTAGGTCGGGACAGCACATCTTCTTCAATGCTGTTGCATCTGTACACCACCTTCCGTTGATGTAGAAGCATGTCCCACCGCCATGTGATTTCCCCGCTGATTCCGCGTCGCGATCCGCTCTGAACAGCTGGAAGCCCGGCAGATGTAGCGCGCTGTCGGGAATGGCTTCATTCAGCCAGGTTTCCGTGAAACACAGAGCAGCAGAGTTTAAGAAGTCCTCGTTTCTTTGGGACAGAAGGAAAAGTTCGTCCATTTTGTTGGGTAAGAAGCGGAGGTTCGCCAGATGGATACTAGGCAGCGCTGTTCTAAAGCCGCGCTTTCGGAGCTTGACTAGCGCACCGGCTCGCTTTCCACGCTTGCGCGTCTTGGAGCGCTTGAGCAGCGCCGCTGCACCTCCGACTACAATGTTAAGCAAAACGTCAGAATAATCGAAAACCGGTAAAATGTTGGGTGGTGTGTACTGCCGAATGTTCAGCAGTTCTTCCCTGGTAAAACTGATTGTAGGAGTATAACTAAAGACAGGGCAAACTAACAAAAACAGTAAAACAACTATGGAGCTCCACACCGAGGCGGCTGTTCGTGGCGCCATCATGATAAGAGGTACAAGATACAACAATCCCCATCCCTACTCTCAAACACTAGCCCTATTTCTAAACCATAACCCTAACCCTTTGCTTTTCCTTATCCCTAGCCCTAAACCTAACCCTAAACTTTACCCTATCCTATGCTATGCTATCCTATCCTATCTCAAATCTAAACCATATTATAACCTTAACTCTACCCTATCTCTATCAATAAGCCTATCAATACTACTTTCTCCAATTCTAACTCTAACCCTATTACTAACCCAGATCACAGCCATATTCGAACACCAATGCTAACTCTGTCCCTATCACTGAGCTTAAGTCTAAGTCTAAATCTAACCCTATCCCCGTCCCTAACCCAGACTGTATCCATACCCTCATCCTAACCCTAAACCTAACCATTACTCTATCCCTATTCCTAACCCTATCCCAACCTTAACCCTCACTCTAACCCTATCCTTGTCCATATCCATATCCTTATCCCGAAGGCAGGAATGCACACAATCAGTTTGGCAGGTGAACACGCATGAAGACAAGCAGTGAAATGGGCAGGCATTTCAGTTTGCAGGAAAACACACAGTCAGACAAACATGCATGCAGGCAGGCAGTAAGACAATCAAGTAGGCAGGCATGTTTGCAGTGACATGTACAGGAATTAATGCTCTTAAGCAGAAATGTACTGTACATTGGCAGTTTGGTAGGCAGACACTCATGTAGGCAAACAGTAAAACAGCCAGGTGGTAGCAAAGAAGCACTGGCACAAACAAGGAGAGTTTGTGGGGGGGGGGGGGGGGTATTCAGGGCTGTGCGGGGCAGACAGAGAGGGGGAACGGGGGAACAGGGAACAGGTAGATCATGGGAGAACTTGGTGTGTGGGGTTGCGGTTGCAGTCGGGGTCGGGGTCATGCTCGCTGACGTCATGGAGCCGTTTCCATCATTAGCTCTTCAGTCTTCTTCTCACTGGCCGGTCCAGGGAAAGAAATAGAGGCATTAATTAGCTTCAGCTACTGCTGGCCCGGCTCCGCCCCCTCTTCAGACCACCTGGCATGCTACACAGGTATTTAAGTAAGCAGGCTAATATGCAAAAAGGCAGGCAGGCATGCTTACAATGACATCTGCAGCCATGAATGTTCTGAAGCAGAATGCAAACAGGCAGTTTGGTAGACAAAGAGTGAAACAGGCAGGCATTTAAGTAAGCAGGGAAACATGCAGAAAGACAAGCATGCATGCAAGTTGTCCATGTCCCTGCCCAATTCAATGTTTGCCTGTTTCACTCTTTGCCTACATGAGTGTCTACCTGCCAAAGTGCTTGTGTGAGTTCCTGCATGTCTCCTTGCAAGCATGCCTGCCTACTTGCTTGCTTTACCACCTAACTACTTGCATTCTTTTTTGCCAGCATGTCTCCATGTTAGCATTCCTGCGTGTTTGCCTACCTTACTGCCCAACTACATTTCTGCCTAAGTGCATTCATGCCTGCCTGTCTCACTGCAAGCACTCCTGTGTGCTTTCCTGTCTTACTGTCTAGCTGTCTGTGAGTGCCTGCCTCCTTGCTATTTCACTGTTTGCCTGCTTACACGCCTCCACCAAAGTCTGCCTGCACATCTGCCTGTGTGAGTTACTGCCTGCAAGTGTTTATGCCTGTTATGTCTCAGTGCAAGCATGCCTGTGTGCTTGCCTGCCTTCATGCTTGCATTCTTTCCTGTCAAATTGCCTGCATGCATTCATGCTTGTCCATCTTCCTTATGCATGCCCGTGTGCTTGATTGTCTTACTATCTAACTATCTGCACGAGTGCTTTCCTGCCTGCCTTTTTCACTGTTCGCTTGCATGTATGTCTCCTTGGGTGTCTGCCTGCCAAACTGCTTGTGTGCATTTCTGCTTGCGTACGTTCATGCCTGTACATCTCACTGCAAGCATGTCTGCCTGCTTGCCTGTCTAAATGGCTACACCTGGAAAAGGATCTCTTGGCATACCTGATCCATCTTTGGCAATCTTCAGCAGATATGTCCAGACATCTAGCATTCATTACATACAACAGGGACATTTGGTCATGGTGATGGTAGTCATAAACTTTTCACCAGCCTGAAGAAAAGAGTCCCTCTATAAGGCCCCAGAATGAAAAGTAGGAGGAAGGAAGGAAACGTGACAACATTCAGACTGGATCTGTGTTTACACGAAAATCATTTCAAAGATGAGGTAAATATTTTATAGAGATGGTTTTGAAACTGAAAACAAAACACCTTAATAGTTGTTCCACACACACACACACACACACACACATTTTCAGAACCGCTTGTCCCATACGGGGCCACGGGGAACCGGAGCCTACCCGGCAAGACAGGGCGTAAGGCCGGAGGGGGAGGGGACACACCCAGGACGGGACACCAGTCCGTCGCAAGGTACCCCAAGCGGGACTTGAACCCCAGACCCACCGGACAGCAGGACTGTGGTCCAACCCACTGCGCCACCGCACCCCCGCCGTAGTTGTTCCATTACATTTGTAATCCAAAGTGTTTGTGTTTTTTTTGTGTTTGTTTAGATTTTGAATAAATTTTAATATGGTAATATTGTAGATATTTAGCAAATATCCTGGCTGTTTACATCCTGCCACACTCAAACTCTGCGGCAGCGCTCGGGATTGTGCATGACACCATAAACACACAAGAAATCGCATATCCGGACGCTGTGTTTATCATCGCAGGCGACTTTAACCACTCTAATTAACGAAATGTACTCCCTACATATAACCAACATGTTAATTTCTCTACAGGGGAGAAAAACAAATTGGACCAGATGTACAGTAACGTAAAGAGCGCATACAAGGCTGCACTCCGCCTCCACTTCGGACAGTCTGATCACATCTCAGTGTTCCTCTACCCTGCATACAGACAGCTCCTCAAGCAAGTGCCCCTAGTGAGTAAAACTGTAAAAGTGTGGTCTGAAGAATTCAAGGAGGTGCTTCAGGACTGCTTTGACTGCACTGATTGGGAGGTGTTTAAGAATGCTGCTATGCACGAGGACTGTATTGTTAACCTCGATGACTACACTTCAGCAGTAACCAGCTACATTAGCACCTGTGTTGAGAACACTGTGCCCACCAAACAGATCCGGACATACCCCAACTAAAAGCCATGGATAAACTGTGAAATTTGAACCATGTTGCATGCCCACCCTATTGCATTCGCCTCAGGCAATGCCAGTGACTACAAGAAGGCCAGGTACTATCTTCAAAGAGCCATTAGGGCTGCCAAGAGGGAATACAGACTGAGACTGGAGTATTACACTATGGCTGACATCCGGCACATGAGTCCTCGAAACTAAC
Organism: Scleropages formosus; assembly: GCF_900964775.1. Lineage (NCBI taxonomy): Eukaryota > Metazoa > Chordata > Actinopteri > Osteoglossiformes > Osteoglossidae > Scleropages > Scleropages formosus. Next base: position 1,181,878 of record NC_041826.1, read on the forward strand.
CGGGAACGTCAACAGCAGCTGGCGGGCGTTCAAGCAGCAATTCTCGCTGTACATGCAAGCGGTTGGCTGGATAACAAGCCGGATGCACAAAAGGTTGTGTTGCTTCTGACGGTGGCTGGACCTCGGGCACTAGACATGTACAACACCTTCACATTCGCAAGACCTGGGGATGGAGAGGTTTTTGAGGAAGTCATCAGGAAATTTGACGAGCACTGCTCGTCCAAGAAAAATGAGACGTATGAGAGGTATGTGTTCCGCTCGCGCGTTCAGATTCAAGGAGAAAGCTTTGACTCTTTCTTAACTGACCTGAAGCTAAAAGCGAAAACGTGCAACTTTGGTGTTTTGACTGATTCACTGATCAGGGATCAAATTGTCTTTGGCATTCACGAGAAGAAAGTGAGGGAAAGACTGCTTAGGGAAGTAGAGCTAACGTTAGATGATGCTGTCAAGATTTGTCATGCGAGTGAACTTGCTTTGCTACAAAGTGGGCGCTGCTGTTGCTGACAGTCCAGTAATCGGCGCTGTCACTCCAAAAATGAAAAAGCGACGCGAACTATCCACGCCGAGGACAGGCACTGAGGCATTCGGTTGTAAAAGATTTGGTTTGGTGCATCAACCCAAGCTATGCCCGGCTTATGGGAAGCAATGTGCAAAATGCAAAGGTAGGAAACCACTTTGCCAAACAATGTACAAAATTCATCGCCTTGTCTTTGTTGTAGTCCCAGATGATCATCACTCCCTTCTTGGTGACAAAGCCTGTGAGGAGTTAGGATTGGTCAAACGAGTGTATTGCATCAATAGTCATGATGTAGCATTGGCACAACAAGAAACTGCAAATGATATTGTCTGCAAATTTGAAGATGTTTTCAAGGGGCTGGGAGCTCTCCCATTCACTGACAAAATTCAGCTTAGAGAAGATGCTCAGCCTGTGATACATGCTCCAAGAAGAGTTTCAGCACCACTAAAAGATAAACTAAAAAAGGAGCTTGACAGGATGGCAGCTCTGGGAGTTATAAAGGAACCCACAGACTGGGTGAACTCCATGGTTTGTGTCAAAAAGCAGAATGGTGATTTGAGGATATGCATGGATCCTCGAGATTTAAATGCAAATATAAAAAGAGAACATTACCAGATTCCAAAGCGTGAGGAGATTACCAGTGAGATGGCTGGTGCTAAGTATTTCAGCAAACTTGATGCTTCTCAAGGGCTCTGGCAAAAACTTCACGAGGACAGCACCAAATATTGCACATTCAACTCACCATTTGGACGTTATTCCTTCCTACGACTCCCCTTTGGCATAATATCAGCATCTGAAATCTTTCATCGTGCCATGGAGCACATCATAGAAGAGTTTAGTGGAGTTCGTGCGTATGTTGATGACATAGTAGTATGGGGATCGTCATTACAGGAGCACAATGAGAGGCTTCTCAAGCTACTTCAAAGAATTCGGGAATATGGACTTCGACTAAACAAAGCCAAGTGTCAGTTTGGTGTAACTGAAATTACCTTTCTGGGCGACAAGTTGGCAGGACATGGTGTAGGGCCTGATAGACGTAAAATACAGGCTATCCTTGACATGCCGAGTCCAGTGGATAAGAAAGGTGTGCTGCGGATCATAGGGATGGTGAACTTTGTTGGTAAATTCATTCCGAATCTCTCCACAAAAACAGCTAGACTCAGGGAACTGCTGAGTCACAAAAATCAGTTTCGATGGACAAGCAAGCATAAGGAAGAATGGAATATCCTCAAGTCAACGTTGACAACGGCACCAGTTCTTGTATACTTTGATGCATCCAAGAAGATCAAAATCTCCACAGATGCATCAAAATATGGGCTAGGTGCAGTCTTGCTCCAAGAAGAGGCTCACGGCTGGAAACCAGCAGCTTATGCCTCCAGAACAATGTCACAATCTGAAAGCAGATATGCTCAGATAGAGAAAGAGTGCCTGGGACTTGTGTTTGGATTTGAGAGATTTCATGACTACGTATATGGTTTACCATCATTCACTGCTGAAACAGATCACAAGCCTTTAATGGCAATCATTCGAAAGAATCTGAATGAGATGTCTCCATGCATTTGGCGTCTAATAATGAGACTGCAGTGTTATGACTTTGAACTGGTGTACGCTTCAGGGAAGTACATTGTCTTAGCTGATGCATTGTCTCGCGCACCATCAGCATGCAAATCGCATGAAGTGAGCTCTACTGAAGTTGATGTGGACGGACATGCATGTGAATCTTGTTGTGGAAAGCCTTCCAGTGTCTGATCAGAAGTCCAAGCAAATAGCTGAAGAGATGAGAAAAGATTCAATTCTGCAGGCGGTGATTACAAATTTGAACAATGGATGGGTCAAGGGTTCATGTCCACAGTTTTACAATGTTCAAGCCGAGCTCAGTGTAGCAAATGGTCTTCTGTTGAGACAAAACAGAATTGTAATTCCACAGGTCCTGAGAAAAGAAATGCTTTGCAGGATACATGAAGGACATCTTGGAATAGAGAAATGCAAGAGAAGATCAAGGGATGCAATATATTAGCCTGGAATGAATGCTGACGTTGAGATAATGGTCAGTACATGTGAAATTTGTCTCAAGCATCAGAACAAGCAGGCAAGAGAGCCCTTGGTCACAGTGGACTTACCTAAGTATCCATAGCAGAAGGTAGGTACTGATCTGTTCCATTACAATGGGAAGGACTACCTTTTGGTGGTGGACTATTTTTCCAGTTACCCTTAAATAGCACTGTTGTCCAATTCCTCAAGTGCATGTGTGATACAGCACATGAAATCCGTTTTCGCCAGGCATGGCATTCCGAATGTAGTGATGAGTGACAATTGTCCTTGTTACAGTTCAAGTGAGTTTCAGGACTTTGCCGCTCACTATGATTTCCAGCATGTGACTTCAAGTCCACAGTTTCCTCAGTCCAATGGGAAGGCGGAGAAAGGAGTGTACATTGTGAAGCAATTACTCAAGAAGGCATAAGAGAGCAAATCAGATCCATATTTAGCTCTTCTGAGTTATCGCGCATCGCCTCTGGAACATGGTGCATCTCCTGCGGAACTCTTGATGGGTCGCAAAATCAGAACAACACTTCCTTACAGAGGTGACATAAAGCAAGATGTAATAAAGGACATCGCAATGAAACAAAAAGCTCTACAAAAGAGACAGAAGACAAACTACGACAAAAATACCAAAAGACTAGAACCGTTATCAAAGTATGACGTTGTCAGGTTTGGGGATTCAAACCACTGGGACAGGAAAGCTGTTGTGCTGGAAGAAGTGAATCTGAGATCATACATGGTTAGAGCAGAAAATGGACAGGTCTTCAGGAGAAATCGTAGGAGTCTTCTTAAGACACAAGAAACCAGCCAACCACTGGATAATCATCAGAGAGAAGAGGTTCAAGCCTCATCACAGGATCAAGTGCCTTTGAGCACACAGGCTTCCTCGTCCATAGCACCTGGCAATGATCACTCTGCCGGGACGAGTGATCCTCCTGTACTAAGAAGATCACTGCGAACCATAAAGAAACCCGACAGACTCAATTTGTAGATGCCTGGATGCAAGGAAGCAGATTTAGCGGAGATACTAAAAAAAGCACATGTTTGTGAGAACCCAGCGTGGACATTAAACGAGGCTACGTGCCAGTTAACAAAATCATTCTCAGTGTGTTTATTAAGTAAACACAACAGCAGGGATTACAGAACATCACAGACTATTGGAGCAGAAGTAGGTGTGAGATCACTGACAGCCGCATCACACCTGACAAACTCAACGAATTCTTTGCCCGTTTCAAGGTCTTCAGCAATGAACCACTGGGTATTAAATTGACTGGTGGGAACACAGAACCCACCATTCACGGTCACATCCGTAGTTGTGGCAAAGACTTTTGGGAAAACAAACCCACGGAAATCAGCCAGCCCAGACAACATCCCTGGACACGTACTTAGAACCTCCTCATTGGTGCTAGCTGATGTCTTTACCAATATGTTCAATCTGTCCCTTGCACAAGCCTCGATTCCCACCTGCTTAAAGAGGACCACTATCCTGCCACTGCCAAAAAAACAACAAAGCATCCTGCCTCAATGACTACTGACCCATTGCACTGACTCCAATAGTGATGAAGCGCTTCGAGAGAATCGTCATGAGGTTCATCCAGACCATCACTCCGGACACTCTGGACCCTCTCCAGTTTGCATACAGACAGAACAGATCCACAGAGGATGCCATCAGCACAACAATACACACTGTTCTTACCCACCTGGAAAACAAGGACAGCTATGTTCGAATGCTATTTATTGATTACAGCTCAGCATTCAACACAGTGATACCTTTGAAGCTTATCAACAAGCTTAACAATCTTGGTGTGCCACCGACCCTCTGCAACTGGGTTCTGGACTTTCTAACGAGCAGACCCCAGTCCATTAGAATTGGGAACCACATGCCCCGGTCAATTACCATAAACACAGGAACTCCACAGGGCTGCATGCTGAGCCCATGGTCTACGCACTCTTCACCCATGATTGTGTGGCCTCTCAGAACAACACCAGCATCATCAAATTTGCTGACGACACAACAGTCATTGGACTGATAACGGGAGGCGACGAGTCGGTGTACAGGAGGGAAGTGGCTGACCTAGTGAAGTGGTGCCACAACAACAGTCCTTCAATGTCAAGAAAACAAAGGAGTTGATAGTCGATCCACAGAGAAGGAGAGAGCAACACTCACCACTGCATATTGGTGAGACAGTGGTGGAGAGAGTGAACAGCTTCAGATTCCTGGGTGTTCACATTACTGAAGATCTCACCTGGTCTCACAACACTAGACATCTGGTCAAGAAATAACTCCAGCATCTGCACTTCTTGAGAAGGCTGAGGAAATTTGGCATGCTAAACCGAATCCTCAGAAGCTTCTATAGGTGTGCAATTGAAAGTGTCCTCACCAACTCTATCACAGTGTGGTTTGGAAGCTGCACAGTACAGTACAGAGTATGCACCTCCTCCCTGTAGGCCGCCTCATCGCTGTCAGTGATCAGGCCTACAACCGTCGTGTCATCGGCAAACTTCACGATGGCATTGGAGCTGTGCGTAGCTACACAGTCATGAGTGTAGAGGGAGTACAGGAGAGGGCTCAGAACACAGCCCTGCGGGGCGCCGGTGTTGAGGGTCAATGGAGAGGAGATGTTGTAGCCTATTCTGACCACCTGACGCCTGCCAGTTAAAAAGTCCAGTATCCAGCTGCACAGGGAGTTGTTCAGACCCAAAGCCCGGAGTTTCACACTGAGCTTGGAGGGAACAATGGTGTTAAAAGCTGAACTGTAATCTACAAACAGCATTCTCACGTAAGTGTTCTTTTTTTCCAAGTGGGAAAGAACAGTGTGGAGAGTGAAGGCAATGGCATCGTCAGTGGAACGGTTGTTCCTGTAGGCAAACTGGAGAGGGTCTAATGAGGCAGGCAGCACAGAGCAGATATGGTCTCTGATCAATCTCTCCAGGCACTTACTGACTATGGAGGTCAGAGCAACAGGGCGCCAGTCATTTAAACACGTAATTTTTGATTGTTTTGGGACTGGCACAATGGTAGAAGTTTTAAAACACAGTGGGACGACTGAGTGGGAGAGGGAGAGGTTAAAAATGTCCTTAAACACACCCGCTAACTGGACTGCACATGCTCTGAGGACTCGGCCTGGAATGCCGTCTGGACCCACAGCTTTACGAGTCTTCACCCGACGAAAAGATCGGGCTACATCCGCTACAGAGACAGAAAGTGGACTAACCTCTGCAGCCGCGGGAGCTCTCTCTGTGCTGGTGGTGTTGCCCGCCTCAAAACGAGCATAGAAAGTGTTCAGCTCGTCAGGCAGAGAGGCAGCGGTGTCCGGAGCAGGGTGGTTATTTTCCTTTTTAAAATCCGTGATGTTGTTGAGCCCCTGCCACAGACTTCTGGCGTTGTTGGAGTTGAAATATCCCTCTACTTTGACTCTGTACTGGTGTTTGGCGGATCTGATGGTTGAGCGGAGGGCATAGCTGGCTCGTTTGTACTCCTGCACACTTCCAGAGCTGAATGCTGAGGTTCACGCTCTTAAAGCAGCCCGTACCTCGCTATTGAACCACGGTTTCTGGTTCGGGTAATCCCGAATTGTTTTGGTCGGGACCACGTCGTCTATGTGCTTCCGGATGAAGCACGTCACGGTGTCTGCGTAGGCATCGACGTCACCGTCAGAAGCGGACCTGAACATTTCCCAGTCGACGTGATCGAAACAATCCTGTAACACAGAGTCTGATTGGTCCGACCAGCAGCGGCTCATCCTGAGGGCGGGTGCTTCTTGCTTCAGCTTCTGCCTGTAGGCAGGGAGGAGCAGCACAGAGCAGTGGCCTGATTTGCCGAAGGGTGGGCGGGGCAGGGACTTGTAGCCGTTCGGGAAAGGGGAGTAGCAGCGGTCCAACACCTGGTCCTCCCACGTGTTGCAAGTTACATGCTGGTGGAGTTTGGGCGCTATTGTCCTGAGGTCAGCCTTATTAAAGTCCCCAGTAACAAGAATCGCGGCCTCAGGGTGCGCTGTTTCCTGCTCGCCGATCCTCCCGTACAGCTCCTTAAGCGCCTGCTCCGTATCGGCCTGGGGGGGGATGTAGACAGCTGTGATGATGACCGCCGTAAACTCCCTCGGTAACCAATATGGCCGACACAGGAGCATGAGGTATTCCAGGTCAGGGGAGCAGAAGGACTTGATGAGATGTATGTTTCTCCGGTCACACCACGAGTTGTTCACCATGAAACACACACCACCCCCTCTGCTCTTCCCCGAGAGCTCTGTCGTCCGGTCCGCGCGGTGCGCCGAGAAACCCGCGGGCTCGATGGCCGGGTTCGGAACCTCTCCGGACAGCCAGGTCTCCGTGAGACAGATCACACAGCAGTCCCTCGTCTCATGCTGGTAACTAATCCGCACCCCCAGTTCTCCGAGCTTGTTCTCCAGAGACTGTACGTTGGCCAGCAGAATGGTGGGTAATGGAGGACGGAAGGCCCGCTGTCTCAGTTGTACGAGGACGCCGGCTCTCTTCCCCCTTCTCCGGCTGCGTTTCCGTCGGCGCCGCCGGATCTCCCAGACAGAGGGCTCTGCTCCATTGTTTGTAAACAGAGTGTCGGCGTTTAGGAAATTAAAATCCGGTTTACGATGAGCAACCGAATGGCCAATTCTTATAAGTGTATCTCTGTCATACGTTATTAAACTAACTACTTCTACTACTAAAAACAATAAATAAAAAGCTAAAATAGTTAAGATGAACAGAAAACTGTATTGCTGTGCTGGAGCATGCAGCACGGCAGCCATCTTCGGCGCCATCTTGGATCACCACGCAAGTAAGTAATACGTATATAACTTTATATACGTATATAACTTTGTTTCTTGGATTTTTGCACTAATAGTAATTTTTTTATTTTGTGATTTACACCTTGTGTTTTTCTTTCCTTATGTCCTTACAATTTATGTTAAAGGCTGCTGAGAGGATTCACAGGGTAAGAATTTCATTGTATGGTGTAACAAACTGTTTACTGTACACGTGACAATAAACTCTCTTGAATAAAATTGCTAATTCAATTTTGGGGAGGGTGCGATGGCAGAGCAGGTTTGGCTGGGGCCTGCTGTGTGGTGGGTCTGGGGTTTGAGTCCTGCTTGGGGTGCCCCGTGGCGGACTGGGGTCCCGTTCAGGGTGTGTCTCTTCATTCTTGTGCACTGTGTTGCCAGGTTAGGCTCCGGTTCACCGCCACCCCGCTCAGGACAAGCGGTTGTAGACATTCTGTGTCTGTAATTCAATTTTGTGTTATGTTTGGTTTGGAACTTAAGATGTGAGATGTAGATACACAAAGTTTGGAGTGTGGATGTAGAGTTTGATGTAGAAAAGACTGAATTTTGAGAGATGTGGTCATTATATGTATTTTGTGTCAAAGCAGTGAAAAATGTGGACTAACATAGACTAATGACGAGGATGCTGTTTAGTGATTTCAGTTCAGCATTCAAAACAGTCATCCCTCAGAAATTCATACCTAAGCTGAGCCTGCTGGGTCTGACCACCTCCCTTTGCAACTGGATCCTGGACTTTTTGACTGGGAGACCCCAGTCCATCAGGATTGCAACTCCGCCTCCAGAACCACCACACTGAACACTGGTGTTCCCCAGGGCTGTGTGCTCACTCCACTGCTGTTTACCCTACTGATTCATAACTGTGCTGCAAACTACAGTTCAAATCATATCATCAAGTTTGCTAATGACACTACAGTTTTGGGCCTTATCAGTAACAATGATGAGTCAGCATACACAGAGGAGGTGAACCAGCTCGCAGAATAAGTATATAGACAATGATCTATCTCTTAATGTTGATAAGACTAAAGAGATCATTGTTGACTTCAGGTGGAGAGCCGGACCCACGCGGAAGGGGATGCCTGCTGCCTCTCGACCACGCCAGGAAGCGACACGCTGGGCACCAGAGCGCTGACGTCCCTGATGAACATCACGCGGCTCGCCGAGGTGACTGAGGTCCCCCTCGAACAATCGCGGGACGACACGCTCCGCCATGCACATGAACAAGTCACTAAAATCGACAGGATGCTGGTTCACCCCGGACAGCCGCTTTCCCACCCGTACTTTGGCTATACTATATGAAGGATACGAACCCCCGCCTTACCCGCTGGTACCTGGCCCTCCAGCCTTTCCGCTTCCTAGTGGTGCACCAGCTGGGTCGGGAGCAGGTGGTCCCCGTTTTCCTCTCACGGTGGGGGAAGCAGGGGGTCGGGCAGGCCGCTGGGAAGTGGCCCCTGTCGCCCTGCCACCAGGAGACCTGTCAGCGGTGGCGGAGGGGTGTAGCATGCAGAGGTGGGGGAAGGGTGGCGGAGATGGGGGCAAAGCAGCCGCAGCTGGGGCTGATTATGTACCCTATTTCTTCCCCCACCCATGGCAGTGAGAGAGAGAGAACCGGCAGAGGAGAACCGATGCTGAGAGTACCGAGAGTGACCGACCACAACGAGCACAACCCCGAGCACAAGCTAAGTCTCCATCGTACCTGTTCCCTGTTCCCCCTTTCACCTCTCTTTCCTTCTCCCTGACAAGGGCATAAATAAACCAGCATCGAATAGACGAGCATCCTACCTGGCGTCCCGTCTCCTCTGTCACAGTAATGTAATGTAATTATTAATCTGTAAATCTCTCAGCCAATCAGAAATCACCTTGTTTAATAAACAGGACACTCAACACTTTACTTCAGTTCTGTGTCTTTTTGGCACACTACTCCTTTGCTTTAAAAAGCAATAAAGAGGTCATATCTGTAGACTTCATTCTGCATGTGAAAAGTCAATATAATCATTTGCATTTGCATGGATCCAAGATGGCGGTACGTACAGATGCAGCAGCCTCTCACAAGCCTCTGATATTGTTACAATTATCATCATGTATGTACAAATGCTCTCCTGTCCATTCTACTTGCTAAAGTACGCTCACCTAAAAGTAAGATGGATTTCTATTGCCTACAAAGAACAACCCAGAATAAAATGGAGGACCTTCATGGAAACGTGGTTGAACAACAACATTCCTAGCGCAGCTATTTAGCTGTATGGGCTCACCTGCTTTAGAGCAGACAGATTGGTATCACTCTCCGGTAAGAAACAGGGAGGGGGCTTGTGCATCTACATCAATAAAAAATGGCCTGAGAATGCTGTGGTAGTGCTGTAGTTCACATTCATCAAGTTCCAGCTTTATTATCTGCCGAGGGAGTTCACAGCTGTTGTTATTGTGGCTGTATACTTGCCTCTAAGCGATAATGAAACAGACTCTAAATGAACTGATGCATTTGTTTCTTTGCTCTATGCCTGTGTTCAAGTGCTCTGTATCACTGAAATGAATTGCATTGAATTGAACTCTGCCATTATTGAACAGCAAACAGTGCACCCCGATGGATTTTTTGTCATTGTAACCCTGTAAATACATTGCAGAATAGAATATATTACATGATTAGCAGATTTAAAATAAATTAAAAAGTTGATTCATGTAATAAAATATGGACAAAGAATAAACTCAGGATAATTAAAGAGGAATTTTATTGTATATTGTATTGTATGTTTTTATTTTTTTCCTCTTAATTTCTTGTTGAGCTGATTGACTTGAAACAATCACCCAATGAGGTGAGAGCAAAACTGGAAGTCCCGCTTTCCCATGTGGCAGTTCTGTGGGGAGCATCATTTTGAGTCATTCTTTGAGAAATGATAACGTTGTGAGTAGGTCACAGACACAGACACACACACACACACACAATGTCTACAACCGCTTGTCCCGAGCAGGGTCGCAGCAAACCGGAGCTGAACACAGCAACACAGGGCCGGAGGGGTAGGGGACACACGTAAGACGGGACATAAACAATTAGCAAAATTAAAATTACACCTTTAAATTACAATGTCATACACACACGCAATGTCCACAACCGTTTGTCCTGGCAAACCAGAGCCTAACCCAGCAACACAGGATGCAAGGCTGGGGGGTGACACACCCAGGATAGGACACCAGTCCACCGCAAGGCACCCCAAGCAGGACTTGAACCACAACACCACCACAAAGCAGGTCCCAGCCAAACCCGCTACACCACCATACCTCCCACAATATCATATGCACAGCTTAAATGTATTTACATTTACATAGTTTCATGTGGTCAAAGTAAATATTTGGTCACAAAACAATAGAATTTGAAGTAAAAACATTTAAGGACTAAATTAAATTATGTTTATTTTACCGTTCTTGATATAGGTTCAAAAATACAAATTACCACAATATTATAGCTAATACACCAGAAATTTTTACAAAATCAGCACCTTATAAAAAACACCCACAGCAACAAAAACAACAGCGCATGTGTCATGTCCCCCGCAGCCGGCACATCGGCGACACCTGCCGTTTCCTAATGAGAATGGCAATGAAGAGGGAAGCCGAGGAAGCCCTGATGCGGAACCTTGTTTTGCCTCCTTTGTTTCCCCTCGAACCATGTCACTGTGAACCTATTCCGACATCGACCTTCACCTGTGTATTCCCGACCACGTTCGTTGCCTAGCCCTCTGTACTACGGTTACTGATCGCCTGACCCATGCCTGTCCCTCGACTTTGCTTTTTGGATTCTGATTTGGCTTCATTAAACATCGGTGTACGATAACTCTGCACTTGAGTCCATCCTTGCTAAGCGCAACCATGACAGAAGGTTCGGCCGACTACCAGGACTCAGCGGAGTATGCGTAAATGCGTACGGCGCTCGCCACGCAAGGCGACATTTTGGGAGTGCAAGACCAGTCACTGCAGCGCCTACAAGAAACGGTGGACGGATTGATCCAGGCTCTCATGGCAGGAGGTATTATCCAACCCGCCTCCCAGACGGCACCCGCGACTCCTGCTGAGCCTGCCCTGCCCGCACCACCCGAGGCATCCAGTACGGTCGCAAGGATCGCGACCCCAGAGAGGTATGACGGTTCGCCCGATCAATGTCAGGATTTTTTGATGCAGTGCGAGTTGGTCTTTGAGTGTTCTCCTCGCATGTATCAGACGGACGCATCTAAGATCGCTTTTGTCCTGTCCTTGTTGATCGGTCCGGCCTGGGCGTGGGCGGCCGCTGGGTAGCGCACTCTCATAAGAACCACCTATGCCGCTTTTCGTGAGAAGTTCGAAGCGGTTTTTGACCACCCGCACGCGGGGCGCGCAGCGGACAACTCACTCATGCGTTTCACCCAGGGAAATAGAAGCGTGGCTGAGTACACTCTTGAGTTCAGACCCCTCGTGGTCAAGAGCGGATGGAACTCTCCTGCCCTCCTCACCTGTTGCTACAAAGGGCTGAACCCCTGGATCCAGGACAAGCTCACGTACAGGGGTGAGGATGGGGACTTTTACCGGTTTGTGGAGACCGCCATCGCCATTGACAATCTTAGCAGGAGTCGACAACCCAGGGGAGACCAGATCCTCCCCCCGGGGTCCGGCCCAGAGGAGGAACAGCTCAGGAGAGAAGAAAGAAGACGGCGCCTGGTGGGGAAACTGTGTCTCTATTGCGGGTCCCAGGAGCATCTCCGTGCCGCATGCCCAGTGCGACCACCCCAAGGGACCTCCAAAGCCACGAAGGTGAGTCCGGGGGAGCACCGGGGACAGTTGCGGTTGCCAGTGAGTATTGCCTGGGGGGGGGAGCCGGGTGCAGGAAAGTGCCCTCATTGATTCCGGAGCAGCGGGCTGTTTTATGGACTTGGGCTTTGCTAAAGCGCACCGTGTCCCTCTTAAGAACTGTGAAGTCACCCTGAGCGTGAAAGCCCTTGATGGTCAACCCTTGGGGACCGGGGTAGTTGATACCAGAACTGTACCTCTCCTGCTTGAATCAGGAGCTTGTCACCACGAGAAACTTACCTTCTTTCTGCTCCGAGCTCCAGACACCCCAATCATTCCAGGTTACCCCTGGTTGGCACGCCATGACCCGGTCTTCAAATGGAATACCAATGAGCTGGTTTCATGGGGAGATTCCTGTCGCTCGTCTTGCCTCACCCTTTCTTGTCGGGCCACGTCGGTGGAAGGGGTAGAGGGCCTTCCCCAACCGGTCATACCCCCGGACTACGAGGATCTACGAGAAGTCTTCAGTAAGGCCCGCGCCGCCGAACTGCCTCCTCACCGGTCCTGGGACTGTGCTATCGACCTCTTACCAGGTACCACGCCATCTTGGGGTCGGGTGTATCCCCTGTTGTTGCCGGAACAACAGGCCATGCAGGAGTACATCAGGGAGGCCCTCGAGGCCGGCCTGATCCGGCCTTCGATGTCACCAGCGGCGGCAGGGTTCTTCTTTATCAGTAAGAAGGACGGGGGACTAAGGCCATGCATAGATTACCGGGGGTTGAACGGGATCACAGTCAAATACCCACACCCATTGCTGTTGATCACATCAGCCTTGGAAGGTATTCATGGGTCGGCCTGGTTTACTAAATTTGACCTCCGCAGCGCGTATAACCTTATTCGGATTCGTGAAGGGGATGAATGGAAAACGGCTTTCTCCATTACACTAGGTCACTATGAGTACAGGGTCATGGCTTTTGGCCTAGTTAACTCCTCCTCAGTTTTCCAGGCCTTTCTGAATCATGTGTTGGGGGACTTCCTTAATCACTGTGCCATCGTCTACCTTGACAATATATTGATCTACTCGAGGACCCGAGAGCAGTATATCCAGCAGGTCCAGTCGGTCCTCAGGCGGCTCCTACAACATCGTCTGTATGTCAAGGCAGAGAAATGCGAGTTCCACCAATGCCGGTTTTCCTTCCTGGGCTATGTCCTGAACCAGGAGGGAGTCTCCATGGACTCCAGGAAGGTGGGTGCCGTGACATCCTGGCCTCGACCCACCATAGTAAGGGCGCTCCAGCGCTTCCTTGGGTTTCGCCAATTTCTATCATCGCTTCATACGGAATTTTAGCACAGTAGCCGCTCCCCTTACTGCACTAATGGCTAGCAAGGACCGAAGACTCCCTTCGGGGGCGGAGGCAGAGAAGGCTTTCCAGGATTTAAAGAAACGGTTCACCTCCGCCCCAGTGCTGAAACAGCCGGACCCTTCCTTGCCGTTTGTGGTGGAGGTCGACGCCTCCTCTGTAGGGGTGGGTGCAGTCCTGTCCCAGAGGCAAGGGGACCCTCCGAAGCTGTACCCCTGTGCCTTCTTCTCCAGGAAGATGACCCCAGCCGAACGTAATTACGACATTGAGAACGGGGAACTCCTTGCTATCAAGCTAGCGCTTGAGGAGTGGCGTCACTGGTTGGAGGGCACTGTCCATCCCTTTGTGGTGCTCACAGACCACCGAAACCTTGAATACCTTGAAACTGCAAAAAGCCTGAACTCCCGTCAAGCCCGATGGGCCCTGTTCTTTACCCGTTTTCACTTTACTGTTTCCTATCGACCAGGTACAGGTTTTTGGGGTTCCACACCATCACTCTGCACTTGCCAAGGGCTTGGTCCACATTGAGAGAACCATCATACATGTATTTTTTTTCCATTTGGCTCACACTTTCTCAAAAGTGACTAGTGTTAAACTACTTACAATTATTTATCCATTTATACAGCTGGGTAACTTTTTTTAAACAATGAAACACATACTCTTTGTCATTCACACACTATGAGTGAACCTAAACAGCATGTCTTTGGACTGTGGGAGGAAACCCACGTAGACACGGGGAGAACATGCAAACTCCACACAGACTGAGCAAGGATCTAACCCATGTCCTCTTGCACCACCCAGGCGCTGTGAGAGAGTAGAACTACTCGCAGTGCAACCCTAGACCTGGATTCTCTTTTTGTCATCATGGCATTTTTATGGCACACATTTTCACGCTCACTGTGGCATGCATACTCTTTCTTTACCTGGTGCACTTCTTATCCTGGCAAGACATTTTTCCTTTTCAAAGATGTTTTTGGTGCTGCGGTATCTGCATATGCGACTTCTCTTCTTGGTTTTTGTGCTCTTGACTTTATAGACCTTATCAGTAGTCAGAGACATCTTGTGACTCATTGTAGCCTCTCCTGCTTTGCATTAGTCTATGCACTGGTCAGTCTGTTTTCGTTCAGCAGGTCACCTCTTAGGTCATCATCACGAATCCCCAGAATGATATTCTAGAGATTACAGTCATGCACGATATTGGAATTGGAGGGTTCGCGGCAGTTCATCGTGATTTGTGTAAGTTTATTTGTTTTGCTGCTGCTATATCCCGCCACGTATTCTTATTGTGTAGTTGTGCTCATAGATAAAAGTAATCTGTGCAGTTTTCAATTATATTTATTTATTTCATTGCAGTTTGTCACAATACATGGAAATCTAAACTGTATCCCATACTGTAGACTGAGCATCACTCAGGCACTTTGATTAATTGTGCCGCCCTCTTTATTCTGTTTGTTTTGATTACAATCACGGAGTAGTTTAGTTTTTAGGCTCTAAGTTTACGTGAATTAGCTTGGTTCAAATTTGCAGCAGGTGATGCATAGTGGCTGCCTGAAGGTGTGAAGACTAGGGGTGTAAAGACAAGGGAGTCTACCTTTAAGAGTTCACCAAAGGCAGCCTCCTCCACTAGGTAAGTTCTGCTGTCAACATTGTGTGCTGTGAGGGATCATGCGTCAAACATGTCAGACGTCAAAGTGATCTATAGCAGTTGCTCTGTGCGACCCATCAGAGACCCAGATACTCCTGGTGCTACAGTAACCCGATTTGTCCTCATCTATCAAGCCCTCCATCCTGTTTCAGTCTCTCCATGGGACTCTAGAACTGTCAGTCTGCTGTGAAGAAGCTGACTTCATCCCAGCCTATGCCTCCCACTTCTCACCTGACTTCCTGGCCTTTGCAGAAATCTGGATTACCCCAGATAGCACAGCCATACCTGCAGCCCTCTCCAGGAACTATTCATTCTCCCACACCCCTCATCCGTCTGACAAAGGTGGAGGCACAGCCCTGCTCATCCTGCCCCAGTGGGAATATTCTGTTCCCCCTCTCCATCTGCATGACCTGTAATCTTTTGAATTGCACATTGTCTCTATCACTCCCCCAGTCACACTTCTTGTGGTTGTTCTTTATCGCTCTCCTAGCCCTCCCCGTTGCTTCCTGGATGACCGAGACACCTTGTTGAGCTCTCTCCCAGGGGACAACTTTCCATTGATTCTCTTGGGTGACTTCAACTATCATGTTGAGGACATTCATGCAAGCAGCCTTCTGCTGCTCCTGCAGTCCTTTGACCTCTCTCTGTCCCAGTCCCCTGCTAGTTACAAAGCTGGCAAAAGCCTTGTCTTTTCCTATAACTGTGGCTGTCATGTTCTCTGTTACTCCACTGCATGTCTCTGGTCCTTTCTTCATCTCCTTCCAATTTTGCATCACTACTTATCCCTCTCCTGTTTCTCCACCCATTGTCACCTTCTGTCGCAACCTAAAATTTCTCTTACCCTCCTGCTTTGCCTCTGCCACAATATACTATCTTCCTTCTGCTGCACAATTCACAGATTTGCCAGCAGACAATGCTACTTTTCTGCCCTATCTTCCTCTCTTGACTCTCTTTGTCCCCTAACTTCCAGACCAGCACGCCCCTGGCTGAGCAATATACTACGTGCCAATAAAACCAAATTCTGGGCTACAGAGCAACAATTGATGATAATTCAAGACTTGGACCTGGATGGAAATGACATCCGACAACCTTCCACTATGCTGTCTCTTCAGCTAAAACCACCTTCTTCCACAACAAAATAGAGAGCCTCCCTCTCCTCTGTCCTCATCCTCCTCGACCTGTCTGCAGCATTCAACACTGTCAACCACCGGATTCTACTCTCATCTCTTGGAAACTTTGCATCAAAGGAACTGCACTAAAATTGTTTGAGTCTTACCTATCAGACAGATCCTACCAACTGGTCTGGTGAGGCTCCCATTCATCTCCTCAGCCTCTCTCAACTGGTGTCCCACAGGGCTCGCTACTGGGCCCCCTACTCTTCAGAATCTACACCTCTTCCCTCGTCCCTGTAATCGCCTGTCATGGATTCAACTACCACTGCTACGCCGATGATTCTCAGCTCTTCCTCTCATTTCCACCTACAACAACAGACATTTCTTTATGCATCACTGCATGCCTATCGGATATCTCTGCCTGGATGTCCGATCTTCACCTACTGCTGAACCTTTCTAAAACAGAGATCCTTCATCTCCCAGCTGGCTGTCTTCCTGTCGCAAACTCTCTATCAAACTGGACAACTCACTCATTTTGCCTACCTCCTCAGCTAAGAGTCTGAGAGTAATGACTGACTCAAATCTATCTTTCTCTCAGTACATCGAAGCCACAACTCAGACCTACAGATACTGATTCTGCACAGCTACTTTTCCAGGCTATGGTGATATCCCTCCTGAACTACTGCAACTCTCGCCTGTCTGGCTATCCAGCTACTGCCCTCAAACCTCAGCAGCTGATACAGAACGCTGCTGCACAAGTTGTGTTTGACCTGTCAAAGCATTCCCACATATCTCCCTCCTCATCTCTGTGCACTGGCTTCCTGTAGCTGCCCATATATAACTGAAAACTATGTTTATGGCCTAGTAAAGTATCAATAGAACTGCTCCCAGATATTTGCACACCTCAGTTAGACTGCTACACTCATCCTCCTCTGCCCACTTGATGGTCCCATGCACAAAAGGTCCTAAATCAAAAGAACAAAGGTTTTCAGTTCTGAAGCTGATGTGGTGGAATGACCTCCTCTCTCACTCAGAACTGCTGAATCTCTGTCTACATTTAAGAAGGGTCTTAAAATTCACCTCTTCCTAACTCCCTTCTCCCATGAGCTCTTAAGTACACGTTAATGTGTAAATGTTCACACTCTGTAACTTTGAAATTATAATTGTTGAATAACAGATAAACTTTCATGCAGCTACTCATGTGATGTAAATGTAAAAAAAAATGTGATTTGGAATAGTTGATTATTTGGATAAACCTTTATGCAGCTACTGGTGTGATGTACATTGGTTCATATGGTGAAAAGTAACACATTAATTGTGCTTTAGAATCATGCATCTCTGTCATGGTTTCCACCCAGGGCGGAGGCATCGGACCCAAGTACGGTGCACAGGCTGGTTTCTTTCAGGGGAAATCTGAAGACGTAGTCAAAAGAACGGGCAAAGGGTCAATGAGGTGCAGACGTAGTACTGAGGAGAATCCGAAGACGTAATCCGAGAGGCGAGTTGTGGGTCAAAGATACCGGAGAGACAAAGGAGGACGGGAATGGGAGCAAGGGACAAGGAATGAAGGATACAAGAGAGCAGATGCTAACACTGAGAACAGGTACTGTACGCTGAACTAAGGTTCCACACCTGGTTGTGTTGTGAGCTCGCTTTTATCCTTGCGTCAGCTGATTGGTTTCAGGTGTTCCTCGCTGGTTGGAGGTGGTGGGCATGACAGTCTGCATCCAAGTCTCTCTTTCTGTTGATGTAATGCACTCACTGTATTTTTCTGTGAGATGTACGTCACTTTGGAGAAAAGTGTCTGCTAAATGAATAAATGTTCGCTGCTTCCCTTGGCTCTGTCACTGCTTCACATGGGTTCTGCTTTCCCTGCTGTGTTGATAATATCCAAATCCTCTTTTCCCCAACTGCTGCAGATGTTATCTTCCCATTTTGTAGCTTTCCTCTCAGACTTCTCTGCTTGATTGACTGACAACCATCTTCAACTCATACTCTCCAAGACTGAGATCCTTCATCCACCCCCAGCAGCCTCATTCAAATTGCTCACCTCATCCACTTCATTTATTGAGAGCTTAGAAGTAACAGTTGACTCAAGTGGCACAGTGAGTAGTACTGCTGTCTCACACTGCCTGGTGGGTACAAGAGGATGTGGGTTCGATCCCTGCTCAGTCTGTGTGAAGTTCACATGTTTGCCCTGTGTCTGTGCAGGTTTCCTCCTGCAGACATGCTGTTTTGGTTCACCCCTAGTGTGTGAGTGACAGAGTGTCATCCACTCATGTATGGATGAGTGATCCATTGTAAGTACCGTATCTAGCAGTGTCATTCACCATGGTAAAAAAAGGTGTGTGGGCTGATAACACTAGATAGCGTTCACTGGAAGTCACTTTGGAGAAAAGTGTCTGCTAAATAAAGGTAAGAATTTTGGCATCCTCCTGAATTGTGGAAGGGATTCTGCAGCTCTGAAGGACAGTGGATTTTTAAGACATTACGGGTGACTTCCATGAAACTTTTACCAACAAAATTCATTTGTCCCAGTAAAGAGAAAGAGAGGACTAATTCCAATGTAAACAATTCATTAACATGAGGTGTAAATGCGACTGTTGTCTTGGTAAAAATACAGTCAATAATTCAGCAGTGAAAATTAATTTGCAAAGAATACACAAACCTGCAGCCATGAAAACCGTATGATGTTCTAACTTACATGACTAAATTACAGTTAAAATGAGCTTTCGCAAGGATAACCCTTATTTTTGCTGTTGTTTTACAGTGTATAAAATGAAACGAGGTTTGTGGTCTCCCCAAGTGTGTAAAGTGGATACATGTGACAGGGACAGTAAGTTTTACAGTAGCACCGCAGTTGCAAGGGGTGACGTGTAACCGAAGTGCAGCTGATGTCCTCCACAGTGGACATGTTGCTCAGGGACCGGGCGGAAGATGGCGGTCAACGGCCGCTGTTCCCCACGCTGCACACAGGTCAGATGTCACGTCCCACAGGGTCACTGCCCCTCCTGGTCAGAGGCGGCGCCACTCAATGCCGCTAGTTAATGCTTACGTATCACCTCACAGTCTCGTAGGACACGGAGGTATAAAAGGAGCCAGCGGAGCAGAACTACTCGCGGATTCTTAATAAGCGGTTCTCTTGTGCTCCCTTGGCGATTAGTAGTCTCTTGTTCCCTCAGTCTGTTTTCTAGGTGTTCATGTTCCAGTCCCGAGTGCCCGTCCTGTCACTTCCTGCCTCTTGTCCTCCAGTCCTGGTCCATCGTTCCTGTCCGGTATTTCGTCACGTCTCGGGGTTGTGGTCAAACTCACTGAATAGCGTTTCGCTGTTCACCATGGCATAGTTCAAACATCGTGTGTGTTTCCTGGTCTCGTGTTTCCTGTTTCACTTTCACCGAGTGTCTTACAATACGCACAGTGCACTTCTAACATCACACTGCACGTGAGGTCATTTTGTACTTCGTCCGTGTTCGGACGTAATAGCAACGCGCGTCTGTGTCCGACTCCCGTCCGGACGCTACATCAGAGCACACAGGCACACACCGACACGAAGAGTTTTCAATACAAAAGATAAACAGCGGGGGAAAAACATACAAATACACTGCATTCATACTTTACGGAAAGGGAAAAAATATAAAACACTCATGTTGCACTACTTTAAACCAGCCAAGACCAGGTACTATTTCATTAATATATTGAAGAACGCTTACTGATGCCATTGAATAAAATATTTTTTGAGGATTTAAAATTATCGTTAAACAAGACCCGACGTGTCTCCAGTGGTATGTTTACTTTCGTTTTGGCCATAGAATCATATTTAATTTGTTATTAAAGAGGCAGGATCATGCTTTAAAAGGTCAGCAGTAACCTGTGTTTATTGGAGTGTCCGTGTTTGTAAGTGTGTGCGCGCGGGCGCGAGGAGAGAAAGAGAGGACGGGGGAGTGTGTGTTCGTTTTTGAAGGAGGTTAGTGCTCCACAGACGGTCCGTAAGCATCGTGTTAACGTGGGTTCGCGACATAAACGGGAGCGCGCAGCGCTGGACCGTCTGGAACCTGTCGCTGGCAAACGAAGGCATTTCTACCGTTTAATTGGGTGAAGATCAGATGAAAAAGGTCAGTTATATTATGTTCATTCGCTGTTGCGCTTGCTGTCCTTGCGCGAGGAAATCGAATAATATATTTCGCGCGCATCCGTCAGCGCCGGTTGTCAGTGCGGCGCGGAGCGTGTGTACGGAGGCGGAAGCATGATCCTGGGCATGGGGATGAGTGGCTGCAGACAGCTGCGCGGAGAGACAGGGCTGCTCTGTGGTCACCCTCACTGGAGCCCAGTGAGCACTGGGGCTCGCGATGCAACGGCATCTGATAGTTCAGCACTCACATATAATAAACACGGAAGAGTATGTAACAGAGTATACAAGACTTAGAGTATGCAGCCTATGGCCTTGGGCTTAGCGATGTATGTTGGTTTTTTATGTCGTTGTTTTATCCTATTGCAAACTTATTATAATAATTTTTTTAGTTTTGATGCAAATTACTAACGTTTATCTTACGCTGACCTAGATTCCCTCACTCAAATTAGTCATTTTGTTGGTGTATCCACATCTATGACATGGATGGATGGAACATTCACATTGGTGCATACAGAGAGAAACCAATCTCACGTAAGAATCACATGTCTGCGCCTGTTTCTTTCTCCTAATGTAATGCACAAATTGTATTCTCTGAGATATATCTCGCTTGAGAAAAGTGTCTGCTAAATGAATATGTAAATGTTATGATGAGCTGTTATGTACCTAACACTTAGTGGACACCTGGGACCAAGTCCATTTAAGAGGTTGGATAAGGAACTTTACAGTAATTTATTCTGTTGAGGAGTATGATGTTAGTACTCGAGTACTTCAGGGTTAGAGACTTGCTCTAGGTGGACAGTCACTTTGTGGGGTGAACCTCAGACTTTTCTGCATTCACTGTAGAAAAATGCTGATGGAGTAAGTGTTGCACTGTTTTAATATGGATTGGAGCCACTGCTCTGGCTTAGGGTGTGTCAGCCCTTCCCAAGGAAGTGTTTCCTATGTGTCTCACTTCCTGTTGTGTGATTTCTGTGGACCAGTGCTTGAGTTGCTGGTATTTATAATAATATACTATTTTATATACTTCTATTAAAAGCAACTTCTCAAAGCATTTTACAGTGTAAGATAAAGAAATATTCAATAGTAAATCTGTTATCTTTCTGGGGGGATCCCCTCCACAGAGATTATTTGTGTTCTGTTCTGTTCCATATGTTTTGTACAGCCAGAAAAAAATAAAATGCCACCAATGGGATTCTGCGCAGAGGTCACATAGCAAGGAAATGGAAAGGCAACTTGAGTATTCAGACTAAATACCAGAAGTGGGTTTGGTATGCAAAGACCCTATCTGCCTTAAATCTTTAGAACATTTAACGCTGTTTTAGGTGGTACCAAGGCAGTGTACTTTGAGCCAAGAGTTAACTTAAATGTCTGAATTTATAGAGCAAGGTTCTTCTACGACTGAATGCTGAAAGTGCAGAAGTGGTGCCGTAAAGCTGATACTACTGAGCCAACATGATGGTCTGGTTTGTGTCTCTGTAGTGTGGTGTCTCACATTTTACAGGCTGAATAACAAACCAGTTTTTCTGTTGTACGCGGAGGAAGGGTGGTCAGACATCCAGCTGTCCGAATGGTTGTCTCCTTGGAAAGAAACACCACCTGATAATTAACAAATCATTATAATCACCAAAGGCCTCTTTGACAACAGTTCGTGCACAGATGGGAGGGGTCCAGGTGGGTACCAGCTTGGCTGCTTTCATTTGGGCTGAGGTCTGGAGGGATTTGTAGGCTGCCATAGCCAAGATGCTTGGCTGCCTCCCTCACATTTCTTTTGTTTGCTTCTGACGAGATGGAAATGAAATGAAGAAACATAATCAGGGGCCTTGGCCTCAGGCTTCATAAAGTGCATTGAAATATGCCTCATGTTGTACTGCGGTATGAACACCAGAAGGAGGCCGTTTTACTTCAGTCTGTTGTACGATAACTGTGTGTTGCTCACTGCAGTGTGTGGTCTGTGGGGTGTCTACCTGTCCCATGCCCTGAACTAAGGGTATTTTGCTTAATACAAGAACACTTCCTAGTAAAAGGGTTGAAATTCTTGCTTTGCTGGTGGTTTGTGCTGTTTGCATTACAAAAGAGGAAATTCAAAGACATCAGATACTGTTGAGACTCACTAATAGGCATCATTAAAACCTTGTTCAAGATTTTAAAAGCTATTCACTCTTGCAAACTGTGATATTACATATTATCACATGCAATTTTCCATATCTTTTTCTTTTTGGTGATACTAAATAACAACAGAATAATGACAATAATAATTATTGGATGAATTTCTTTTGGACTCTTTTTGAATCTGAATTCATTAAGAACCAGTTCGAAGAATGATCAAATACAAGTATAATAGTAATTACAGTATAACATGCTAAAGTAACAGACACAACAAAAGACATCTAGTATTTTACCATGGGGGCATGGTGGTGCAGCGGGTTTGGCCAGGTCCTACTCTCTGGCAGGTCTAGGGTTCGAGTCCCGCTTGGGGTGCCTTGTGACGAACTGGCATCACATCCTGGGTGTGTCCCCTCCCCCTCCAGCCTTGTGCCCCATGTTGCTAGGTTAGGCTCTGGCTCACCGCAACCCCACTCAGGACAAGTGGTTTCAGCCAGTGTATGTGTGTATATATATTCTACCATAAAAGCTTTTTTTACTAATGAATAGTGTTTTCTGAAGCTTCACGGTTGCAAATAAAACATTTGCTATGGTAAAATGTTTCCCCTATTCCATCTCGTAGGGCCTTTTATTTATGAAGTTACCGAAGATTCCAGTTCTAAGTGGTTTTATGGGACAAATCTGAATATGTGGCTGTCTTACAGGAACAGTGACAGAAGTAAAGTCTTCAGTGAGTGTTACACAACAGATGGAGAAAGGAAGCCTGTATCCCATTTCTGCTTCAGAGTCACTCAGCTGCCATGAACCCCAGACCCATCACACAGCAGGCACTATAAATAACAGATATTATTTTGTATTTGTTTGTTTAGCTAACATTTTTCTCCAAAGTGGCTTATAAATTTACAGTTTTATACAAGGCTTTTCAACATTGTATACCTATTTCCTCACCTTGGTAATTTTTACTCTAGCAGGGTAAGTATCCCTCCCAGGGGTTCAGCAGCCTCCTGTGGGATTTTAAACTGTGCTTTGATTGCAAGGCAACAGTTGTAACCACTGTGTCACCTGCTGCCCAGAAACATTTGCACCCTTGATTTGCGAACTTAGATGACACACATTTGAAATGGATGTTTTCCTAAGTACATTGGCCAAAATATTTTTTTCCAGAATTTGGAGTGGATGGGGAGAAAGAGGATATGAGTAACGGCAACACCTCCTCGCAGTAATTACAGTTTAGGTCTCATCCAATAACATCTCTTTTTGAGCTCCATTCAGGAAATTAGTGCAGTCTCTGTGGCCCCTGGATTGTAGATGATTTTTTTGCTTGTAAAACCTCACAAGGTTGCTCTGTTTTTCATGTATATTTAAATCCTGAAATTCTGGCTCATGTAGATGTCTGCACCAAATTTTCACCTGCAGTGAGCCCAAGCCATCCCACCTAATGAAGGTAGATTACACCCCATGTGTTTAGTAAACATCTCTGGATGCTTTCATTGCACCCTGCCATGGTTTCTATGAACACACAACCCCCCTGCAAATTTCTGATGAACTGCCCATCTGTTTGGAATGTTAGTCACTCTTACTCCCTTCCTTTCTTCCCACACCACCAAGATATTTTTTCTTGCCAATACATCTGTCTGGGAATGAGGCAGTCTCTAAGCAGAGGAACTTCAAAATTTCATGAGGGTCCATTTCCAAGAACTGTGCTTTAATGTTTTTGCTCATTGTTGGAATTTAGACTGCTTGGCTTGGCTAGTCCTTTGAAGCCCATTCCTTGTATCTTCTTGCTGATCTACATGCTAATTTTCAAACTGTGAAAGAGATGGCTAGTAGTTGATTGTGTAATATAACAATATTCCATAAGCACACCCTGCATGGTCATCATGTGTATCACTTGTAGTAACACAGGAGGCTCCTGTGCATTCATCTGAGTTTTTTTCACAACCTAATAATTCCTGTTTTACAGTCATGTCTGGTGCATTTCTCAGTCTATTTTCAAAACCCTAACCCTCAATTCTTACCCTAACACTAAGCATAGCAGTGCTTGTTCTATGTTCATGCCTGGTGCATTTCTTATTTTGTGTTTAAAACTCAGATTCCCAACTGTAACCATAACCCTAAGCCTAGTAGTACAAGTTCTATGGTTGGGTCTAGTACATTTTTCGGTCTGTGTTCAAAGTTCTCACCCTAACTCTTAGCCTAGCAGTACCAGTTCTGTGGTTGTGCCTGGTGCATT
The DNA here is from genome assembly GCF_900964775.1 of Scleropages formosus. Lineage (NCBI taxonomy): Eukaryota > Metazoa > Chordata > Actinopteri > Osteoglossiformes > Osteoglossidae > Scleropages > Scleropages formosus. The sequence continues at coordinate 1,206,563 of NC_041826.1, forward strand.
TCACATTCTGTGTTCACCCTAACATGTAATCCTAGCCCTTAACTCTAACCATAACTGTAACCTTAAACAAAGCAGTACCAGTTCTGTGGCCCTCTCTGGTGCATTTTTGAGTCAGTGTTCAAAACCCAACCCTCAGGTTATCAGTAAAAGTTATATTGTCTGGTGCATTTCTCATTCTGTGTTCAAAAATGTAACCCTAACCTTAAGCCTACCAGTACCAGTTTCACAGTCATGCCTGGTGCATTTCTCAGTGTGTTTAAAGCCCAATTTCTGGAGCAGCATTTTAGACTGACCTGACATTCTTGCCATTCAACACAGCATTTCACGCTTGTTGCAGGACAAAAGTGCATGCCTATAATTCAGAGATGGTCTCTGGATTCCTGTAAGGAATGGATGCCTTTCACTTTGAAAAGTAAGCATTGAGATTCCTCCTGTCATCATGGATATACAGCAAGCCTTTCAGTGTGTGGCCATATTACATGATGTGGCTTCATATTTCCAGTGACAGTAGCATCACTCATATTGGCATCTGTCTTCTAGCCTTGAACCTTCTTTTGAAGTAATAGATCCTATATGCATGAGAGCCTTTAGGGTGGTCTTATAAGCATCTGATCTCAACAACCTGTACTCTACAGTATACTTCTACTCATTAACTTTCCAAAGGATTTCCTTTTGGTGCTTGGGCAACCTGTGCTGAAACAATTAAAGCATTCTTATATACATGATTTCAAGCCTAATGCTTTGGAGCTCACTGTCATACTGCTGCAGAAGGAACCACGTTTTTTAACTTGGTAATTTTAGGCCAACATTAAACATAATTTTGCCTTGAAATATGAGAAAATTGTAACCTGATTACCTGTCATTGATCAAGATGTTTTTTTAAACAACTCCAAGATGGATTTGTTTACCCTGAGCTGTACACCTGCTAGCAGAGCTTTTCTTTTGCAGATCTCCTCAATTACACAGGTGTCTGCTTGTCTTTTCTGGAGTGAAGGGGAGTTACTATATGGAATATACAGTATACAGAGTTAACATATATGAAACATTGCTTTTTTTTTTTCAGCCTGATGTCAAGCCAATGATGGGAGCAGCACTGAAGACAAACTATAATTTTATACTGTTGGATGCTTTTTGTTTATCACACAGTCAATTAGCTGAACTATCTTTTATTTCTCACAACTGATTATTGCAGCTATTAGTTATCATGGGAATTTATTTTTAGTGTGTTTTGCATAATTGCAAACTCCTTTTATGACCGTACAGTACTGCTTGTAAGTATGTAAACCCTATTTGAAAGGTCATTGTAAAAACTTGTATAAGATATTAAAATCAACTTGAAAATTTAATTTTTATGATTTATACACCTGATTCTTTATATTTGGCTTAACCAGTGCAACTTGGGGTTTACTTATTTTTACTCATTTTTGCCCAATATTTTGGAGGCTTTGTGGGCACAGTGAGCCTGGTAGATGTTCTGTAGGGAGGGGAGTGGGGTACCAATGATCTTGCCAGCTGTAGTTATTTTGCGATTTGAGACATTGCAGTTCCCATAACATGCAGTGATACTGCTGGTCAGGATGCCCCTGTAAAAGGTGTGCATGATGTGTGGTCACTCTTCTCAGTCTCTGCAGGAAATATAGGCGCAGCTGGACTTTCTTGGCCAGTGAAACAGTGTTGGTGGTCCAGGAGAGGTCATTGGTGATGTGCATCCCCCAGGAATTGGGTGCTGCTGACTCACTCTGTGGCAGAACTGTCGATGGTCAGTGGGGGATGATGGGTATGAGCTCTCCTGAAGTGAATGACAGTCTCCTTTTGTTTTGCCCACATTTAGGAGGAGATTATTGTTCCTGCACCACACAGCCATTTGGTCTACCTCCTCTCTGTATGATGTTTCATCATTGTTGCTGATGAGACCCACCCCAGTTGTGTCATCAGCAAACCTAATGATGTAGCTGTAGCTATCTTGTGGTGCAGTCATGGGTCAGTAGGGTGAAAAGCAGGGGACTGAGCACCCACCCCTGCAGGGGGGGGAGTGTGCTTGGTGTGGTAGTGCTTGAAGTCCTACTGCCAATCCAAACTGACTGAGATCTTCCAGTGAGGAAATCCAAAATCCAGTTACAGAGGGAGATATTCAGGCCCAGCCAGTCTAGTTTGCCCATGAGTTGCCAAGGGATGATGGTATTGAATGCTGAACTAAAGTCCAAGAACAGCATTCTGACGTAGGTGTTTGTTGTCCAAGGCTAGGTGTTGGGCAGAGGATACAGCATCATCTGTCGACTGGTTGGCCTGATATGCAAATTGGAGTGGGTAAAGAATGGGGGACAGGATGAATTTTATGCATTGCATGACTAATCTTTCAAAGCACTTCATGTTGATGGGGATCAGTGCAATGGGGTAATAGTCACACACACTATCTGAAACCACTTGTCCAATGCAGGGTCGTGGGGAGTCAGAGCCTAACCCAGCAACACAGGACAAAAGGCTGGAGGGGGAGGGGACACACCCAGAGCGGGACGCCAGTCCGTCGCGAGGCACCCCAAGTAGGACTTGAACCCCAGACCCACTAGAGAGCAGGACCCGGTCCAGTCCACTGCGCCACCACGCCACCGTACTCCCCTGGGGCAATAGTCATTCAGGCAGAATGCACCGGTTTTATGGTGGTCGCTTTGAAACATGTGGGAATAACTGCCTGACCGAGTGAAATGTTGAAGATGCTTGTGAAGACAGCTTTAAGCTCTTTTGCACAGTCCTTCAGAACACAGCCAGGTATGTTGTACAGGCTAGCAGCCTTGCAGAGGTTAATCTTAGTTGGGGATCTTTTAATGCTGGCCATGGACAGACACATGAGCTGTTGATGGTGTCTTTAGTGCTGGTGGATTGTTCAGCGTTTCAAGGCGTGCATAAAATTCGAAAATTCGTTGAGTTGATCTGGCAGAGAGCTGTTGCTGTCGCAAGCCTGTGGTGGGGGCTTGTAATCAGGGGTTATCAGTTACCGTTGGTAAGATGCTAAAGTACACCCATCATATTCGGGAAGGATGCTTAGCTTAGCTACGAGCTGTAGGCACTGACGGTGTTACAAACCTTATTATCCTATTTTGAAGCCGTTCTTCATGGTAAACTAACTGTTTAGGAAGGTTGTGGTAGAACCTGCTCAGCCATTCAATGCTTCTGCTGTTTCTGTACTGTGTAGATCATGGAGTCACATTATCATACCATGATATTATGATATGAGAAATAGAGTAGGAGATAAAATGAAAATGTGCACTGTGGTGTGGCTTATCCAGGGATTGATGTCTGCTTGTACTTAACACGTGCTGCATTTGATGGAGCAGCTCAGATGATCGGTGTTGGTAACATCCATCAGGAAAAGGTTTCTTGTCCTGCTGGTGAGTAGCTCTGTTAGATACCCTTTAATGTGTAAATTTGGAAGCTGATGACTTCTTCACCACACTGGATCAGTCACCTTGGGCCTAGATCATGAATTAGACTGTTGCATTACATAGTGGTGTTTTTAGTTTTAGACACTGTGTACAGGTTCTTCGTAATTGCACTAAAATGTGCAGGAGGGGTGGGCAGCGACTGGTATTTCAAACCCAGAGGTTTAATTTTCTCCACTTCTTCTTGGCTAGTTTTCTGTTTTCATCTTCTCGCCAAAAAGCTTACTTGCATACTGTTTTATAACGTATGCAAGTACAGCAGTGGCAGAGTTTCCAGCAGCAGTTTGGCAATGGGCAGGGACCTCGAAGGAGCCTTGGGGTTAATAAGGGCCTTTGCGTCTAAGACATTTCTATCATTAATCTTCTAAGCAAATCTAGCTGCTTTTTATCAGCGCACAGAGCCCCACCAGCTACTAGCATGGACACAGTTACTCGTTAAGTCTGACCTCCGTTTGAGATTTGAAATATGTTCAATTCAGAAGCACAGAAGAAAGAAATTTTTAACTTCTCTGGGTGTAGTAGAAGAGACTACAGCCAGTTGTGCAGGAATAGAGTGCTTCTTTGGCTCTTGTTTTTGGCAGCAGCTGGGTGGCAGACTGTTGAACATTGTCTTTATTCCAGCTTGATATCCACTTGTTTCTCAACTCTCCATCTGGATGGATGGCTGTTTGAGGCCAGGTGGCAGCAGTTATGTCCTGGCAGGCTAACTTGGCCAGAGGCCTAGCAGCAGTCATTGTAACCTTTAGAGAGTAGCATCTTCTGCAGGGGTGGGCAATTAATTTTCCCAGGGGGCCACATGAGAAACTGGGACTGTTGTGGAGGGCCGAACCAATAGGCTGAACTTAATTCTGATCAATGCTAATTTTATCGCATCATAAAAAGCAGTAAATTGTATGGTTTTAATTAGCTGCTATGCGTAAGAATACATGTTACGATAAGGGTATGAAAATGTGAAGTAGGTCAAATATACCAGTTAAAAAGTAGTAGAAAAACCAATCATTACACCACTATGTCATTTTATTTTTAACATAACATACTTGTAACCTTCACAAAAACAATACTGAAAATGTGTATGTTTTGCAGTATGTTAAAGACCAACAATTAATTTGCTTTATACAAAAAGCAATAAGTGCTGTTGATGTGTTTTGGTTCTTTTTTCGTGTTCAGTGAGAAATCCAGTCTGTCTTGGGTTTGAAGAAGTGCACTTAAGTCTGGTTTTATGTCTGAGGTGGATATGCGAAGGACAGCTGACAGGTGATCATGATTGAGAGAGGATCTGTATCTGGATTTGTTGAACTTCATCACTGAGAATGTTTGTTCACATAGATCCAAAGAGAACAAACATCTTCTGAGCATGCCTCCGCATGTGTGGAAAGTTCTCCTCTTTGAGAGAAGAGTAAAAATCCAGCAGTGATACTGACTAAAAGTGCTGTGCCAGTAGTGTTATCAGACTGCAGGTCAATGAGTTTGAGCTGGACATCGCTGGGTGTATTATCCACACTGCAGGGGAAAAAGAAAAGTGCAACAAACTATCTCTGATTCAGTGCTCATGCCCTGATGAATTTAACTATTTTAGTTACAAAATCAATAACGTGGTTAATTTTTAGCACTGACTTACAACACCTCCTGATATAATACGGTGTAAAAATACCAGTTTCTGGGTTAATTTCAGTCACTTTATCCTGCATCTGCTTCAAAAGTCCAACATTTTCCCCATCAGATTTGGACAACCATCTGTTGTAAGACCTGCCAGTTTGTCCCATTTCAGTCCCAGCTTGTCCAACTATGCGTTTACCTCTGTGAACAAATCCCTCCCTGCCTGTCATCGTCCCTTTCAATGACCGCATTGCTGCCAACTCCTCCGTAACCTTAAACTTTCCTTTGTTATCGCACGTACAAAGACGAATAACTGGGCTGTGTTGTGGACATCACAGCTGTCATCAAAGCCAAGGAGAAAAAGTCAAAATTGTCCACTTTGTTTTGCAGCTGAAGCTCCAGATTTCCCGCGACCGACGTCCTCGATCCTTCTCGTTATGGCACGCACACACAAATGTAAATTGAAGAAAAAAATAACCGTCACTTTCAAAATAAAAGCAATGTGGTTGTATTCTGTGCATGGCGTACACTTATTTACATTTGATTTCTAATTTCCGATTGATCTCTCACGGGCCGGACAGGGACAGCCAAAGGGCCGGATGTGGCCCAGGGGCCGTGAAATGCCCAGGTCTGATCTCCTGGGTAGTGGCCTGTTGTCATTGAAGTGACCTAACTGTTCATCCCAGCATATAATTTGTTATCCATTTTGTGACAATGGTCAATGCATTTCCCTCTTTTTCCATACACATAAAGGTATAAAGCAACAGAAGTTGTTTCTTTGCTCATATGTTTCCAACTCTGAATAGCTTTGGGGTCTTCCTATATAAAATACAGGCTTTTAAATAAAGTCATACCCCAATGTACAAATACTTCAGTTTACAAGGCATTTCTTTAACTTTTTGAGGAAACTTATATTTCACTCACCTCCTGATGGCTGAGCAGTGCGAGACAAGACATTCAATCAACTTGCAGTTGTAATTTGGCTCCTGCCATTTTAAGTCCCTAACCTTCATTGACCCTTGTTTGCTTGTTTTCGATGTTATAATCTTGGGAATTGTTGCACCTATTAGAACCGGCTAGATGACAGTTCATTTGGCATTTTTATTGTTTTTATTGATTTCTTTTGTCTTTACTGCTGTTTTATTGCATTAAAAGGTTGAATTGAATTTACTCATTTAGCAAATGCTTTTCTCGAAAGCGACGTACATCTCAGAGAAAATACAATTTGTGCATTACATTAGGGGAAGAGAGACATAGTTGCAGATATGTGATTAAGTAAACTTAGTTTTGTTTCTTTCCACTTTGTGCACCGATGTTCATCACATGAGTAGGTGCATAAAACTCGGAACAGACGAATCCTGATCACTTTCCTACATTTTTTTTAAAGGTACACAAACATTTACATACAGTACAGGAGTAGCGGCTGTGTAAAGGCTTATCTGGGTATGGCCATAAAGGTACAGTGCATGAACATTTACACCAAACATGAGTGAACTAACACATAAGTTCTGAGTATCACATTTGTATGCTTGGTTTCTAAGCATTTGTTAAGTGTATAGTACAAAATAGTTATGAAAGAGCTGATTGAATGCCTGTAGACAGCTATACAGTATCACAGAGAACGAAGGGATGCTTGATATGTTGTTATAATAATTAATGTTAACTATTTCAGTAACACTGAATTTTAATTGGATTTGGTAATATTTTAACATAAAATAAATCTAAGATGTTGGTCAGCTCTTTTAAAAAAATAAAATGCAGAAATGTTTTGTTCCTTGTGACCTTTCTTGTATATCTGAAATCCACTGGATGGCAGTACGAAAACTTTATGACTTTAAGCTGAATTCAGACACAAATCCTGACAATAATGCCTTGAAAACATTACTGTAATTCTGTTTGCGTGTTTTTCGTGCGTGTGTGTGTGTGTCTCTGCACATCCCAGTGAATGAAGCGGCCATTGCATCCTAGGTGCAGCCTGTCTTAAACACGACCTTTCCTGGAAAATGTGACTGATAATTGAGATTGAGACCATCTGAAAATATGAATCCATCTTTGATCTGTTTTCAGGAGCTGCTTATCCAATTAAAAGCACATTTAATTTTGCAGATTCTGTCATTCTTAAGTGTCAGGTGATCATAATTTGTCTTTTGCAATCAACTGAAAAGTAATTTTACGTAGAAGAATCGTTAAAAACTGACATTGTATTATTAATATGTGGCAGCATTGCTCGTTATTTTCACATGTAGAAGAATTGTAAATGCACCCAGGCTAATATGATACTGTGTGCCTTTTGTTGGCTATAATATTTCCTGCTCAGAGGATAATGAATTACTCTGTCCCATTTTGCTGGTCTCTAGTGTTATATAATCCACTCAGTTTTTGAATTGCAAAGGTTTTAATACTGTTGCCTGCTGCAGGTTAAGAGGAATTAAGTATGCAATCAGAAGCATTTTAATCTGATGCACTTATATGTGCAAAAACATGCAATCCTAGCTGTCCATGTGCAGGAGTTAAATGCCCTTCCTTTTCATGTAGATTTAACATTCATAAATGTGAGTGCTTTCAAAGAACCAATAATTCATGTGGGGTGTGTACAGTGTATGTGTATGAAAATGTATAATACAGTGTTTAACAAAATGTCCGTCCGTCCATCCATCCATCTTCCTCCGCTTATCCGGGACCGGGTCGCGGGGGCAGTAGTCCGAGCAGAGCCCCCCAGACTTCCCTCTCCCCGCACACCTCCTCCAGCTCCTCTGGCGGGAACCCCAAGGCGTTCCCAGGCCAATTGGGAGACATAGTCTCTCCAAACGTGTCCTGGGTCTGCCCCGAGGCCTCCTCCCAGTGGGACATGCCCGGAACACCTCCCCAGGGAGGCGTCCAGGAGGCATCGGGAACAGATGCCCGAGCCACCTCAACTGGCTCCTCTCGATGCGGAGGAGCAGCGGCTCTACTCCGAGCTCCTCCCGGGTGACTGAGCTCCTCACCCTATCCCTAAGGGTGCGCCCAGCCACTCTGCGGAGGAAACTCATTTCTGTCGCTTGTATCTGCGATCTCATTCTTTCGGTCATGATCCAGAGTTCATGACCATAGGTGAGGGTAGGAACGTAGATCGACGGGTAAATTGAGAGCTTCGCCTTACGACTCAGCTCCTTCTTCACCACAACAGACCGGTACAATGACCGCATTACTGCGGACGCCGCACCGATCCGTCTGTCAACCTGCCGCTCCATTTTTCCCTCACTCGTGAACAAGACCCCGAGATACTTAAACTCCTCCACTTGAGGGAGCAACTCCCCCCTAACCCGGAGGGGGCAATCCACCTTTTTCCGACTGAGAACCATGGCCTCGGATTTGGAGGTGCTGATTCTCATCCCCGCCGCTTCGCACTTGGCTGCAAACCTCTCCAATGCACGCCGTAAGTCTTGAGTCGATGAAGCCAACAGCACCACATCGTCCGCAAAAAGCAGAGACGACACCCTCCGTTCCGTGGCTGCGCCTAGAAATTCTGTCCATGAAGATAATGAACAGAATGGGTGACAAAGGGCAGCCCTGGCGGAGTCCAACATGTACCAGAAACAGGTCTGACTTACTGCCGGCAATGCGAACCAAGCTCCTGCTCTGTTCATACAGGGAACGAACAGCCCGTAGCAGCGAGCCCTGAACCCTATTATCCTGAAGTACCTCCCACAGGATGCCACGAGGGACACGGTCGAATGCCTTCTCCAGGTCCACAAAACACATATGGACTGGTTGGGCAAACTCCCATGAACCCTCCAACACCCTAGTGAGGGTATAGAGCTGGTCCAATGTTCCATGGCCAGGGCAAAATCCGCATTGCTCCTCCTGAATCCGAGGTTCGACTATCGGTCGGATTCTCCTTTCTGGTACTCCGGCATAGACTTTCCCAGGGAGGCTAAGGAGTGTGATCCCCCTATAGTTGGAACACAATCTCCGGACCCCCTTCTTTAAAAAAGGGACCACCACCCCGGTCTGCCAGTCCAGAGGCACGGTTCCCGAGCTCCACGCGATGCTGCAGAGGTGTGTCAGCCAAGACAGCCCCACAACATCCATAGACTTGAGAAACTCGGGGCGGCTCTCATCCACCCCCGGAGCCTTGCCACCGAGGAGTTTTTTGACTACCTCAGCAACTTCAGCCAGGGTAATGGACGAGTCCCCCTCTGAGTCCCAGGCCTCAGCTTCCTCTACGGAAGGCGTGTCGGAGGGATTGAGGAGATCCTCAAAGTACTCCTTCCACCGCCTGAGGACATCCTCAGTTGAGGTCAGCAGCGCACCACTTCCACTGTAAACAGTGTTGGCAGAACACCGCTTCCCCCCTCCGAGTCGCCGGACGGTTTGCCAGAATCTCTTTGAGGCCAACCGAAAGTCTTCCTCCATGGCCTCACCGAACTCCTCCCAGGCCCGAGTTTTTGCTGCAGCGACTGCCAGAGCCGCGTTCCGTCTGGCCTGCCGGTACCCGTCAGCTGCTTCAGGAGTCAGCTGCTTCAGGAGGTAACATTCTTTTATTATGTGTAGAAAACTGCACTTGACATTATTTGTTCAAAGAAATAATAAAAGAATGTTACCTCTAGCATCAAGTACTTATATTTATGGAACTGGTGCTAATATGTGTACATGAACTAAAGAAAATACTAAACTGAACTAAAAATATTGTTTTATAAAATATTGTGAAAATTTGTTGATTCACAACTTCTGATATAGAGTATACAAATCATATGACTTTGTAACTAATGTTTTTGCAGATTGACTCATACCTAGCAGAGTGAATTTAATTTCTGCTGGAGTGTGGTGAATGGGAGAGATAAAAAGTGTAAACTCCAGCAGTGTTACTCATATGGCAGGATGGCAGCGGCATGAGACGCTTGTTAACAGTTTACAGGAAGCATTTAGTTGCACTCGTTGCAGCTAAAGGTTGAATCTCCAGTTATTGTCCATTATTTTTTCACACACACATATGGTTGCAGATTTTAATTTTTGGGGCAAATATTCTGTACTAAATACAGTGTAGTTTAAGTATACACTAACAACCTGGTCCTGTTACAGTAGACAATACTGAAAAGAATACAGAAATAATTACAATACGATTTCTTATACATCATTATTTTGGAGAAAACATGAAAATGACAAACAAAATGTCATTTCCATTTCTGTTACACCGCTGAGTGCATCCTCAGTTTCTGTGTGGCACACACACATTTGTCAGTGTACAGGTCACCTTTAAAATGACACACACAGTACAAAAGCACACAGATTATAGCAGAAAGGTTTCATGGGTTTTTGTATATTTTGCTGAGAAATAAACTGAATAATAGAGTATTTTAACTAGTACAAAGTAAAAATCAAACTGTTTTAACTGTTTTCATGCTCATTAGTCCTAAACTCCAGATTATTCCATTTGCCTTGCTTGTTTGTTTTGTATTCTCCTCAGGGATATCACTTCATATCATGTGCTGTGTCACTTACTACCTTCCACTTTGCTTTCTTACTTTTTTGTCTACTTTTTTTCTCTATATATATATATATATATATATATATATATATACACACTTATCTTATCTTCAGTAGCAATTATCTACCAGGTACATCATGTAGAAAAGAAAAAGTTAACGAGTTGAAAGTAACTTTAAGCAGGCAACAATAATTTTTTTACCAGACCTGCTAAGAAGTCACAGGCTGCAACCGAAGCTTCATTTAGGGTTGCTTGTTTTTTGAAAAAACACAAAAAATCATTCTCAGATGGTGAAATTGTCAAGGGAGCAATGACTGTGATAGCAAACACGCTGTTTAAAAAATGAAATCATGTCTGCACTCTCTGATGTTAAACTTGGGGCGAATACAGTAACGAAGCAACTGGAGAAAGACTTAGGTTCGTGCAAATGGTTTTCCATCCAGTGTGATGAGTCTTTAGGGAAATGTGTTCAGTGCAATGTGAAAGAAAAAAATATAAATGTACATATTTCAATAAATTTTCTTGGAATTTTTCCAGGATTGATTGTTTAATAAAAAATATTAAAACAGCTTGTCCCTTTGACATAATGTTGTTAATTGAAAGTTAAAAAAGCACCATTGTGTTTATATTTATTATATTTATAACAAATTATATATTTTTTGAGTATATCAAGCAAGTAGCCCTCTAGACTATTTTATCCCTTCAGGGAGCCCTCACTCACAAAAGGTTGGAGACCCCTGATCTAGCATGCTCTGATCAAGCTGATGTACAGATGCATTCCCTCCACCACTTGGTGTTTAGTGATTCAAGGGTAGTGTTACACTTCCACTGCCTGTGTGTTGAGCTGTGGAGAGGCCACCTCCTCACCTCTTTGTCATGGGGACAAGACATTGTCATAGGCTCATCCATTCATTACAGCACTGAGGGGGTGAGTCTCTGCTCTTGGGGGGATGTTTGAGGGGAAAAGATTCAGTGAGAAACTATATTGTTTCCAGATTTTTAAACTTTTTTTTAATCTATCTGATGTTAAGTTGGTTACACTGACTCATTTATACAGCTGGGTAATTGTAATTACTGTTTCACCTCAGGATAGGTAGCTTTATCAAGGGTAATACAGCATCAGGGGTTGTATGGGGTGTTAGGGAGGGATAGTACCTCTTAAGAGGGAACAGTTGTACTTAGGAGTAGCTTGTGTGCTTTGTTCTCCATCTGATGCTCAGCTCTCGCCTGTGACAGCAGCCACATCTCGGAAACCACTTTGACTGGTGGGCTAAACCAGGTGAAGGGTAGCTGATGGATCTGAAACCCTCAGTGAGTTAGGGCTTGTCCACTTATGCACGTGAAGACTGGATCTGGCAGACTGAGTGGAGGAAACCTCACTGGTTTAACAGTCAGGAAGGCGGTGACAGCAAGCATTGTGGAACGCTCAAAAGCATGACAAGACATGTAAGGTGTCCTGGTCATCCACTTTGCCTGGCCCTATCTCCTGCCATCTCAACTTTTGTCCTGCCACAGGATACAGATGGGAACTTGGAAGAGAGAGTGAGGCTGATGTCTCGCAACATTCCCTCACTTTAATCCAAGTCGCACGCAACTTTCAACACCTCCTTATCAAGTCCTGTGGCGATGGGTGACCGACAAAGCACAGGTGCAGATACGCTGGGAGCTGTAGGCGCGGACCTGCACACAGGCGGCTGAGGATTAATCGTTGTTTCTTCACTGACTGAAGCAGCAGTGGAGCTCGGCATCTTCCTGAGCGACTGAGTGTTCAGGATTGCACTGCTCTCTTGCATAGCATGAGAAAGGGGCTAGAAAAGATGCCCTAAACATTGCCTGCTTCACCTTAACCTGGCCAGCATACGGCGGCTGGCAGTGATCCCACATAAGTAGTCAAAATAATACAAAACGTAGGGTGGCACCGATCACCATTGGCACATGGAATGTGCGCACGCTGCTGGACAACATCACAGCAGACAGGCTGGAGAGAAGCACTTATTGCCAGAGAGCTTACGTGTTACAACATTGACATTGCAGCCCTTAGTGAAACTCGCCTTGCAAATGAAGGCCAGCTGTCTGAGGTAGGAGATGGCTATACATTTTTCTGAAGTTGTCACAGCAACGATGAGCGTTGTGAATCTGGAGTTGGCTCGTCATCAGGAGTCATCTTGTTCGGAAACTTGCCAGCCTCCTCAAGGGTGTGAACAACTGACAATGACAATGCAGCTCCTGCTTCAAAAAGGAAGACAAGCTACCTTGATCTGTGCATATGCCCCCACAATGACCAGCCCAGAGGATGTGAAGGACAAGTTCTATGGTTATGCTTTCAAAGGCATCGTTGCACAGTAGTACTTTTTCTTTTAATTAACTAATAAAATTATCCTACAGTGAAAATACATCAGTTCAAAGTATATTTAAATTTTGCTACACTGGCAGAAAAACAGATGTGAAAAAGACAACACAATTCAATTCTTTCTCTTTTCTTTATTTGACATCTTGTGAAAAAAATATTTTATTTTTGTCAGTCTTGTCAGACTTGTATTCATCTCAAAGGTGCCTATACAATTTAAAAAATAGTTTCCTTTTGTCCTGTTAATGCAGTTTTTGGGAGGGAAACAAATGTTAGTATGATCAACCATCAGCAGTTCTTCGTATCAGCATTGAACCAGCTGAAACGGTGCACTCCATTACCCCCTAGGGTCAAACTCCCACCTTTCTGTCAATAGTGCACCCCACCAATACCCTGTTTCTTTGTCTATTCAGATAAAAGCCTGTTAGACATATACATTTATTGCATGCTTGATAAATTGTCCCATCCTGAGGTTGTTTCTGACATGCTGATGATAACTGAATTTTGAAGAAACTTCAGTTTTCTGGCTCCAGTTTGCAACATTAGCTTGTAAAGAAATGTAAACAGGAGTAAACAGCTGCGACTAAAGCCACCACAATTGGGAGAGAATTTGGCCAGACTAATTCTGTGCTTTCCGTTGGACATGTTAGTCTTTAACATCCTAATAGCCATAAATTACAAAAGGAGAAAAAATATTAAAAATTTTTTTAATGAAATTCATTGTTATTTGGAAGACTAAATATTTTAAACTCGATTTTGTTAAACAGTGCATTTATGCATCACCTGTGTATCTGAAGTGAGGTTACAATAATATTTTTGTGGATTTCAACAAAAATTATCCAAGAAACAAAACTTGTATAAGTAGAACTGACAAAGTGAACACTGTTCATACAAGCTGTCGCAGTGTAAAATGATGGAAATAATATCAATACTGAGACACAGTAAATATGTCAGTTCCACAATGCAAAATGATGCAACTACCATAACTTTGATTTATGCAAATGAATGTAAATACTGTCATTACCAAGACACAATCATGACGTGTGTCCTGTCCTCCACACATGTTCAATGTATACTTTGGCAGGTAGCTAAAGTCCTCTTTCAGTAACACATTGGATGCTTGTTATGATTTCTCTGACTTATTAATGAGAAAGGTGTGGAACTGAAAAGAAAGAAAAGAAATACTCTTTATAACATACTTTCTGCAGATGCGCTGGGACACAGCGTCAGTAATGTGACCTGGGGTCATTGAGTACATCAGGTCTTTCAACATTAGACACCTTCTCCCAGGTGATGCAGCCAGGATTGATCAAACTCCAACTTGTGTCAACAGCAAATGACCACGGATCCGCTCTTTTAATCCAGAGCCACCTAATAGCTCTCTCTGTGGCTTTGGTAGCTGATCTGATGGCCTTCCTCTTCGCCTCCCCTGTGATGCCCAGTAGCATTAGGGTTTTGCAAAGTGAACGCCCTGCAAATCCCCAACAGCCGACCTCAATGGGCACGCAGTGTGTCTGCCAGCCTTGCCTCCGACATTGCTCCGCAAGCTCCTGGTACTTTGCATGTTTCCGCTTATTACCTTCCTCCAGGCGCTCTTTCCAGAGCGCTTTGAGCTCCAACATGACCATTTGCTTAGTAGTCTCAGAAAAGATGGTGGCACAGCAAGTAGCGCTGCTGTCTCACAGTGCTTGGGTGGAGTAAGAGGATGTGGGTTCAGTCCCTGCTCAGTCTGTGTGGAGTTTGCATATTCTCCCTCTGTTTGTGTGGGTTTCTTCCGGGTACTCTGCTTTCCTCCCACAGCCCAAAGACATGCTGTTCAGGTTCCCCCATAATGTGTGAGTGACAGAGGGAGTGTGTTCCACTGATGTTTGGATGAGTGACCCATTGTAATTAGTGTATCTAGCAGTGTAAATCACCTTGGTGAATAAGGTGTGTGGGCTGATACTCCATAGTATCTGTTGGAAGTCACTTTGGAGAAAAGTGTCTGCTAAATAAATAAATGTAAGATGATCATGTCCAGGCAGAGAGCTGTGAATATGACTTTTTCTGGGAACCTCAACTGCTTGCCCAAATCCACTCTCAGCTACCAGTCGGTAGCTGTGATTAGGAGGCCTGTCTTCCCTCTAGGCTGTGGGTGGGCCATGCAGGGTGGTGATGCTTGGTGGCACTGATGGTTGTGGCAACATGTTCTGCAACTGCCTTTAGCACCTGGTCATGATGCCAACAGTAGCGACCTTCTCTAAGAGCTTTCAGGCAACTGCTCAGAAGGTGTTCCAGGGATCATCTCCCGGTGCAACGAAGGGCAGGAGGGCGATTCACTCTTCCCCCAGACATGAAGGTTAGCTAGATTTCCTAAGGTGTCATACACAGCTTGGGCCAGGAAACTGACTCGGTGGGAGTCACCCTGCCAGGTGTTCGACCAGGTAACTTTCTGTTGTAATGCACTCTCCCACTTTTTCCGTGCTCAAATCCCATCTAGCATCGGATGTATAAAGATTCATTGAACAAACTTAAGTGCATGCAGTACATGTGATACACAGTATTAAATAAATGGCTTCACACAAATAATAATTTTCTCATTATGTACCCTTACAAGCATATAACTGTCCATCCATCCATCTTCCTCCGCTTTTATGCGGGACCGGGTCGCGGGGGCAGCAGTCCGAGCAGAGTACTCCAGACCTCCCTCTCCCCGCACACCTCCTCCAGTTCCTCTGGGGGAACCCCAAGGCGTTCCCAGGCCAGCCGGGAGACATAGTCTCTCCAACGTGTCCTGGGTCTGCCCCGAGGCCTCCTCCCAGTGGGACAAGCCCGGAGCACCTCCCCAGGGAGGCGTCCAGGAGGCATCCGGAACAGATGCCCGAGCCACCTCAACTGGCTCCTCTCGATGCGGAGGAGCAGCGGCTCTACTCCGAGCTCCTCCCGGGTGACTGAGCTCCTCACCCTATCCCTAAGGGTGCGCCCAGCCACTCTGCGGAGGAAACTCATTTCTGCCGCTTGTATCCGCGATCTCATTCTTTCGGTCATGATCCAGAGTTCATGACCATAGGTGAGGGTAGGAACGTAGATCGACCGGTAAATTGAGAGCTTCGCCTTACGACTCAGCTCCCTCTTCACCACAACAGACCGGTACAATGACCGCATTACTGCAGACGCCGCACCGATCCGTCTGTCGACCTGCCGCTCCATTTTTCCCTCACTCGTGAACAAGACCCCAAGATACTTAAACTCCTCCACTTGAGGGAGCAACTCCCCCCTAACCCGGAGGGAGCAATCCACCTTTTTCCGACTGAGAACCATGGCCTCGGATTTGGAGGTGCTGATTCTCATCCCCGCCGCTTCGCACTCGGCTGCAAACCTCCCCAGTGCACGCTGCAAGTCTTGACTTGATGAAGCCAACAGGACCACATCGTCCGCAAAAAGCAGAGACGAGATCTCGCGGCCACCAAAACAGACACCCTCCGTTCCCTGACTGCGCCTAGAAATTCTGTCCATAAAAATAATGAACAGAATCGGTGACAAAGGGCAGCCCTGGCGGAGTCCAACATGCACCGGGAACAGGTCTGACTTACTGCCGGCAATGCGAACCAAGCTCCTGCTCCGGTCATACAGGGAACGAACAGCCCGTAGCAACGAGCCCCGAACCTCATAATCCCGAAGCACCCCCCACAGGATGCCACGAGGGACACGGTCGAATGCCTTCTCCAGGTCCACAAAACACATATGGACTGGTTGGGCAAACTCCCACGAACCCTCCAACACCCTAGTGAGGGTATAGAGCTGGTCAAGTGTTCCACGGCCAGGGCGAAAACCGCATTGCTCCTCCTGAATCCGAGGTTCGACTATCGGTCGGATTCTCCTTTCCAGTACCCTGGCATAGACTTTCCCAGGGAGGCTAAGGAGTGTGATCCCCCTGTAGTTGGAACACAATCTCCGGTCCCCCTTCTTAAAAAGAGGGACCACCACCCCGGTCTGCCAGTCCAGAGGCACCGTTCCCGAACTCCACGCGATGCTGCAGAGGCGTGTCAGCCAAGACAGCCCCACAACATCCAGAGACTTGAGAAACTCGGGGCGGATCTCATCCACCCCCGGAGCCTTGCCACCGAGGAGTATTTTGACTACCTCAGCAACTTCAGCCAGGGTAATGGACGAGTCCCCCTCCGAGTCCCCAGCCTCAGCTTCCTCTACGGAAGGCGTGTCGGAGGGATTGAGGAGATCCTCAAAGTACTCCTTCCACCGCCCGAGAACATCCTCAGCTGAGGTCAGCAGCGCACCACTTCCACTGTAAACAGTGTTCGTGGAACACCGCTTCCCCCCTCTGAGTCGCCGGACGGTTTGCCAGAATCTCTTTGAGGCCGACCGAAAGTCTTCCTCCATGGCCTCACCGAACTCCTCCCAAGCCCGAGTTTTTGCCGCGGCGACTGCCAGAGCCGCGCTCCGTTTGGCCCGTCGGTACCCGTCAGCTGCTTCAGGAGTCCCATGAGCCAGCCAGGCCCGATAGAACTCCTTCTTCAGCTTGACGGCATCCCTTACTTCCGGTGTCCACCACCGTGTTCGGGGATTGCCGCCGCGACAGGCACCGGAGACCTTATGGCCGCAGCTCCGAACAGCCGCACCGACAATGGAGGAGCGGAACATAGTCCATTCAGACTCAATGTCCCCCACCTCCCTCGGGACCTGGTTGAAGCTCTGTCGGAGGTGGGAGTTGAAGACCTCTCTGACAGGGGCCTCCGCCAAACGTTCCCAACAGACCCTCACTATGCGTTTGGGCCTGCCAGGTCTGTCCAGCTTTTTCCCCCGCCATCGAATCCAACTCACCACCAGGTGGTGATCAGTTGACAGCTCAGCCCCTCTCTTCACCCGAGTGTCCAAGACATATGGCCGAAGGTCAGAAGAAACGACTACAAAGTCGATCATCGACCTCCGACCTAGGGTGTCCTGGTGCCAAGTGCACTGGTGGACACCCTTATGCATGAACATGGTGTTCGTTATGGATAAACCGCGACTAGCACAGAAATCCAATAACAACTCACCGCTCGGGTTCAGATCAGGGAGGCCGTTCCTCCCAATCACGCCCCTCCAGGTATCACTGTCGCTGCCCACGTGGGCGTTAAAGTCCCCCAGTAGAACGACAGAGTCCCCAGTGGGAGCGCTTTCCAGCACGCCCCCCAGGGACTCTAAAAAGGCCGGGTACTCTACACTGCCGCTAGGCGCAAACGACAGCATATAACTGAATCAGCAAAATACACTTGAGATGAGAAAAGGTCATACCTAATCTATAATTCCAGAACGGTGCCACAAGGTCACCATGCACTGCAGAATAATTTTAAACACCAAAATTTATAAATTATAGTTCAATATGTTAAACAGAAGCAAACATTATGTACCAACCATGCTTTCTAGACGTGAAAGAATTCAAAGAAAATTGGCAAATTACACTTGGCAAAAAACAGTGTTAATCCTCCTTGTGGCTTGCTGACTATAAAACCTACCTTTATTCTAAAACATGATAAATGAGAAATTTCAGTAAGATTGAAATTGTGACAAGAAATAAATTAACCAGCAGAGGGGATTAAGCAGAAATGGGACTGAAGTACGCATTTTAACAAGACAGAACAGTGTCAGTTCCATAATGCAAAATGATTGAAATACTGTCATTACCAAGACACTCATATTTTCCGTTCCATAATGCAAATACAGAAATACTGTCATTACCAAGACACAGTCATGGTTTGTTCCACAGTGTCTTGGCGATAGCCTCTATTCTTTACAGCACCTCTGTTCTCTGCATCAAGTCAGGAGGTCTAATGAGATTTTTGAACTATATCAGATCATCACTGCAGCACACCAGTCACAAGAAGTTTTGCAAAAGCTGGTATATAATGATGATTTATGACATCTTTACTTATTCTGGTCCTGTGAAGGACTGCAAGTGTTTGATGTTATTCTTTACATGTGCGACTCGGGGGGGTCAGTCTTGTGTCTTCTTCAGCTTCAATCATTCATTCGTGCGTTACCGAGCTCGCCCCATTCTTGACCCAGAGCAGTGGTGTAACTATGCTGAGGAAAGGGTTGTGGTCCAAATGACAATCCATAATCCTCCTCTGGGATCTCACCTGAATTCAGTGGCAGAAGTTGGATGTGTGTACTTTCATTTTGTACAGAGCTCAACAAAATATCTACTCATTTCTGCAGTGTATGCAGTCGCTGTACCACAGGGCATCAGCAGCGATTTATTGGGCACCCTATAATGGTTTACTGGGAATACTCTACATTGTATGAGTGGTTTAATTTTGAGCTTGCTTAGTTTTCTCTTTTTTTAATCACTGTGTGTGACAGGAAATTGTTACAGTTTTTTCAGATTTGTGCTTATTTATTCATTTAGCAGAGATTTTTGTCCAAAGCATCACAGAAAAATGCAGTGTGTATATTACATCTACAGAATCAACAGATTGCATTGTATGTCACACTGATAAAAATGAAAAATATAAAGTGTCACAGGTGGGGTTGCCATAACCTCATGCCATCTAAACATTTCAGGTGATTCTATTCCTGATAATGTATAGCCTCTGTATTAGCTGAGATTGGCACTATGTATAAATAATGTCCATCCATTCATCGTCAAAAAACTGCTTGTCCAGAGCGGGGTTATGGTGAGCTGGAGCCTTACCCGGCAACACAGGGTTCAAGGCCGAAGGGGGAGGGAATTATACAGTACTGTGCAAAAGTTTTAAGCACTTCGGGAATAAAGCTGTAAAATGATAAAACTTCCAAAAAAATGCTCTTAATTAATAAACGTCCTACAAACTTCCTACTTTTTTGTGTGGTACTAGCTATTGTTTTGTCTATAGTCTGTGGAGAGGCACTCGAGCAAAAATTTCATAGTACTTTGTACACGGTACTTGTACTTATGACCTATGACAACAAACCTTGAACTTGAACTTGAACAAAGCTTAGTAACCATCCATCGTCAGCAACCGCATGGCGCAGCAGACTTGGCCAGTACTAGTATAGTACTCGACTCCCAGACCCGCCAGGTTTCACGTAATGCATTTCTGTGGTTTTAGACATAGACCTCACTCAAGGTTGCAGCTGGGCCATACTATCTGCTCTCCCAGGCCGCTCCTCACAAAGCTACAGCCACAATTTGTCTGCAGTTTTCCTGGGTTTTGTGCCCGTGGTGCTCGCACACAGGAGATGCTGCATTTTGTGACAGTGGACAGTGTGTTGAGAAAGAGAGAATTTGTTTTATGTTAGATGCTATACTGGGACAGTTGTCAG